>NC_139217.1:190789716-191389716 GCF_055691185.1 Crinia signifera
TCACATTCAAACACACATACACATCAACACACTTATGTACATCTTTACATTACCCTTCACTTTCAACCACTACTATGCAATAAAACCATCTATATACTGTATATACCTTTTGCACCTTACATAAATAAACATCACTATTTAGACTTATTTCCTTATATTTATACTTATACTGTAAAATATTAAAATAACACACAGACCACTTCTAACTTTCAGTGAAAAATTTATTTACATAACAAAACAAAAAAAAAAAACTTGTCACAGCAGAAGGTCGCAGAGGTCCTGCACATCTGCAGCCATGATGAGAAGGTGCTGCCGCAGCCCTAGGAGGGCCCCTCTGACACCCTTGCCTTCTTCCCTCTGGTCATCTGTGGGCATGTTAAAGGGGGTTCAACATTAATTATGCTATTCAGGTAGACCTTGTACAGTCAATCCTAAGTACCTACAGCATGATAAATCATACATACAAACAATTACATAGGCAATACTGTTTCTAATGGGAATAAAAATATGATGCGGCCACACACACACAGTGGCTTACACTACAGAATATGTGACTGATAAAATTGCCAATGTATCTATCAAAATCACAACACTTGAGCCTCACTCACACTTCTCCTGCCAAAACACTCACCAATCTACTAGAAAGCTACATCCACTAGAACATGCCACATTTTGCCATACATATATACCTGCATGTCACTGCTTAATAGCTAAACTGCATGATAGATAGATAGATAGATAGATAGATAGATAGATAGATAGATAGATAGATAGATAGATAGATAGAATATATATATATAGATCGATGGGTGGATAGATAGATAGATAGATACCACATTAAAAGGCTAGGCTAGTCCCTCTACCCCTTACTTCATGATTCCTTGTCACATTGCCAGATAGGTGAAAGTGCAGCACTAATCCGCTTCCATACACCAAACAATTTCTAAGGTCAATCCATCCTACATAATAGCTTTCAAAAATACATTGCAACAACATGGGACCACTGCCTAGAGGGGGGCCCAGGGGAACTGCCCACTTGTGACTCCATTATAAATCAGGCCTGGCCATACTCCATTTATGTTTTTTTGGTGCTTGTATACAAAGACCCTCCATAAATAAACACTCATCACCTACATGAGCCTCCAGATTCCACGTTTGCAGCATGGCCCTATAAGCCCAAAGTGTGTCTGTTGTTATCCATTTGTTTGGACTAGTCTTTACTATATTATAGCAAAATGTAATCAGCTGTGCGACATAACAAACTGTACCTAAGTCAGTAATGAGGCATTACGTCTACTTACCACTGGCAGCCAGCTCCACAATCTCAGCTTCCTCCACGTTGGGAGGTGGTGGAAAGTTGGGGAGGGGTAGGGAGAGCTCCTCCTGCTCTTGGTACACGGGGGGGGGGGGAGGAAGGCAGAATGAGGAGGTTGGTGAGTGGCTAGGGGGAGGGGTGTGTGTAGGGAGAGTGGAGGTGAGGTATTCCACCTCATGGTGGCCCTCATCCTCCTCCTCCTCCATCTCCACCTGTGCCGCCTCCTCCACCTCCACCTGGCCCTCCACTTCTACCTCCAGGGCCACCTCCTGGGCCTCCTCCTGGGCCTACTCATGGCCCTCCTCATGGCCCTCCTCACGGGCCTCCTCCTGGGCTGCCTCACGGGCCTGTCTGGGTCTCTCCCGCGCTGTGGGTTATGCAAACAAAATGGTTGAGTGTCATTTGTCATTATAATTACTATAACAAGTACATATCATATACAGATTAATGCATGTGATAGAGGAAGTATCACACATATAGTATATGCCATTTCTCATTCATCAACACCCACTGTACCTCATGTTAATAAATGTGTTACTAATGTTAAAAAGAAAGGATTTAATGTTAATGATGAATGAATTGCGAAAAAACTTACAGCGTTCGATTCTTCGCCTCAGCTGCTGTAGCAGCTCCGGCTGCCGCCTCCTTAGGTCGGACCATCGCCGCTCTAACTGTGCGACGGTCCTCCGCACATTGGTGCGGGCGAGTATCCTGCGCCGGGCAGCAAGGTACGCCCGGCGCTTGTCCTTATTGGTTATGAAGGGGCCTGCACGCCCCAGCCTCCTCTCCATGACAGCCACAAGTGCCAGCAGCTCCGCGGTGCTGAAAGCTTGGGCTCTTTGGTAAGATGCCATTTTAGGAATGGCGCATGACAAATTATCATGTCCTGTGATTGGTTGGTAAGGTCACTATTTGGTATTAACTTTATTATCCATATTGACATGAACATTGTGTTTGCGCCCAACAATCAGCGAAAACATTGCACCGCCAAGCAACGCGTGCTATAGCTTGGCATCGCATAGCTGTACTTCGCACTACTTACTGTATGCATTTATGTGTATGCGTACATTTATGAAAAAAAACACATACACATACTAGCACTTCTCCTGACTACACCATTATATTGGACACCTGCCTGCCTGCCTGCCTAGCTCCTACTGCAAATATATTTAAAAATAAACACCCAACAAAATATGGTACTCTTTACCTAGAAGGGCGCCCGCGATTGAAATCGCGGGCGTCGGGGGTAAAAATCGCGGTCATCGCGAGGGCATCGCGGTCATCGCGGGTAAATCGCGGGTACATAAAAATCTGCTACCCGCGATGACCGCGATTTTCCCATAGGGAACAATGTTAAAAAGCCTGATTGAGCGCGATTTTCATGTAAAATGCCTCAATGCCCGCGATTTGCCCATAGGAATCAATGTTAAATGGGCCACAGAGGCCAAATAGGCACAATTAACCCTTAAATGTCCCCCCACATTTTTAACGCCACCCCACGATCCACGGCAACCCGAAGCGTGGCGAGCGCAGCGAGCCCGCGAGGGGCGGCGGTACGAGTCCTCCGACCTTTTCATGCCCTACTATCCACTAGGGCGTGGAGTGAGAATAGAATAGTGTGGCGAGCCCGAAGCGTGGCGAGCGCAGCGAGCCCCGCGAGGGGACGCGGATACCTTCACAGTTATACGCGTCCCCTCGCGGGCTTCACAGGTGTCCGCGTCGCCACGGACACCTGTGAAGCCCGCGAGGGGACGCGTATAACTGTGAAGGTATCCGCTGCCCCTCGCGGGGCTCGCTGCGCTCGCCACGCTTCGGGCTCGCCACACTATTCTATTCTCACTCCACGCCCTAGTGGATAGTAGGGCATGAAAAGGTCGGAGGACGCGTACCGCCGCCCCTCGCGGGCTCGCTGCGCTCGCCACGCTTCGGGTTGGCGTGGATCGTGGGGTGGCGTTAAAATTTTGGGGGGACATTTTAGGGTTAATTGTGCCTATTTGGGCTCTGTGGCCCATTTAACATTGATTCCTATGGCCAAATCGGGTCCATTGAGGCATTTAACAGTAAAATCGTGTCCATCGGGCCTTTTAACATTGATTCCTATGGCAAATCGGGAGCATCGCGTCGCGGGCATCGCGGGTACATTTATGGCCGGCCGCGACGCGACCGACACGATTTCCATGTTTAACATGGGTTTCAATGGGAAATCGCGGGCATCGCGTCGGTCGCGTCGCGGCCAGACATAAATGTACCCGCGATCACCACGACGGGCGCCCATCTAAGTAAAGAGTACCCAAAATATATATCTATGTGATAATAAATATTAAATCTACAAATAAAATAATCACCCCCACATCCCACACATACATGGTGAATAAAGTATGAAATTCAATCTACTCACCAGACATGGATGATAAGCTCAGCTACAATAATGGAAACATAAAATACATTTTCAAATCTATGTACAAGGTATAAGTGTGACCTGCAATATTGGTCTTAAACCAATACACCTCAAACATAATATGTAGTGCTATTTATATTGGCATTAAGAGGCCATGCTGGCTAATGTTACATTTGGAGGACACTAAATTAACATCATTTTCCACCTTGATGGGTGTAATTGATCTGAAATTGGGTTGGTCTGTGCAACATTCAAAAATGTACCTGAAGAATCTTTGGGCAACAGAGTCCCGCAGCTGGTATCCACGACGGCTTTCCGGGGAGCGGGATGGGCGCAGGGGCGGATCTTGTGGCTCAGATGGAACCTCCCACTCATCAAAGGGTATCTCACGCCGCACAGCTATGTTGTGAAAGAATACACACAAGCCCACAATCCTCGACACCATTTCAGTCGCATACTGTAAGTCACCACCAGTCCGGTGGAGCACTCTAAATCGACCCTTTAACAGGCCAATTGAGCGCTCCACCACTTGCCTGGTGGCAACATGCGCCCTATTGAATGCCTCCTGTGGGCCTGGTGCTGGGGAGCTGTACGGCGTAAGTAGCCAGGGCGTACATGGGTAACCGGAGTCAGCCAGAACCCACGCATCACGGCCTTCAAGCTCTTGGAGTCTCTGCCAAATCCCGGTTTGTCGGATAACATGAGAGTCATGGGCACTTCCGGGAAACTTCGAGTTTAAGGCGAGAATTTCCATGGATGGGCCACATACCACCATCACGTTGAGTGAGTGGAACAATTTTCGGTTCCGATAGATCTTCTCACTTCGTGATGGAGGCACAAATGGTACATGGGTGCCATCCACAGCCCCTATCACATTCGGGAAGCCAGCAATTTGATGGAATGCTTGCTGGCTTCTGTGAAGGGTCTCTTGGGCAAAAGACATGGCCATGAAGTGCCCCTTGTGCCTAAACATGGCTGACGTCACACGCCTCAGGATTCTGCTGAAAGCAGGCTGAGATATTCCAGTAAGTACTGCCACTACTTGTTGGAATGATCCTGAGGCGCAGAAATGCAAGACCGCCAGCAGCTGAGTGTGAGGCGGAATTGCCGTTGTGAGCCCATGAAGAGGTTCTAGATCACTCTCAATTAAAGAGAGTATATCTAGAATGACATGTGGGGGTAACCGGTACCTAGTAAGTACCTCATCATCGGGCATCCCAAAGAGTGTCACCCGTGTGCGAAAGATTCTTGCACGTCCTGGCCTCCTTGGGCGACGAGTGGGGTGAGCCGCAAGTGCCCTTAGGCTATTAGCCATGAAGTCCATCATTGCTTCAGCAACCTACAATGAAATGATCATAAATAATGAAGCACCTATGCAAAGAATGGTCATCCCAAAAAATTAGTCTCATTAGATGAATCCATACGTACAATAGACGGGCGCCCAGTGAAGTCCCGAATATCCATAATAATCTACAATGATGTAACAATAATATTACCTCACCACACAACTTTGTAAACACAAATATCTCGAATACATTTAACACCTAAACACTAATTAAGTATTATATGTAAGAACAATTGATCAAGAAATCATGTAGTTTGACACATGTATGTCAAATTGAAAGAATATGTTGGTTGAAAATGCATGGCACAGCAAAGTGTGTGCCTTCTGATGGTGTGAAAGGGAATGTTGTAACATGAATAACCTCCATTGTGAATTGTAACAGTATTTCACTTTGAAGTATGACACATTTCAACTATTGCTGGGACATGTAGTTCAACAATATATGGTGGCACACAGGTTTAACACCTGTGAGTTAAATGGTGGCCAGGTAACATGATTCATTAATGCTAACAAGCCTTTGCTGACCCAAAAATCTGTAATCAGTGAACCAATGGTGCATACATTATTACCCTTACATTGTTAATGTATATCATCTCTACAATGACCATGGGAGAGCTTACCTTAGACCCGGGCACAATAATGATCTGGAGACAAATGAATCTAGCAGCAAACCACTATTTATAGGCCTATCACATGTGTTGTGCATGACATCAGTGATGACTATTGCATGACTTGTGGGCTGGATTTCCAAATGGATTGGGTTACTTACATTTTTAGGACATTCACAACAATAGCACAGTACTAATTAACATTCACAGATAGCATTTATGATTTCATAACGTTGGAGGTGGCCATTATAGCAAATCTTATAACAGTTCCCCTAAATTAGACTTTGAAGGTACGCCAGGTTTTGCACAATCGAATTGCCGCTACTATGGGCGTGGCCTATGCGCCGCACAAACAGCACGGCGTACGCTGCCATACGGAACGCTGCCGCACGGAACGCAGGGTGTCGCTGATGTACGCCAATTACACAAATAGTATATAAAGGTGTGCTAGAATGCCAAAAAGTTGTTGCAAACATGGCTGGATCTCAATCTGAGGGAGACCAGGAGTGCCAGGAACTCTTTGCCCGCCTGGACTCCAGCACCTCCTATGTGCCCCTCAACACAGACCAGCCAGTGGGAGAAGAGCAGGCAGCAGGGCCATCCACATCAGGCCAATCTGCAGCTGGGCCATCTTCTGCCTCAGCAGAATCATTGGGAACACAACAGGTGGCTTCCCAACAGAGTAGCCTGGCCAGCACTTCAAGTACAGCGACAGGTGGCCGTGGCCGAAAGATGCCAACAGAGGAACCAAGCAGCAGGAACATGGCATTCGAAGCGCAGGAGCTTGCCATACTGGTACCCCGCGCACGGGATTGGATCGAGTGTCCACAGGACAGGTTGACACACACAAGGCGATGGAAGATT
This sequence comes from Crinia signifera, assembly GCF_055691185.1. Taxonomy (NCBI): domain Eukaryota; kingdom Metazoa; phylum Chordata; class Amphibia; order Anura; family Myobatrachidae; genus Crinia; species Crinia signifera. The sequence continues at coordinate 190,796,247 of NC_139217.1, forward strand.
TGGGAGGACATAACTGCGGAGATTAATGCGGTAGCTCCACAAGTTCGTGAGGCGGAGCACGTTAAGAAGAGGCAAGTTCATGTGTGTTACATTTGAGCAGTACAAGACCAGTAATGTTTACATTAGATGTTAGATGGAGTAGGTAAATGGTCGGTCACGTTGCTTGGAGGCACAGACATGATTGCCATGTCATTTAGTCGATAGTTATTGTAGGGTGAGTGTGAGTGTATCTTCTAAGGGTTGGTTTTATAGTTTAATATAATGTAAGTTTGGTGTAATGAAGCACATGTTGTAATCTGATGCAGATTGCAATGGGTGCTACAGCAAACATCAGGAGTGACATGTAGTAATATGTAAACTTTGATTGCAGGTGGCACGACTTCAAAACCAACCTCAAGAAGAAACTGACCAAACGGTGGGAACACAGTCACACCTCTGGGGCTGGCCCCATGCCAGGCCGCCTGAAGCTCACCCCCCTGGAGGAGATGGCCGAGTGCTGCATTACAATAGAGGAGGTCCGGGGGGTGAGCAACATGGATAGCGAGGCCCCAGCGAAAGTCTTTGCTGCTTTTGTTGAAGGTAATTATTTGCCATGGCATAAGTAGTTGGTACTAATTTTCTTGGATTGTTTTGTAATTGTAATTTTCTCTTTCACCAGCATCCCCACCGCTTGGTCAAGAATCTCTTGAGGAGGTTGAGGAGTCTGTGCCACCTGCCACCAGTGGCAGGCATGTGCAGCAGCAGCAGCCACCGGCCGAACTGGAGTACCACAGGTGGGTGCAGGTGCTTGGGCAGATTCACCAGCAGGGAGAGTTAGCATCAGAGCGGATGCGTAGGACCGAGGAGGTCATGCAGGGTTTGGTCAGCACCCAGCAGACAATAGCTGGGAGCCTGCAGGCTATTGCTGAGGCCCAGCAGGCCATGGCTGGCACCCAGCAGTCCATAGCTGCCAGCCTGCAGGTGCTGGCAGATCAAGCCCTGCGCCAAAATGACCTCCTCCTCCACCATAATGAGCTTATGGTGGAGCTAATTTCCAGCAATAGGGCCCTATTGTCATCCATTTCTGGTGCATTTCCACCACCAGCACTCCATGCTGGCAGAGGGGGAACACCATCCCCCCCTTCACTAGCATCTGCTCCACCTGGGCCACCATCCCAACGTGGCCGTGGCCGAAGAGCTGCTGCACGTGGCAAGGAGCCTACCAGGGCCAAACGTTCCCGCAAATTAACTTGTGTCCGCATTAATCTCCACCCTTATGTCTTCCCAAATCTTTCATTTAGCTGTGTGTGTCAGCTTCCTGTGTCCAATCCCGTGCAGAGGGTACCCACATTTGCCCTCGGTTCGAATGTCTTGTTTGGTTCCCCTGTTGCCCTCTTTCGGCTACCATTACTGTCTGCTGTACTTGAAGTGTTGGTGCTATAATTTTGTTGTGAAGCCACCTGATGTGTTCCTAATGATTCTGCTGTGGCTATGTATGTCAAGAATACATGTTTTTATTTTGTTTTATTTGTGAACATTCCTGGCATGGTACCTTTTAATTTGTTACATGTGTCGAAAAACATGCTTTTCCCATTTTATGTTTTAAGTTATTGTAATAAATGTATATTTTGATCCCCAAATGTGTGGTTGAATTGTTAAATGTAGAAGTGACATGTATATTTATATTAGTGATAGTAAGTTCTGTCCATTGGTTGCCGTGTAAATGTGTGTCCAAACTGCAGCATATATGTGTGTGTTTAGTAATGGTCCATTTAAGCTGCAATGGTTCCAATTGAAGCACTGACAAGCGTGTAATTAATGAGTAATGAGTAAAGGAGTGGATTGTATTGTGTTCAGCTGACATTGGTTGAGGTGCGCCCGTAGTAATTAGGCGTTCCGATTGCCTAGCGCATGACCGAGTGGTGTCCACAAAGCAATACTTGCTTATGAACACCGCATATTTCTAGCCTTTTGGGTCGCGTGCATTCGGTGTGCTGTCCGAATGCACGCCTACCAGAATGAGTGCACTCCCTCGTGTCCGCCCATGTTTACGCCCAGTTTAGCCCACTTTGAAACTACGCCCCTGTGTAGTTCCGAATGACGCCCATAATACGCCTATATTTCACGAGTGATTGCGGTTCACATTTCTGTACGGTATTAGTGAGAACAAGTACGTAGACCATGCGTGGCACATGCGCATAGCGTTGCCCACGCATGCGCAGACGGCTAAAAAACGCCAAAAAATACGTAGAGGTGTGTGTTGCGCAATTAATGGCAGCTGACACAGGGTTTTGTCACGAACCCAAAAGGATATGGAAATAAAAATATGGTTTTGTGTCAGCGCCTGCTGTTTTAATAATTCATAACACGGCTCTCTTGAAAATATATATAATTTTTAATTATAAAAAAGATATATCAATTATCACATATAATTACACATATAAATTACATTTACTTTAAAAAATAAAAATAAAAAATGGATGAAAATGAATAAAAGTTATTGTGAATCAATTGACCATATATGGCTTTTTGTATTCTTGTGAGTGATTCACACAGTCCCGAAGTGGGGGTAAATAATTGCTGATATTTTATATTACCATCCTTTGGCGCTTGTTGTGATTGCCAGTTCAATTCGTTTGTGACGACAATGTGGGTTCGATTTGCCTTATAATTTCAAAGGCTCAAGGGTCCTGAATCGACTGTCTTCCTTTCCTTTTCCTTGGAGAATTAGGGAAACTTGATAACCCAAAAAATGGAATGTCCAAGATGATTTTTTTGGAAGGTGGACGTCTCAGGATAAGTAGTTGAACCAGGTCACATATAAAATGGGGATGGATTCAGCAAAGTAGGGATCGCTCAACGCGTTTCTCTGGAACCTCCAGCTTCCTCAGGAGCAAGTGTGTTTGTGGGACTATCCGTCCTGGGTTTATATACCCACATGGTTCATTAGCTTAATTGATTCACATGTGTGTTCACAAAAGATAATAAACTAATAAAATCAGAGAACCGTGTTCAATTTAACACATATAAATACCTAAAAATCGCAGGAGACAGATGCTAATTTAATTGAATGAATATTCTCAAAACTATTTGATATAAGACATAAATTTGTATTTACTCATGGATATAGCGATCACGTGACCCGGAAGTGGGTCTATTCGTGATTTTCAATATGGAATAAGCACAAAAGCCCAATTGTACAGAAACATACCTGGCATGCATCGGTTAGTTGTGGACTAGGCCAGCAGGGTCTGGAGGTTTTTCGCCTCAGTCTGGTGCCGATTGCCGGTATCGGCAACCAAGACAGAGTGCGCGTCCCTCCACTCCTCCCCCGGCGTCTCTGGTGTTGCCCGGCAACGCTCGATCACGTGATGAGACGCAACCGAACGTGCCGTGCATTTCAGATTACATCAGGGGGAACAGGCGTCTTACCCGGATGTTCGTCAGGCGCTGCGTGCCTGTGCAACGCAGCTTATACCTCACGTCACCGCGCTCGACGTGCCTGTCTACTCCGATGCTATCTGCGTCGTCATGACGACGACGCGCCAGAGACTGGTTGCCATGGTGGCATACCACTTAGTCCCTTAACACCGCTGCATACCTGAATATGTACTGTTTATATATAACCATGTAATTTTATATATAATAAATAATAAACCTTTTCGACATCGAGGAAACAGGGAACAAACATATGATGAAATTCTTTGGTAGTTCTTATAAAGAAGAATGACATAGTATATTATCGCATAGAGACTGATTTACTAATTTGCTGACATTTAACAAATTGTATATTCTATTTTAGTCTAAGAATCGATAGATAAGGTACATTAATGAAATATATTGTTGTTATTATCAAAATAACACTGCTTCCCACATAATAAAGCAGTTATTTGTTATCTAAAGAACAATACATTTTTTGAGAGATTTTTTTATATAATATCATTTCGCATAATAGATCAAAACTTAAAAAGGGGGAAGGTCGAATGAAAAATTAATTATAATAATAATGAATACTAGATAGATGGATCAAAAAATGAATCAAAAAATGAATCAAAAAATGATGAATAAAATAAAATAAATAAAATAAAATGAAATAAAATAAAATAAAATAAAAATAAAAAATTGAAATAAAATATAAAGGGAAGGATATTTTAAGGGGGCCCAAAAAGTAGTATTGTTGTATCATGATCTTTTTACAAAGCTGTATTCAATTCAATTGTTTCATTTAGACCTTCAGGGTGTAGAGAGTTGAACCTCAGTGTCCAATAGATTTCTCTTTTACATAAAGTGTTAAATCTGTCGCCTCCTCGAGACGTATGGGATATGTATTCTAAGCCCACTATAGACAAACATTTAGGGTCCGATTTATGGTGTGTCAGATAGTGTCTTGACACACTATGATTTTGGAAACCTTTAAGTATATTTCGACGGTGCTCCATAAATCTTACTCTTAGGGACCGAGTAGTCCTACCTATATAGGGTAATTTACAGCTACAATAAAGCAGATAAATTATATAAGAAGAATTGCAATTTATGAAGGATTTGGGAATGTATGGGGGGTCTAGAGAAAAGATGGTGGATAAAGTATTATTATCTATAACATGTCCGCACATTAAACATTTATTTTTTCCACATTTGTGGCAGCCTTTAGGCTTTTCGGGCAACCAATTTAGATGTTCGTCTTTTATTATGCCAACTGTTTCTTTTTTAAGGTGACTAGGAGCAAGTAATGTTTTTAATGTTTTGTTCTTTTTATGGATGATCACCGGTTTCTTAGGGATCATTTTAGACAGAATTTTGTCTTGATGTAGGACTCTGTAGTTTTTATGAATAATGTTCTTAATTTCTGTGGAACGATTATTGAATTTACTGATGAAGGCAAATTCTCTATTTACCTCATTTTTTTCATCATCATCTCTTATATTCTGTGTAATGTTATTTTTCTTTTTGTTTTTTGGTATTAGAAGGTCTTTACGGTCCATCTCAAGAACTTCTTGGAAGGCCTTACTAATGAGGTCTTCAGGATAGTCTCTTACTTTAAAAGAATCAGACATAGTCTCTGCTTGCTCTATAAACCGTTCTTTATTGGTACAATTGCGCCGAAGACGCATAAATTGTCCTTTCGGAATATTACTCTTCCAGGGTTTAAAATGGGCACTTTTATAATGAATATAAGAATTGGTGTTTACTGGTTTGACATAATTAGAGGATATAATCCTATTATTTTCAATTTCGAGAGTCACGTCCAAGAAGTCGACAGAGACTTGACTATATGAATGAGTGAAGGATAAATTATAAATATTGGAATTTAATGAGTGAACAAAAGATAGTGCTGATTCTGAATCCCCATTCCAAATTATAATCAGGTCATCTATGTAACGGCCATAGAAGACCAGGTTCGCTGCCCAGCTGCTCCCCCACACGTGGGTCTCCTCCACCTCTCCCACGTATAGGTTTGCATAGCTGGGCGCAAACCTGGTCCCCATGGCCGTCCCCATAGTCTGTAAATAATAATCACCGTGAAAAGTAAAATAATTGTGAGTGAGAATGAATTTTATACTGTCCAGAATAAATTGCCTATGTCCCGGCTCTAGGCCACCATCAAGAGACAGTTTTCTTTGAATCACTTCACACCCCAATTGATGTGGGATGTGTGTGTATAATGCATTCACATCTAGCGTAAGGAAGGCATAGCCCTCCTTCCATTTTAAATCTTGAATTTTTAGGAGTAAATCTGCAGTATCTCTGATGTATGACCTAAGAGCCGGAACATAGGGTTGCAGGTGATAATCAACATATTGAGATAAATTTGCTGTGAGGGAACTGACACCAGATACTATGGGACGCCCGGGAGGTGATGTGAGTGATTTATGGATTTTAGGGAGAAAATAAAAAGTGGGAGTGATAGGGTGTGTGGGTAACAAGAATCTGTGTTCTTCCTTGGACGTGACTCCCGAATGAAGAGCTTGTTCAAGTAATATTTTAAGTTGGTAAAGAAATTCCTGTGTGGGATCTTTTTTGTTTAATTTTGTATAAAATTTGATGTCCTGTAGTTGTCTCAGGGACTCTTCTAAATAATATTGTTTGTCCATTAGGACAACCCCCCCCCCCCTTGTCGGCCTGTTTTATTATAATTTGTTTGTCTTGTTGTAAATTCTTTAGGGCTTCTTTTTCTTTTTTTGTCAAATTAGATGTATGATAAGTCTTGGTCTGTTCTTTTATGCAAAGCTCTTTAAAGTCTTCGAGTGTAATTTTGTAAAAAGACTCGATACTAGAGCTCTTTGCATTGATTGGAAAAAATTCAGATTTTAAATGAAACGGAGTTGGTAGTGATTTTTTAATATCAAATATGGGTATTTGGTCAACGTTTACATGATTATTTTCCCATAATTCCTCTAAACTTTTTAATACTGGGTCATCTGTCCTGTCTAGTACAATATCAATGTGGCCATCTTTTGTGGAAATGGTTGTATTCTTTTGTGCGAAATATCTTTTACGACACAATGTACGCACGAATCTATTCAATTCTACAAATAAGTCGAATATATTGGGTTGACTTGTGGGACTAAATTTTAGGGTACTTATGTATTATCTGGGCTCCCATGTTAAATGCACCCCATTTTTTCATACCCCTACTATCCAACTACGCATGGAGTTGATTTTATATAGTGTGGCGAGCGCAGCTAGCCACCGTGCCCGAAGCGTGGTGAGCGCAGCGAGCCCCGCGAGGGGACTCGGTCTCATAAGAAAAACGGGAGCCCAGATATTACATAAGTACCAATTTTAGTCCTTTTTGTAGAACAGAAAGATGGTTCTCATTTAGTTGTTTACTAGACAGGTTGAAGACGCATTGAATTTTACTAGTTAATAGGGGTGTCTTTGGTTTCTTTTTGAGGCGTTTGCCTCCTCGTTTTCCCCTATACTTCCTTCTCTGCGCCTTTTTGGGGAGTCTCGGTTCATTTGAGAAGGATGACCGAGATCCCATCTTGTCGTCTTTGGGCGTGCCCCCAAAAAAGATGTCGTTGTTGTATTATAATGATCTAATTTTTCTAGATCATTTTCTTTTTCTTTTGGGAATCTTTTTTGATGGTGATAGGAACTATCATTATGACTCCTATTTTGATAATCACGTCTATTGTAATTGTGGGGTGAAGAGTAACTTTTCTTTGGGGGTCTTTCTACAGGTCTTAGGTGGTATCTCCTGTTTTCTGTTTTCTCTGTATTGTTATTAGAATAAATATTCTCCTTTTGTCTTCTATACGTTCTTACACTATCGTTCTGGTAATCATAAAGATCACGTTTAAATTTTCTTTGTTTAGTGAATGCTAGGTCTTTTTCAAATTTTAAAATCCTTTCATTTATTGATTTATCTTTTTCTATAAATGCACCCTCTGTCTTATATTTGTCTAGAGATTTTTTTGTTTCCTCTATATCCTTCTCCAATTGATTAACTTTAGACATCCTATATTTAATTATCAGTCTCATCAAAGAGAATGAGCATGAGTCAAGCAACTGGTCCCACTCTGATTGGTATTCCATATCATCCTGGAAGATAGAATTTTTGAGGATCCGAAGCCCTCTTGGGATCATTTTTTTCTCGACATAGTGCTCGAGATTTGTGGCATCTAACCAGTTCCTTGACTCAGCTTTCATTAAATCTTCGATTTTACACAAGTCTTTGAACCAATCATTTGTCTCAAAACGGGAATCAACCATTTTATCATCTGTCCATTGTGACATATAATTCTGTCTCCTGTCTTTTCTTTCATAAAAATTAGAAAAACAGCTCATAATTGCTGCTACACACTTGACTAATTCAAAAAGAGAAAAAATACGTAGAGGTGTGTGTTGCGCAATTAATGGCAGCTGACACAGGGTTTTGTCACGAACCCAAAAGGATATGGAAATAAAAATATGGTTTTGTGTCAGCGCCTGCTGTTTTAATAATTCATAACACGGCTCTCTTGAAAATATATATAATTTTTAATTATAAAAAAGATATATCAATTATCACATATAATTACACATATAAATTACATTTACTTTAAAAAATAAAAATAAAAAATGGATGAAAATGAATAAAAGTTATTGTGAATCAATTGACCATATATGGCTTTTTGTATTCTTGTGAGTGATTCACACAGTCCCGAAGTGGGGGTAAATAATTGCTGATATTTTATATTACCATCCTTTGGCGCTTGTTGTGATTGCCAGTTCAATTCGTTTGTGACGACAATGTGGGTTCGATTTGCCTTATAATTTCAAAGGCTCAAGGGTCCTGAATCGACTGTCTTCCTTTCCTTTTCCTTGGAGAATTAGGGAAACTTGATAACCCAAAAAATGGAATGTCCAAGATGATTTTTTTGGAAGGTGGACGTCTCAGGATAAGTAGTTGAACCAGGTCACATATAAAATGGGGATGGATTCAGCAAAGTAGGGATCGCTCAACGCGTTTCTCTGGAACCTCCAGCTTCCTCAGGAGCAAGTGTGTTTGTGGGACTATCCGTCCTGGGTTTATATACCCACATGGTTCATTAGCTTAATTGATTCACATGTGTGTTCACAAAAGATAATAAACTAATAAAATCAGAGAACCGTGTTCAATTTAACACATATAAATACCTAAAAATCGCAGGAGACAGATGCTAATTTAATTGAATGAATATTCTCAAAACTATTTGATATAAGACATAAATTTGTATTTACTCATGGAGTCATAATGATAGTTCCTATCACCATCAAAAAAGATTCCCAAAAGAAAAAGAAAATGATCTAGAAAAATTAGATCATTATAATACAACAACGACATCTTTTTTGGGGGCACGCCCAAAGACGACAAGATGGGATCTCGGTCATCCTTCTCAAATGAACCGAGACTCCCCAAAAAGGCGCAGAGAAGGAAGTATAGGGGAAAACGAGGAGGCAAACGCCTCAAAAAGAAACCAAAGACACCCCTATTAACTAGTAAAATTCAATGCGTCTTCAACCTGTCTAGTAAACAACTAAATGAGAACCATCTTTCTGTTCTACAAAAAGGACTAAAATTTAGTCCCACAAGTCAACCCAATATATTCGACTTATTTGTAGAATTGAATAGATTCGTGCGTACATTGTGTCGTAAAAGATATTTCGCACAAAAGAATACAACCATTTCCACAAAAGATGGCCACATTGATATTGTACTAGACAGGACAGATGACCCAGTATTAAAAAGTTTAGAGGAATTATGGGAAAATAATCATGTAAACGTTGACCAAATACCCATATTTGATATTAAAAAATCACTACCAACTCCGTTTCATTTAAAATCTGAATTTTTTCCAATCAATGCAAAGAGCTCTAGTATCGAGTCTTTTTACAAAATTACACTCGAAGACTTTAAAGAGCTTTGCATAAAAGAACAGACCAAGACTTATCATACATCTAATTTGACAAAAAAAGAAAAAGAAGCCCTAAATAATTTACAACAAGACAAACAAATTATAATAAAACAGGCCGACAAGGGGGGGGGGGGTTGTCCTAATGGACAAACAATATTATTTAGAAGAGTCCCTGAGACAACTACAGGACATCAAATTTTATACAAAATTAAACAAAAAAGATCCCACACAGGAATTTCTTTACCAACTTAAAATATTACTTGAACAAGCTCTTCATTCGGGAGTCACGTCCAAGGAAGAACACAGATTCTTGTTACCCACACACCCTATCACTCCCACTTTTTATTTTCTCCCTAAAATCCATAAATCACTCACATCACCTCCCGGGCGTCCCATAGTATCTGGTGTCAGTTCCCTCACAGCAAATTTATCTCAATATGTTGATTATCACCTGCAACCCTATGTTCCGGCTCTTAGGTCATACATCAGAGATACTGCAGATTTACTCCTAAAAATTCAAGATTTAAAATGGAAGGAGGGCTATGCCTTCCTTACGCTAGATGTGAATGCATTATACACACACATCCCACATCAATTGGGGTGTGAAGTGATTCAAAGAAAACTGTCTCTTGATGGTGGCCTAGAGCCGGGACATAGGCAATTTATTCTGGACAGTATAAAATTCATTCTCACTCACAATTATTTTACTTTTCACGGTGATTATTATTTACAGACTATGGGGACGGCCATGGGGACCAGGTTTGCGCCCAGCTATGCAAACCTATACGTGGGAGAGGTGGAGGAGACCCACGTGTGGGGGAGCAGCTGGGCAGCGAACCTGGTCTTCTATGGCCGTTACATAGATGACCTGATTATAATTTGGAATGGGGATTCAGAATCAGCACTATCTTTTGTTCACTCATTAAATTCCAATATTTATAATTTATCCTTCACTCATTCATATAGTCAAGTCTCTGTCGACTTCTTGGACGTGACTCTCGAAATTGAAAATAATAGGATTATATCCTCTAATTATGTCAAACCAGTAAACACCAATTCTTATATTCATTATAAAAGTGCCCATTTTAAACCCTGGAAGAGTAATATTCCGAAAGGACAATTTATGCGTCTTCCGCGCAATTGTACCAATAAAGAACGGTTTATAGAGCAAGCAGAGACTATGTCTGATTCTTTTAAAGTAAGAGACTATCCTGAAGACCTCATTAGTAAGGCCTTCCAAGAAGTTCTTGAGATGGACCGTAAAGACCTTCTAATACCAAAAAACAAAAAGAAAAATAACATTACACAGAATATAAGAGATGATGATGAAAAAAATGAGGTAAATAGAGAATTTGCCTTCATCAGTAAATTCAATAATCGTTCCACAGAAATTAAGAACATTATTCATAAAAACTACAGAGTCCTACATCAAGACAAAATTCTGTCTAAAATGATCCCTAAGAAACCGGTGATCATCCATAAAAAGAACAAAACATTAAAAACATTACTTGCTCCTAGTCACCTTAAAAAAGAAACAGTTGGCATAATAAAAGACGAACATCTAAATTGGTTGCCCGAAAAGCCTAAAGGCTGCCACAAATGTGGAAAAAATAAATGTTTAATGTGCGGACATGTTATAGATAATAATACTTTATCCACCATCTTTTCTCTAGACCCCCCATACATTCCCAAATCCTTCATAAATTGCAATTCTTCTTATATAATTTATCTGCTTTATTGTAGCTGTAAATTACCCTATATAGGTAGGACTACTCGGTCCCTAAGAGTAAGATTTATGGAGCACCGTCGAAATATACTTAAAGGTTTCCAAAATCATAGTGTGTCAAGACACTATCTGACACACCATAAATCGGACCCTAAATGTTTGTCTATAGTGGGCTTAGAATACATATCCCATACGTCTCGAGGAGGCGACAGATTTAACACTTTATGTAAAAGAGAAATCTATTGGACACTGAGGTTCAACTCTCTACACCCTGAAGGTCTAAATGAAACAATTGAATTGAATACAGCTTTGTAAAAAGATCATGATACAACAATACTACTTTTTGGGCCCCCTTAAAATATCCTTCCCTTTATATTTTATTTCAATTTTTTATTTTTATTTTATTTTATTTTATTTTATTTCATTTTATTTATTTTATTTTATTCATCATTTTTTGATTCATTTTTTGATTCATTTTTTGATCCATCTATCTAGTATTCATTATTATTATAATTAATTTTTCATTCGACCTTCCCCCTTTTTAAGTTTTGATCTATTATGCGAAATGATATTATATAAAAAAATCTCTCAAAAAATGTATTGTTCTTTAGATAACAAATAACTGCTTTATTATGTGGGAAGCAGTGTTATTTTGATAATAACAACAATATATTTCATTAATGTACCTTATCTATCGATTCTTAGACTAAAATAGAATATACAATTTGTTAAATGTCAGCAAATTAGTAAATCAGTCTCTATGCGATAATATACTATGTCATTCTTCTTTATAAGAACTACCAAAGAATTTCATCATATGTTTGTTCCCTGTTTCCTCGATGTCGAAAAGGTTTATTATTTATTATATATAAAATTACATGGTTATATATAAACAGTACATATTCAGGTATGCAGCGGTGTTAAGGGACTAAGTGGTATGCCACCATGGCAACCAGTCTCTGGCGCGTCGTCGTCATGACGACGCAGATAGCATCGGAGTAGACAGGCACGTCGAGCGCGGTGACGTGAGGTATAAGCTGCGTTGCACAGGCACGCAGCGCCTGACGAACATCCGGGTAAGACGCCTGTTCCCCCTGATGTAATCTGAAATGCACGGCACGTTCGGTTGCGTCTCATCACGTGATCGAGCGTTGCCGGGCAACACCAGAGATGCCGGGGGAGGAGTGGAGGGACGCGCACTCTGTCTTGGTTGCCGATACCGGCAATCGGCACCAGACTGAGGCGAAAAACCTCCAGACCCTGCTGGCCTAGTCCACAACTAACCGATGCATGCCAGGTATGTTTCTGTACAATTGGGCTTTTGTGCTTATTCCATATTGAAAATCACGAATAGACCCACTTCCGGGTCACGTGATCGCTATATCCATGAGTAAATACAAATTTATGTCTTATATCAAATAGTTTTGAGAATATTCATTCAATTAAATTAGCATCTGTCTCCTGCGATTTTTAGGTATTTATATGTGTTAAATTGAACACGGTTCTCTGATTTTATTAGTTTATTATCTTTTGTGAACACACATGTGAATCAATTAAGCTAATGAACCATGTGGGTATATAAACCCAGGACGGATAGTCCCACAAACACACTTGCTCCTGAGGAAGCTGGAGGTTCCAGAGAAACGCGTTGAGCGATCCCTACTTTGCTGAATCCATCCCCATTTTATATGTGACCTGGTTCAACTACTTATCCTGAGACGTCCACCTTCCAAAAAAATCATCTTGGACATTCCATTTTTTGGGTTATCAAGTTTCCCTAATTCTCCAAGGAAAAGGAAAGGAAGACAGTCGATTCAGGACCCTTGAGCCTTTGAAATTATAAGGCAAATCGAACCCACATTGTCGTCACAAACGAATTGAACTGGCAATCACAACAAGCGCCAAAGGATGGTAATATAAAATATCAGCAATTATTTACCCCCACTTCGGGACTGTGTGAATCACTCACAAGAATACAAAAAGCCATATATGGTCAATTGATTCACAATAACTTTTATTCATTTTCATCCATTTTTTATTTTTATTTTTTAAAGTAAATGTAATTTATATGTGTAATTATATGTGATAATTGATATATCTTTTTTATAATTAAAAATTATATATATTTTCAAGAGAGCCGTGTTATGAATTATTAAAACAGCAGGCGCTGACACAAAACCATATTTTTAAGGCTAAAAAACGCCATCCGTAAGAATTCGGGAAAGTACGCACAGATCAGAATAAGGCCCTATATGTCCATGATAAGGAATATGTGTGCTTCATTCATATCATTACATCCAGGGCCGTAACGTGCCTGGCACATAATGTAGAGCCAAAGGAGGTGGCTCCGTCACTGCTCCATTACCAGTGGTGCTGCCAATAACATAAAATCCCTCTCCCGGGTTTGCAGCTGCATGAGTGCTATTACTCGCTGGCATGTAGGGGGTGGGGCTTAGTGCCAAGAAGTGCATGTCCCCATCCATAGTTTTCTGGAGCTGCTGGAGTCAGGTAGTACTCATTCCACCTCACCCCTGTCTCTCTCCATCTCCCTATCTCTCTTTCTCCAGGGTTCTGCCTGTCATAATGTAAAAAATGGAGGTGCTACCCAGCATACTATGTATAAGGGTCTCTAACTGGCATGTTGTGTTTAACGGGCTTTACCTGGGCCAGTGTGTCTAAAAGGCTCTACATGGCACAATGTGTCTAAGGAGTTCTACCTTGCCCAATGTGTTTAAAGGGCTCTACCTGGCGCAGTATATCTATGTGGCTCTTCCTGGTTCCTTGTGTTTAAAGGAGGACTGGGGTAGTTTCCTGTTCCCTCCTGGGCGTTGCCATATTGTTGTAGCCAGCCAATAGTGCTGGGTCTCTCCAATCGGGCACCAATCAGGGATGGCCCAGGGGGATAAAGCTGGTCCTCCTGGTGCAGTCTGGTGCCAGTGCTTCATTTGCTAGTCTGTGGGAACAAGCTTCATCCTGTGCTCCAAATACCTGTACCTGTTACCTGTCCTGCAGGTCCATTACCTGCAACCTGTACCTGTTACCTGTCCTGCAGGTCCGTTACCTGCAACTTGTACCTGTTACCTGCACCAGTTACCTTCACCTATGACCACCAGTTACCTGCACCTGTGACCACTAGTCACCTGCACCCATGACCACTAGTTACCTGCACCCATGACCACCAGTTACCTGCACCTGTGACTAACGGTTACCTGCACCTGTGACTAACAGTTACCTGCACCTGTGACCACCAGTTACCTGCATCTGTGACAACCGGTTACTGGCACCTGTGCTCCACTTGCATCAGCTCCGTGCTTCCAGCACCTGTGCTCCACCTGCATCAACTCCGTGCTTCCGGCACCTCTGCTCCACCTGCATCAGCTCTGTGCCGGCACCTGTGCTCCACCTGCATCGTCTCCATGCTTCCAGCACCTGTGCTCCACCTGCGCCCACGAAATGAACTGTCTTTGTCATTTGCCTCAGCAGTCTATCACCCTTGTCAGTCCTGGTCCAGGCTGGGATCATGAGCTCATCTCCTGTCTTCATCTTTTACAAGTGGCCTACCACAGTGTCCTTAGTCCTCCTTGCACCATCCTCGGCCAAGCCTCGTTACTCAGGGTTCACTGCCTGAGAGTCTTCTATGCAAAAGACTTACATATGTCCTGCCTACTTCCTGCCGCCACCTAGCTCTCGACCTCCAGACCTACAGATGGACTCACAAATCTCAAAGACCCTGACAATGTTGTAATGCAGATAGGGTGAACGTAAAAATGTGTAGAGAGATTTAGATTTGGGTGGGGTGTGTCCAAAATCAAATCTAAATTGCAGTGTAAAAATAAAGCTTCCTACACAGCCCTCTATGGCTGTTCGACCCTCCTTGAGCATGAGAACTTCCCAGTTAGTAGGATCGCATGCGATACATCGCATGTGGTCCTTTCACATGCAATGTATCACATGCGACCCCCGTTCCCCACCACCAGGAGTGGGTCCGAGTGGGAGGTCGGACTTACATGCAGATCTGACCTCCAGACTCCAATCCGATGTACATGGGACCACACATTGGACCTGATGGGACACCAAACACATCCAATTTCTGTCGATTTCTCGGCCCTGTTCCTCGGCCCAAATCGGATTAGTGTATGGGAGCCTTAAAATATGCTACAATATTTGCCACGCACAGAATTTATTTTATTTGTATGGCAATATGATTTGTTCCAGACACAATTTTACTTGCTTTTTTTGCTATACCTACAGCCTTGATTCCAAAAAATAATAATGCACATGCTGAAGTACCAAGCACTGCTAATCAGAGTGATTATAATGAATTTAACAGCCAAATCTTGGCCAAATCTTGGCCAAAAAAAATGAATCAGTCCTGGTGTTTGTGGTACACATAGATTAATCATAATTGATGGTGATAGTGATAGTATATACACATCTGCAATAAATTAAATAATCCATTCAAAATTAGTTATCCCTACAATAAATAAAAAATCTTCTTGTATTGCCCCCAGGATCCCAATTGTCACATCACTGAAGTTACATTTTCATATTATTAACATGGTAGTCATATTTTCTTAGTGGAACGCATAGACAATAGGAATGTAATATGAATGGTAAATAAGATATTTCTTACTTTAGAGTTATATTCTAGTATTACATTAAGAGCAGTGGCACAGGGAATATATTCCTTCTTATCGGCAATGCTGACTGGCTTATAGCACCATAAAGGTTTACGGTGTATGTTGTTTTACTGCCAAATGTTTTCAGCTGAATGCCAGTCATGTGTAGGCTATACCCGATAGTTAAAGTAAATAACAAAAGGGAAAGAGAAAATCTTTTTTTACTCTTAGATGAGCTTTGTTAAGGTGAGTATAAAATAGATTAATGTTACCCAAAGACATTTGTCACATTTATATATTATAATCAATAGTTATAATGATAATATACTATTTGAGTAGCGTTGAATGTATATGAAGAGCTGTGTTGCATAGCACTATAAAAATGATCAATAGTGGTGTTTTTCCAAATCAGTGTTCCATACCACACAGGCATGCTGTAAGTAAACAGGGGACTTGACACAAAATAAAAAGCAACGCTATTTTTTTTAATGGTTTAGTTTTTGCAAACTTTCCAGTAATAACATATATCCTGTATCCAAGCTATTGATTACTAAATTCATAGTGCTGTCTTCCCCAAGCATGCTCAGGGATAGGAGCAGGTGAGAGAAATAACGGGAGAGGAGAAAGGGGAGAGAGAATATGATGTAGAAAGAAAATAAGTAGAGATGGAGAAAAAAATGGGTCAAGGGGAAGAGAAAGAATGAGGTAGTGATAAGAGAGGAACGGGGGATAGAGAATAAGGAGAGATACTGTATGAGAGAAGATCAGTGGCGGAACTACCAATGGTGTAGCAGGTACAGTGCACTGGGAACCCTGAGGACTAAAGGGCCCACTGCTGCCACTGTCACCCTCTTCCTGACATCCACTGTTTTTCCTTGTCATCCTCCCCCTGCCTCTACCTGGCATCCCTGTCCCTTTCAATTTTGAACCGAAATCCCAATGAATGCCACAGCTGCCTAAAGCAAATTAGGACCAGCAATGGGAATACAGATGCCTGGAAGCCAGACAGAAGCTGCAAGCAGAACAGGAATCAGAGCTACTTGTACTGGTCTGGGTGGGTGAGCACTGGCCAGTGCTATGTACAGTATACTGGGAAGAGGGCTCGTGCAAGCCACATCACTGGAGCTATCCAGGAAGAACCAGTGCTACTGGACAGAGTAAGCTATATCACTATTGAAGAGGATAGTTTCAAGGAAGTAGAAACCTAGGAGATGATGTATTTCATCCTGTTCTAAAAGTGAAGAAGAGAGGGGCAATGCCAAAATGTGTGCAAATTATCTAGCCTCTGTCTGCAACTTCTTTAAAGCCTAGACTAAGGGGGACATTTACAAAAAAAATCTTATTTTCTTACAAAAATACAATTATTCTTAATGATTCCTAATGATTATTCTTAATGATGGGACATTCTTATTTGTATTTACAAATACGAATGAGTACACCATCGAAAGAATACAGCAGAAATCACCATTCAAAAGAATGGTGGTTCCTGATTTACTAACCGGCCGTATTGATAATACGGCCACTTATTGGCGTGAAACGGCCGCGAATATACGGCAGGAAAATACAATTTATTTTCCTTTCGTATTTGGCAGAAGCCTGCACGGATCAGTCAGATCCGTGCAGGCTTCAGTGTAAAAAAATAGAGAAATAAATAAATAGCTGTACAGCTGTAAACAGCACCAGGCTGAAAGAGCCGGGGCCGGTAATAAAAAAATCAGGAAACCCGACAAATAGGGGTTCCCCGATTTTTTAAAACCAGCCCCAGGCTCCAGGTCCGGAGCTGGTTCCCAAAATATGGGGGACAAAATGACTAGGAGTCCCCCATATTTTAAGAACCAGCCCCAGGCCAAACCAGCCAGCAGGGTAATGTCACAGCCTGGGGACACTCATTATATAAGGTCCTGTGGCCAAAACATTCATCCCTACTGACCAGTCAGCCTGGCCAGGGGCCCTGGGGGAGTGGGGAAACCCACAATAAAGGGGTCCCCCCCTCCATGACTTACCTGACCAGGCTGAAGCCTGGTGCTGTCCCCGGTGACCCTGTGCGGTGGTCACCGGGCTGATTCAATGAAAAAAATAGAATAAAAACTATTGTCTTTTACTGTGGAACTATGAATTCCAGCCAAGCTCGGGTCTCAGGACACACCAAAACATCATCATCCCACAGTCGGATCTTGCAAGATCTGAACTCGCTACAAATCCCATTCTGGCACCTTAATCTTCACTCCGGCATTGGAGAGGGTAGTGGGTGGAAGTGCTCTGATGCGGTGGTCATGGTGATCTGTGGGGGTGGCGACCTGGGGTGTAATTCCAGTCCTGTGCTGCCTAGTGCTGCAGGTGTCCTGTATTGCACTTGCCATCAAACAAAATCCATTGGTGCTTCTAGGTCCAGTCCAGTGATACTTCTGTATAATTCTAGTCCAGTGATAATACTTATGCGTGATTTCAGTCCAGTGATACAGCTGCATAATTCTAGTCCAGTGATACTACTGGTGCATAATTCCAGTCCAGTGATAAAGCTGCGTAATTCCAGTCCAGAGATACTACTGGTGCATTATTCCAGTCCAGTAAAACAGCTGTAATTCCAGTCCAGTGATACTGGTGCGTAATTCCAGTCCAGTACACGGGATATAATGGTGCATAATTCCAGTCCAGTGATACTGATGCTTAATTCAAGTCCAATAGTTTGGTCATTTAACAGAGAGAGAGGAGAGGTTAATATTGTGCACTTTTTTTCCTGTTTTTTTAAATTCCTCCCTGCCCTCTGAGAAGAATGTGGAGGAGCAGCGTCTGGGCAGTGTATGCAGCGGAGACAGCGAGGAGAAGAAGCCGGGCAGTGTGCATGAGAGGAGGTGCGGGGTAATGACTACAGCGTTTGGGGTTGTGTTAGGAGTGGTGCTGTTACTGTAGGGGGCTAAGGAGACCATAGCTCCAGGTTGTTCAGTGCAGCTTCCGGGGCACTGTACGCAGAGCCCAGGCCTGGGGTACCCTGAAGAGGAGAGGACCCCTTGATTTGGAGGTCCCCCATCTCTCCAAAAACTCTTGGCCTGGGCTGACTAGGTAGGGTGGGTAATGCTTTGGCCACGGGACCCCATCAAGACTGTCCCCTGGCTATGGCATTACACCCCCTGCTAGTGGAGCCCAGTGCTGGTCCCTAAAATATGGGGGACCTTCATTCATTTTGTTCCCCATATTTTAGGAACCAGGGCTGTCTCAACAGCATTCTGGACCTACAAGCTATGCTATTACTGGTGCCTGTCCTTGTGTTTCCCTCCTATGTCCCTATAGATTGTAAGCTTGCAGCAGGTCTCTCCTACCTCCAAGTCTGTTGTTACCCAGTTTGTTTTGTCTCTGTTTGCAATTGTAAAGTGCAACGGAATCTGCTGCGCTATACAAGACACTGTAAATAAAATAAATAAATAAATAAGAGCCTGATGCTGGTCCTTAAAATATGGAGGACCCTCACTGCCCCCTTTAGTTAGGGAACCAGAGCATTCTAAATGCAGTGTGGACCCAAGAAGCTGTAAAATATGGATTTTTGGTAGACCCTATAAGGAAAATAAAACACTATTATTTTTTTTTAAATAACACTTTTATAACCACCCGACACCCAGGTGAATAAAATGATGAGAAAATGACCAAGATTAGACGACTACTAAAATGTGTGAAAATTATCACCAACCATTTGAATAGGAAGCCCATTGAAAATGACTGTAAAATAAAAGATGTTCAAAGCAATGTCAAAGATGGGGAAGCATTGAATATCACATTAATATCATAACATATAAAAGTTGTGAAAAAAGGGAAAATAGGCGAGAAAAAGAAAACAAAGCAACATTTGAATACCCCACTACAGATGGAGCCGCTTTCATTAGATTGGCTCACGGAATGACTATCACCATCGCTGCCCCACACCAATTGCCAGAATGGGTCATACACACACGAGACATTCGCGCGCCCCATTCTCAGCAATGGGATGCGCGAGTAAGACATACGCTGGCCCACCAGTGCCCATCAGCTAGTGAAATCTGGGGCGCTGGTGGAGTGACAGAGTGGCACCATCTGTATATGTGTTGCCCTATATACTTGAAGCTCACCACACATAAATGGCCACATGCACTTTTATTGTGGAATACAGTATGTGCAAAACAGGGGATTGGAATACTTGTAGGTAGAGATGTAGTATCACTCCTTTAAGCGAATAAAGAGTGTCCAAAAAATGGTAAACACTTTTTTGTGGCTATGATGGTTAGTTGTGCACTGTTATTCTCCAGTATACAAATAAAGCAATTGCTTGTAAACACGCATGTAGCTTCTATGGATGCAAGATAATGTCCCAGCAGCAGTTTGCAGCTCCGCGCACTATGTAAGGCTTGCATGACTGGCAAGCTGCTTCAGTTCAATCAAAAAGGGTTGCTCCCACAGTCTACAGTACCTGTCTGAAAACCACAGCGTCCATTCTGCGACAGCTGCCAGAAGTATTCTCACCATCAGCACAGTCATGTGCTTGACTCTCTGTGTTAACCTCTGTTTGGTGGCCTCCATAGATGGGATGCACACTCTGGCTCTGATGTCCGCCAGAGATGGTCTTGCGGACAGCTCAGTTGGAATTTGGCTGTAAATGATTGCCGCTGATGGATACCTCAACACACATTTTCATCAGATGTAGAGCTTTCTCCTAAATAAAGTCTTAACATAATGTTCAAGTGGGAGGAGTTTCCTAAAATCCATTTCTATGCCACAATTACTATGTGTTATATTTACAAAATGGCAGTTTTTGTTAGCTGCCACTTCTAGGCAGATTTTAGGTGAAAATATAAAGCAGCACTAACATTATTGGATTAATCAAATTACAAGGGATCAGAGCCCCATACACACTAGTCAGTCTCACGTCTCAGCTGGGGAAATGTTCAGGGTGATCAACCATATGAGTGGGAGAGTATACTGACCTGCGTCTCTACTTCTCACCCTCCATAGCCATGCCCACTCAAAAACCTGCCTGTTTAGCGGGTCCTGGAGATGTCAATTAATGATATCGGTAACCGATATCCTTCAGTTTGTACGCGCAATACCAGGACCAGTGGACGATATAGTTAATTATATCAGATGCGGCCCCGTTCGTTTAGTGTGTATGGTGCTTTACTCATGGGTGTGAGCAAGTTCAGCTATATGCTGCACTCAGGCTAATGGCAGACTTTTTGTCTTCTGTTTACAGCCCCATAGGGCTACATTCAAATATGCACAAATATTAGTCAAAATTGGGCAATAAGTGGGCGAGTTCAGATGACATAAACAGTGTTTACAGTTAACTCAGGAACAAGTTAAGTCATTTGATCCCTACGTGTAAAGCAGGGTGTGCTTTACAATTCATGTTAGTGCCACTTTCAATTTTCACCTGAATCCTGATGTGAATCTACTGCTTTTAAATATAGCTTTGTGTCTTAAATTATTAGATAAAAACTTTAAGAATAGTTTAGGAAAAATATTAGTTTACTGAAAGAATAGCAGATGCTTAGAACAAACTTCAGTTGTCATAGAACTTGCAAAAAAAAATTACATTTGAGCAGAAGTAAATTACTGATATGTATGATTTATATACAGACTACACAGATCAGTAGTTCTTTAACTGCTATCAATATTCTATGGGTTTAAAAAAAAAAATCTACGAAAATAATTAATTATTTATAGTTTATGTTGCTGCCTGAGGCAGGAATTGGTCCAAGGCCGAACGAATGTTGAAAATACAACTACTGTACATTGTTTATATAATGTGTTGTTCTACACACCTGTAAAAGATGCCATTATACATTTCTTGCAAGCAGTTTAAATAGCATCAACCATACTTTTTATAATGATGCTAGATGATACAAGACTGTTTAGGTAAAACTGTTATAAAGTACAGTGTTAAAACGGGATGCGGTCATTTGGTCTACTGCATTATGGTCGACAGTCATTAGGTCGAATCCATTAGGTCGACATGCTAAAAGGTCGACATGACTCTAGGTCGACATGGGAAAAGGTCGACATGATTCTAGTTCGAAAGGTCATTAGTTCGACAGGTCATTAGTTCGACAAGGTCATTAGTTCGACATTGTCTATGTCGACATTCACAAGGTCGACATGGAGTTTTTCACTGTTTTTTGAGCCAACATGTGCCGACAGGCGGTATTTCATGCCCTACCATCCACTAGGGCGTGGTGGGAGAATAAAATAGTGTGCCGAGCATAGCGAGGCACCATGCCCGACGCATAGCGAGCGCAGCGAGCGTTGCGAGGGGATGCAGTGCACTTTAAACTGTGTCCATGTCGACTGTGTTGACATTCAGGTACAAAAACAGTGAAAAACCCCATGTCGACCTTGTGAATGTCGACATAGACAATGTCGAACTAATGACCTTGTCGAACTAATGACCTGTCGAACTAATGACCTTTCGACCTAGAATCATGTCGACCTTTTCCCATGTCGACCTAGAATCAAGTTGACCTTTTAGCATGTCGACCTAATGGATTCGACCTAATGACTTTCTACCATAATGCAATAGACCAAATGATCCCAACCCGTTAAAACTATATAAAAATGTTTTAAAAAATCTATGCATTCACAATGTTTTTATCCACATTCATGTTTTTACTTATACTACAAATATTCTGTAAGATATCATCATTAATGACATTTATATATATTAGCTATCTATCTATCTATCTATCTATCTATCTATCTATCTATCTATCTATATATATATATATATATATAACAATAATGAAGGAATGGGCGGCACTCCGAGGATTTTTCAAAAGTAATCTGTATTAAATTCTGACACCAACGTTTCGGGGCATGCGCCCCTTTGTCAAGGTGAAAAAACAGTGAATAAATGTTACATACACAATCTTACCTTAAATAAGGTGAGACTCACCGCCCCTCCTTCTGTGCAGTCAGCTGAGGGGCGGTGAGTCTCACCTTATTTAAGGTAAGATTGTGTATGTAACATTTATTCACTGTTTTTTCACCTTGACAAAGGGGCGCATGCCCCGAAAAGTTGGTGTCAGAATTTAATACAGATTACTTTTGAAAAATCCTCGGAGTGCCGCCCATTCCTTCATTATTGTTGTTCTATTTCTTCGGAGGGCACCGGGGTACTTTCCAGGAGGGGAGAGTGCCGGACCGCACACCCATACCTATATATATATATATATGTCTATTGTTTATGAGTCTCCGAAACACTTGCTGGCAGAGAGTGAAACTACGGGCGAGATTTAGTGGGTTTACTGTTTTTGGGAAAATGCGATTTTTTCGCAAATCACCCTATATCGCCGTTTTTTAATATCGCATTTTTTCAGCGAATTCGCAAATTTAATGAGGTGTGTATTCCGGCATGAAAAGTGCGAGAAAGTGCGATATAGGCCAATTTTCGGAATGAAAAAGTGCGAATTTTTAGTCATGAAAAGGTGTGATTTTGGTGAAATGTGCGATTTTGTGATAAAAAAAATGGCGTGAGGTCCCCCCTCCTGTACATAACCAGCCCTGGGCTCATTGAGACGGACCTGGTTCCAAAAATATGGGGGACAAAAAGCGTAGGGGTCCCCCGTATTTCTGAAACCAGCCCCGGACTCTTGGACCGGTCCTGGTTCCAAAAATACGGGGGACAAAAAATCTGGGGGTCCCCCATATTTTGAAACCAGCACTAGGCTCCAACAGCCCGCAGTGTCATGCCACAGCCGGGGGACACTTTTTACATAAGGTCCCCCGGCCGTACCATGAGCACCGTGGCTGGTCAGCCTTGGACGGGGTACCTGGAGGAGTGGGGACCCCCCAATAAAGGGGTCCCCCCCAGGCGTCACCCATCCAGGGCTGAAGCCCGGGGCTGTCACCGGCGTCCCTGGCCATTGGACGCCGGCCTGATAGGGTTAAACTCACATTCCTAACATTACTTAATACAGGAGAACTACAAGTGCCAGCAGACCTCCCCCGCATGCTGGGACTTGGAGAACCACAAGTCCCAGCATGCATGGCATTAATGGGCCCGCTGGGACTTGTAGTCCACCTGTAAAAAGAATGTTAAAAGAAAACACACACACAGAAAAGTAAAACTTTATTGCATACACACATCTCACTTTTACACTGGCTCCCCCCGCACTGACATCGGGGACAACCGGCTTTCTCCAATGCAGCTTACAGCTTCTGTCGCGTTGTCCCAGCGCAACAGAGGCTGAGAGCGTCTTTGGCTTATGCGTCTCCATGGAGACGCATAGCTCAGCCAATCAGGGCTGAGCTATGCGTCTCCATGGAGACGCATCGCCCAATCACGCTCTCAGCCTCTGTTGCGATGGGACAACGCGACAGAAGCTGTTAGCTGCATCAGAGAAAGCCGGTTGTCCCCGATGTCAGCGCGGGGGGAGCCGGCTCTGCTGCAGAAGGGAGACCAGCGCTGGATCCTGGATTGGTGAGTATAGTCGTGTAAAAGTGAGATGTGTGTGTGTATGTAATAAAGTTTTACTTTTCTGTGTGTGTGTTTTCTTTTAACATTCTTTTTACAGCATGCGGGGGAGGTCTGCTGGCACTTGTAGTTCTCCTGTATTAAGAAAATGTTAGGAATGTAAGTTTAACCCTATCAGGTCGGCGTCCAATGGCCAGGGATGCCGGTGACAGCCCCGGGCTTCAGCCCTGGACGGGTGAAGCCTGGGGGGGGCCTTTATTGGGGGGGTCCCCACTCCTCCAGGTACCCCGTCCAATGCTGACCAGCCACGGTGCTCATGGTACGGCCGGGAGACCTTATGTAAAAAGTGTCCCTCGGCTGTGGCATGACACTGCGGGCTGTTGGAGCCTGGTGCTGGTTTCAAAATATGGGGGACCCCCAGATTTTTTGTCCCGCGTATTTTTGGAACCAGGACCGGTCCAAGAGCCTGGGGCTGGTTTCAGAAATACGGGGGACACCTACGCTTTTTGTCCCCTGTATTTTTGGAACCAGGTCTGGCTCAATGAGCCCGGGGCTGGTTATGTACAGGAGGGGGGACCTCACGCCGTTTTTTTTTTAATATTTAAACTTTTACACATATTTTAGCAAAGAACCATACACAGATCACAATGATCTGTGCATGGTTCTGACAAAATCGCCATGGTTCTGACAAATTCGCCAGTCAGGATCAGGTCTATTTTTTTTTTTGATGTTTAGACCATTTTTTATGGCGATTTCCAAATTCGCATCTCATTAAATATGCGATTTGTATATTTTTCAATGGGGAAAACATCTGGATGAGAATTCCGGAGATAAAAAAAAATCGCACTTTCAGAAAGTGCGATTTCGCAGCAAATCCCGCATTTTTTGCCAATTTTCGCATCTCATTAATTATGTGAATTCGGGAAAAAGTGCGAAAACGGCCGTTTTTGCGATAAAAATCGCCAAAAACCCAACATCGACCTCTAATAAATGTCACATGTTACATCTCTTTCTCACACATGTACAAACACAGAAGGTAGCATAAATGTCCAATGTCTATGGATGCAAGATAATGTCCCAGCAGATGTTCGCAGCTCTGCACACTATGTAATGCTTGCACGACTGGCAAGCTGCTTCAGTTCAATCAAAAAGGGTTGCTCCCACAGTGTACAGTACCTGTCTGCAAACCACAGTGTCCATTCTGCAGCAGCTGCCAGAAGTATTCTCACCATCAGCACAGTCATGTGCTTGACTCTCTGTGTTAACCTCTGTTTGGTGGCCTCCATAGATAGGACGCAACTATATCGGAGAGGCTTTTGTTCTTCAAATATCTTTATTCCATTTTCATTAGTCAACAAATTTCACAAAGAGAATATTAAAAACATTAATATAGCCATATATTATGTCCAAATACTTTATAAATGCTTTACATCGCCTTATGTCACAAATAGTATAATTATAAAATTTAATACAACATAATATCTAGTTTCACCAGTAGAAACCTACTGTATTTCAAGAATTTTAACAGTCAGTAACACAAAGCTCCTTATATCTATCTTCTAAAATGTAACAAAAAAGGTAAAAAATGAAAAAGATAAAAAGAAAGAAAAAACAAAAGATAAATAAAAGGGATAATGAAAACCATAGAATAGGAAGGATGATCCATTATGAAAAACATGAAAACATATACAGTAGCAATGACTACCATAAAAACAAATAAACAAAAATGTCTCTATGGTAATGATAATGCATTTTCATTAATAGTTATATATCTAGATGAAAGTGGATTTCTAAGTGATGCTTTAATAATGGCCCACCATGACAGATACAATAGATATCTCAAAATTACATATTTGACACCAGTAAAGCTGTAATAAGCTTTTTTTGAATAAGAAGTAGTGCACTAAGAAGATATGGATAAAACATTGCCAGCTCAATATCTCTATTAGTATAAATAGATATACTGTACCTAAAATCCGATAAGTAATAAACTGTAAGTGTACCACCAGAGTTAACTTCAAAATGTCTGTTAATTCCGCCCCCATTTTGTCACTGTAATCTTGTTTTTACTATCAATAGATTTGAATTCATCTGATTCCAGACTGCTGTATCTGATGTTGACATTTTAATTAATGTCATTTTCATCATACTGTGTAAGATATTTTAGGAAAGATAATACTTTTAGTAATAGCCAATCATCTCAATAATGATACTGGTAATAAATTCCTAATGATCCAGACTAGAAAATATCTTACTTAGTAGCATAGAGAAATTTTCTTCAAATAGGTCTTGGATCTTGGCCGTAATATAAATTCCTAAATATTTAATTTTTGAGCATACTAATTGGAATTGAATCAATGTTCCAAATAGGTCAGTTATAATAGGGTTCAAATGGAGGGGAAGGAGTTAATTATTCATATTAATTTTAAAGCCCGACAAGCCCAATGTTATTCAAAATTTCTGGAATAGATTTAGACAGTTTAG
Source organism: Crinia signifera (assembly GCF_055691185.1). Classification (NCBI taxonomy): domain Eukaryota; kingdom Metazoa; phylum Chordata; class Amphibia; order Anura; family Myobatrachidae; genus Crinia; species Crinia signifera. The sequence goes on from NC_139217.1 coordinate 190,822,869, forward strand.
AAACAAAGAGCACTATGTATTTTACAGTACAGTATCTGGAAGTTCTCCTTACAAGTTATAAACATAGCCCATGAAAATCTCACATTTCCTATAGGGGTATTGCTATTTACCACTATGACAAATAAAAGAGGAGAGAGTATACATCCTTGACAGAACAGAATTAGATAAATATCCATTACATATATAGTTACATAGTTACATAGTAGTTAAGGCTGCGTCCATCAAGTTCAAACTTTGGTTAGAGTGAATGATCTGATTGCAACAACCCTTTTATACGCTGTGAAATCTGATTTAATTATATACAGGTAAGTGATTGTTGTTTGTACCCCTGGATGTTTTCACTCAATATATGTTTGTCCAACAATATTTAAAAATAATTTATTGACTCTGCCGACCCCACCTCGAAGAGAGTTCCACAATTTAACTGCCCTGACCGTAAAAAAGTTTTTTGTTCTAAGGGTACAAAATCTTCTCTCCTCTAAACTCATGCCTACATGTTGTAGGATCCTTCCTCAAAGCAAAGAGGGTGCCTGACAGTTCCTTATATTGCCCGCTGATATATTTGTATATGTTTAGCATGTCTCCCCTTAAACGTCTCTTTTCTAGCATAAACAATCCCAACTTGTCCTATCTGTCTTCATACTATAGCTTAATTTCTCCAACCCTTTTATTAGCTTTGTTGCTCTTCCTTGGAGTTTTTCCAGTTCTATGATGTTCTTTTTTTTTTGTAGTGTGGGGCCCAGAATGGTACTCCATATTCTAGATGCGGTCTAACCAATGCTTTATAAAGAGGCATAATTACAATTGAGTCCCTAGTCTCCATACCTCTTCTTATACAGGTTACTATCCTTTTGGCCTTATTAATTGCTACATGGCACTGAGCCCTACACCCCAGTTTGTTTGCCCACTCTTGTAGCTTATTTAGGTCACTCTAGAGCGTGGAGACATCCGTGAATGTTCTAATTACCCTGCTCAGTTTTGTGTGATCAACAAAGATTGCATATAGAGAGGTTGAGATAAATATGACATTTGGGGCGAGATTTTGCGAAGTGCGTTTTTTTTTCAATGTGCGATTTAGGTGAAAAAATTTTTAAATCGCATTTTTGCAGTGAATTCGCATATTTAATGTGATGCGAATTGACGGATAAAAAATGCGATATTGTGCGATATGGGGCGATTTAAAATGCTAAAAAAGAGCGATTTCCGGCTCTGGCCATGTGCGATTTTGTGACCAACAGGAATGTGATTTACTACACTACCTTGCCACTCCTTACAACCTCCTAAGTTATTGGGCCATCAAAGTCCACTAAATAATGCATCACAGACCCTATATAAAGGGGCACAGGGGGCATTTTGAGCTTTGATAGGAAGTAAGGAGCAGACAATGGAGAGAGCAGTGATGAGAGGTGCAGAGGAGAGAGGCAGATGCAGCAATGGCAGAGGTGCCAGAGTTAGAGGCAGCAGAGGTACACTATCAGGTAGTGGAGTGGGAGGCATCAGTGTCCCTCTCACATCTAGCTGTCAGTGCAGGGCAGTGGTGCAAGCAGAAAAAAATTCATAGCGGTACTGTCCTGCGTGCCGAAAAATGGGCGTGGCCATGGGCGTGGCCATATGACACTAGGGGGAGTGGCTACACGACAAAGCATAAGAACACGAACAGATAAACTACAGAGATATTGCTTGCGTAACGCGCGCGGACAAAATTTCCACAGTAATGCCTGTTACGCGTCACACACCCAATACATATTACCCATGCCATAATGCCCATTGTGCCACTGCCGCACAACTGATGATGTCCATTACTAATATGCCCCCACAGTGCCAGATATGCCGCCACAGTGCCACACATACAGTATATGCCCCCACACTGCTAGGTATGCCACTAGTGGCAGATATGCCACCACAGGGCCACACATATGCCCCTACAGTGCCACACATATGCCCCCACAGTGCTATGTATACCCCCAGTGCCAGATATGCCCCCACAGTGCTATGTATGCCCCCACAGTGCCACACATATGCCCCTACAGTGCCACACATATGCCCCCACAGTGCTATGTATACCCCCAGTGCCAGATATGCCCCCACAGTGCTAGGTATGCCCCCACAGTGCCACACATATGCCCCCACAGTGCTAGGTATGCCCCCAGTGCCAGATATGCCCCCACAGTGCCACACATATGCCCCCACAGTGCTAGGTATGCCCCCAGTGCCAGATATGTCCCCACAGTGCCACACATATGCCCCTACAGTGCCATACATATGCCCCCACAGTGCCAGATATGCCCCCACATTGCCAGATATGCCCCCACAGTGCTAGGTATGCCCCCACAGTGTCACACATATGTGCCCCCACAGTGCCAGATAGCGTAGTTACATTAATTTACATCCATCCAGGCTGGCTCAAGACTTCTGTGACTGAGCAGCAGCTGCAGCCCCCAGCCATTGTTGAGACAGAGGAGACAGAGGAGTGTAAGAGGAGAGAACTTACATTAATTTACATCTATCCAGCCTACCAGCACTGGGTGCCCTGTCACATGTCCCGCCGTCCTCCCGGAGACAGTGGCGGCTGCTGCCAGAGTATGCCCCTCCACGGTCCTGAGTCAGGCGCCGCAGCCATGTTCTCCTCCTCCTCTTCTGCCGCCGCAGTCAGTCAGAACTGACTACCGCGGCTTTGGAGACTCCCGGGACCGGTCCTGTGCGGCACGCGTTCATGCGCAGTGATAGCTTTCCGTATTGTGTTATATGGCGGTACGGGGTACCGGCAGAATATATCTTAGCGGTACGCCGTACCACCCCGTACCGCCACACTTACAGGCCTGGTGCAGGGTGAGCTGGCTGTGGAGGAGGGAGGCAGCGCTGGACCCTGGTTCTGTAAGTATATTGATGTAAAAGTGATGTGTGTGTTTGTGTGTGTAATAAAGTTGTACTTTTCTCTGTGTGTATTTTTTATTTAAACATTCTTTTTACAGGTGAACTACAAGTCCCAGCAGGCCCATTAATGCCCCGCATGCTGGGACTTGTGATTCACCAAGTCCCAGCATGCGGGGGAGGGCTGCTGGCACTTGTAGTTCACCTGTATAAAGCAATGTTATGTATGAATGAGTTAACCCTATCTGGCCGGTGTCCAAAGCCCACGGACGCCGGTGAAGGCCCGGGTTTCAGCCCTGGATGGGTGTAGCCTTGGGGGGGGGGGGGACCCACTCCCCCAGGTACCCCATCCAAGACTGAGCAGCTCATGGTACAGCCAGGGAACCTTATGTAAAAAGTGTCCCCGGATGTGGCATGACACCATGGGCTGTTGGAGCGCGGTACTGGTTTCAAAATACGGGGGACCCCTACGCTTTTTGTCCCCTGTATTTTTGGAGCCAGGTCCGGCTCAATGAGCCCGGGGCTGGTTATGCTCAGGAGGGGGGACCCCATGCCATTTTTTTATTTAATTTTGACTTTTACACATATTTTAACACAGAACCATACACAGATCTCAATGATCTATGCATGGTTCTGTCAAATTTGCCAGTCAGAACCTGATCTATTTTTTTGGCAATTTTTAGACATTTTTGGGGGCGATTTCCAAATTTGAACACCATTAAATTGGCGATTTATATGTTTTTCAATGGGAAAACATCTGGATGTAAATTGAGAAATCGCCACTTCTGAATGTGTGAATTCACGTCAAAAAGTGCAATTTTTGCCACAATTCGCATTCCATTAAGTTAATAATTTGCACCCTATTAAATGTCACCCCGTAAAGTATAAATAATAATTTTCTCTGGAAACCCAAACTTTTACATAGTTTCAAACAGGTGATCCCATGGTATAAGATCAAAAGCCTTCTCAGCTTCCAATCATAACAAAAACTTATGTTCTACTGTATCAATGAATAAGATAAATGTTACTGTTAAACCCTATGAATATTGCTTACCGAATAGAGATCACAAATAAATCCTGTCCTGTCTGCATCAATAATTATCTGCAGTTCAAACTTAATTCTATCTGCTAATACCTGTTTTTTTTTTTTCAAAAGTGGGTAATCTATATTTAAAAGTGAAACAGATTAATATGATCCTAATTACTCTGGATTTTTATCTGAATTTGAAAAGATTTTAACAGTTGCATCCTTATAATATTTTAGAAGTAGATGGTAAGCTATATCATCATTAAAAACTTCCATCAAGGTATTACAAATCCATGGCAATAGAATTGTATAATATTCCTCTGTGAGACCATCAGGGCCTGGAGCATTCCGAGATTTCACTCTGTGTCCTGTACCTATCTGACAGAGTTGCACTCTGTCCCTCTTCTCTCCAGCCCCCTCCTTCTCATCTGACCCACCTCCTCTGCAGCTCTGTAGCACCGGCCATCTTAAATGTGGGCAAAGAGGCCAGGCTCTATGACTTGGCCTGTTATGTGACAGAATTCCCCTGTGTGGAAGGTCGGGGGGGGGGGGGGGGGCAAAGACACAATGAGGACTACATGTTATTTGTGAGGACATACCAGGAAGCCCTGCACCTTGGGGATCCCAGGGATGTTTGGAAACTAGCAGGAAGCAATATAGTGTGAGCAGAAACCACAGTTCCCAGAACCCTGGGTATTCTGCCACCCTGGCCATGTGTGGAAACAGGTGCTCAGTGTGGTACCCCCCCCCCCTTTATTTAAAAACGATGGGGTGTTGGGAGTACTGTGGAGTGACCAAAATGAGGGCCAGTGTATGTAAGGAGGGGTAATGGAGTGTTGCATGGAGCTAAAGGGGTAATGTCTGTGCTGAAGGCTAATATGAGAGGACACTGTTTACTAGGGGACTAAGGGCAATGTATTTACTGAACTGTGTGCTCTGTTCACAGAGGGATGAGATGGGGGAGCAGAATACACTGAGGGGTGATATGGTGGGATCTGTGTACACCAAGAGGTAATATGGAGGAGCTATGTATACTGAAGGATTATAGCCAGGAGCCCCCACATTGTGTCCTGTACTAATATGATAGGAGAGATAAAATCAGCATTTAAATAAAATGGGGGGTAAACATGGTAATTATATATGTGGGTTGTACAGTATCTGCATTTTACATTTATTTTGCAAGGGGGTGGGGGGCACAAACATCTATTATGCCTCCAGGAGACTCAGAGAAATTTATGCCACTGTAAACATATGTGTAAACATATCTGTCTAAATGTTTTGGAACACTTCCACTACTTAGATACTATTAATAATATAAAATCACATAGGTGCGAGGGGCGGCGGAACGGGTCCTCCGACCTTTTCATGCCCCCACTATCCACGTCTGCGTGGAGCTGATCTTATACAGTGTGGCGAGCGCAGCGAGCCACCAAGCCTGAAGCGTGGCGAGCGGACGCTTCGGGCTTGATGGCTTGTTACACTATCTTAAATCAACTCCACGCCGACGTGGATAGTGGGGGTATGAAAAGGTCGGGCGGACGCGTTCCGCCGCCCCTCGCCATGCTTTGGGGTGGCCTGGATAGGGGTGGTGGTGTCATACATCGCATCATATCATATGCCTTCACTGATGAACATGCAATGCGATTTTACTACGATGCCATAAGTATGTTAATTAGGCGCCATGATAATACACAAGTACCTATAGAACCATAGAAGAATGTGCTCCTTGAAAATTTTTTAAAAGTAGCCTACTCACTTTCAGTAAGTGACAAAGTTAGATAGTGAGCAAACTTCATGATCATTTAGATCAGGCATGTCCAACGTTGGCCCTCCAGATGTGAAACTACACATCCCAGCATGCTTTGCCACAGTTTTGCTATTAGAGAATGCTAAAACTATTGCAAAGAATGCTGGGATGTGTAGTTTCACAACATCTGGAGGGCCAACGTTGGACATGCCTGATTTTGATGGTCAGACAGGATGTTTAACTGGTTTGTTTGAGGCCGGCTTTAGCCCTCTATTTCTTCAAGAGGTGTGTATGTTCTTGGTATGGATAGTGGGAGTATATTTATATCAATTCTCCAATTGCTAAAAAGATACTGTAAACATTGTTATTTAATGAACAGATTTATGGTTAATGTCTAATGTGCGAATACATACTGTAACATTTGTAAAACATACAACATTTTCCCAAAATATTGACTCAGATTTTTTCCTAGAATAATATGCAAAATATTTTTATATTGTGGTAATAACATACAATTTACAAGCAAATACAAATATAATATTGCTAAATATGTTAACATTTTGTATTAATATTACAAATAAAACCAAGGCCGTCATGCCTTTTTCTATGTTCCCATAATGCAAGATTCATGAAGTAAAAAATACAACAGGGTATAAAAAGGTCATGTTCACACTTGCCATCATTTTCCATTTTACAGGCTGCACTGGTTTGTCCCTTGTTAGACCTTGTTTTCAACAACACATGAATAAAGCTTTCTTACCTTCCAGAAAAATGCCTCTTTTACAAGTCCACATGGGAGGCACATGTTTAAACATCAACATGGAATCACTACAAAAAAAAAGAAAGAAAGACTCAACAAAAATAGTAGCATTAGTTTTATTGTAGTTTGTTATATGGTACAAAGAGCCTTTTTTGTGTAATGTATTATTCTTATTTTACTACTTTCAGTTTTAATTCACATTACATTTTGCGTACCTTTAAATACATACAGTATCATAATACTCTTCTTAATTCATATATGAGTGCAGCGTGGCGAGCGCAGCGTGGCGAGCGCAGCGAGCCCCGCGAGGGGACGCGGACTACTTTACATGTATTCCGCGTCCCCTCGCCACGCTTCGGGCTCGGTGGCTCGCTGCGCTCGCCAACTCCACGCCGACGTGGATAGTGGTGGTATGAAAAAGGTTGGAGGACGCGTACCGCCGCCCCTCTGGGGCTCGCTGCGCTCGCCACGCTTCGGGTTGGCGTCAATAGTGGGGTGGCGTTAACAATGGGGGGGCCATTTCACCCATGAGGGGGGGTTAGCAATTAAAATTGGGGTTTTGGGGCCTTTTTACATTGATTCCAATGTAAAAATCTCGTCGATTGCATCATCTCATGCATCTTATGCCGCACAAACACATAAGATGCATGAGATGCTTGCAATGTAAAAATCTTGTCAATCTCGTCGATTGTGTCGATTGCATCATCTCATGCATCTTATGCCGCACAAACACATAAGATGCATGAGATATCAGCCCCACACATACAATCTACACATACACATACAATCTAGGAAAGCAGTACCCATACTTGTGCATTGATGCTTAAATAAAATGAACAGGGGTATTTTAATTACATGCTTGTGCTTAAGAAGAATGCCCTTAAAACCTGGACTGTTAGGGTGCCTTGAGGTAGGACTTTGGGAAAACCTTGTATAATTACTTCCGGGTGATCAGCATCTTGTGACTGTTGTGTAGCATGTGATATAGAGGACAGTCTATACTGTGTTTACCTATCTGCTTGTGTTGGAAATTTTTTAATTAGTTAATTAATTAATGATTTATTAGTTTTAATAGTCCTTCATTCTTTTCCTCAGTGAGCATGGTTCATGGCCTTGAGGATGAACCAATATATCTGTGTTATACTACTTTGAGTTTTTGGACTAGCTTAAGTCTGTGTGTAGGGTTACTGAATTTGCATAGCCTATGCATATATGTTAATATTCAACTCAAGCGTCATGTCAGCAGTTGACCCCATCTTTGTGTTGCTTTATACATTTTGCAAGGTGTGGTATTGCTGTGTTTCTCTGTGGTTGACCATCCATTTGTTGTATTCACTGGTGCTCTATACTGTATTTGTGTGGTTAGGTTAGGTTTATTTTTTTGAATGATTTGGTTTGCACATGCTTGCTTTATCTTTTTTGTACGTACATTATTAATTGTTTCTGAATATCGTGCTTTTGTGTTAATAATAAACACACCTTTTACTTCACCACAAATTGGTTATATTTTGTCTTTTGTTATTAAGCAGTTGGGTTTGCGCATTAATATCCAATTCTCTTATGTTCTGTTTTCTCGTGTTAAGGTGTTATTATAGTACACCTTTGGAAATTCTGCAGCAACCCTCCTATATACTGCAGGTTCAGCACAGTCTTATTCTAATGCCTGGTACACACCAGGACGACTAGGGCCCGATCCCATCAATCTAGATCCAATTCCGACCAATTGGATGTAGATTGTGTGGTGATTGGGCCCTTTTCTGTCCTGGTGTGGACCGATACCGATCCGATGCACGGTCCCGCGGGTCGGTCGGTCGTTATTCAGATCCTTCCTGCAGTAGGTAGGATCTGAAGAACGACCATACAGCCGGGTGTGGGTCGCCATCGGATCTGAAGAAATACTGACGACCCGCTCACAATGTGCATCGTGAGCGGGTCGTCGTGGTGTGTACCCCACATAATCTTTTTTTTACCTATGTGATCTTGTTTGTGGTTGGTTTACTTAAAAAAATAACAATGGGATGTCACTAGCACTTCATTCTTGACAACTACTGTAATTACCAAAATAATATATATTACTGTAATTGAAAATAAATTCCAATTGTAGAAAAAAAACTGGACATAAAAAAAGTCTTTAGAACTGATGCAAATATCCTCTTTGAATTTTTTTTATAATATAGTGTTCTGATTGGCTTTGGCTCTGCTAGGAGTTTGACATGATGGCCCTTATTCTGGTTCACTCGCAAAGGCAAATTCCTTCTCAAATGGACAAAGCCATGTGCAGGTGGGGCAGATGTAACTTGTGCAGAGAGAATTACATTTGGGTGAGTTACTGTATTTTGTTTCTCTACAGGGAAAATACTGACTGCTTTATTTTTACACTGCAATATACTGTGCACATGGTTTTGTCCATTTGAGAAGGAAATTGCCTTTGCCAGTGAACCAGAATAAGGGCCGATATTAGGTGTTTGTTGATTTGCGTAAGGACAAATATTGAGAAAAGGAGCAGGTTAGAGAAATAGCCTGCGGCTATAGCAGCAGGGGTGCAAGTTCATACCAGTAGCTCAGAAGCAAAATAATTGGTGGCTAACCCCCCCTTTTCTCCACACAATCACTTCTAAAACCCCATCTTAGCAGCACCAAGCACGGGACCCTGCCTCCTGAAATTCACATTCACACTCAATTTCACCACCCCAGCAGCACCCACGTCAGGGGCAAATACAGGATTTTCAGAAGGAGGTTTCCAGAGAAGGGCAGAGCAAAGCACGGAGATGGACACTTAGGTGACACAGTATATGCCGGGTCAGTTAAAGTATTATAGATGGTACTTGTGTACTATCACGGCGCCCATCGCATCGCAGACCATAAGGCATGCGATGCGACGAGATGTCCCCCGATGTCATACAATGTTAAAATTGTTTAGCATTGTACATAGCATACAATGCCATACAATGCGATGCAATACGATTTTAAATTGTATAAGCACCCTAATGGGGCTTACAATGTTAAATGCACCCCCACGCCAAACCCACTATGAACGTGAACCCGAAGCGTGGTGAGCGCAGCGAGCCCGCGAGGGGCGGCGGTACGCGTCCTATGACCTTTTCATACCCCCACTATCCGCGTCGGCGTGGGGTTGATTTTATATAGTGTGGCGAGCGCAGTGAGCTACCGAGCCCGAAGCGTGGCGAGAGGTCGCGGAATACATGTAAAGTAATACACGTCCCCTCGCGGGGCTCGCTGCGTTCGCCATGCTTCGGGCGCGGTGGCTCGCTGCGCTCGCTACACTATATAAAGTCGGCACCACGCCGACGTGGATAGTGGGGGTATGAAAAGGTCGGAGGACGAGTACCGCAGCCCCTCGCGGGCCACGCTTCGGGTTCATGTTCATACTGGGGGTGGCATGGGGGTGCATTTAACATTGTAAGCCCCCATTAGGTGCTTATACAATTAAACATTGTATGGAGGGCTTATACAATTTTAAATCGCATCGCAGTGCATCAGGTGTATGGCATGCGATGCGATTATATGGTGTGCGACCAAATATCGTGGGCGCCGTGCTAGTACACAAGTACCTTATAGATAGACCAAATGTATATAAATAATAATAATAAAAAATATATATATATATACATATACAATGTCCTGCGGCCAAGCAACTCCACCAATAAATCCTCTAGGTCCCGGTGCAAACCATTAGCCTGTACACAGGCATAAACAAGTTACGTCCCACTGTAGATGCAGTGAAGGCAGCACACGGTCAAATATAAGCGATGAGGCAGGAAAAACTTCAGCAACGTTTCGATTTTATTTTCAAAATCGTCATCAGGCATAAAACAAAATGACAAGTGCTCACCTTATATCCCCCACTCCATCCTGCACGCTCTGGCACGTCTCCCGCCGCCGGACTCACGCATCACCAGTGCGCGCCAGCGTCACGTCCGTTGTCATGGTCACGTCCATTAACGTGATTCCCACACCATGGCAACCGGCGCTGACTACTAGCGTCACATCTCGTCAGCGGAGAACCAGCGTACGGGCTCTGACATGACAGGCGTACAAATTAAAAACAAACAGCGGAGGTGGTGATGGACATAGTAGTGAGGACACGGATACATATTATATACATATTACAATCAGAGTCATCACTATATAATCATCAAATGACAGTCGTGCAACCTAAAAGGAATAATCCTACTGTCAAACTACAATATATATAATTTAATGAAAAAGACATACATGAAAATGCAGAACATTAAAATGCAAAAAGTCACACGATAACCCAATTAACCCTCATACAATAAAGTCCATACAAATAGACACCAATTTACAGAAAGGCATGAAGCCCTAAGTGATCATTCAAGCCATAGGGGACCATGGTTCTCAACCGGTGTATCCATCTTGATTCACACCGGAGGAGAGCCAGTGATCTATTGCCACCCCTGAGGCGCGCTGGAATATGATCTATGATAATATAATGTAGGTTCGCCATACTGTGACCAGCTAGTGCGAAGTGTCTCGCCACCGGCTGGTCACTAGTACCAGCGAGAATAGCTGCCCGGATAGCAGTACGATGTCTAGCCATCCTATCCCTTAAGTTCCTATCAGTTTTACCTACATAATGTAGGCCACACGGGCAAGAAATTAAATATACAATAAATGCAGTGGTACAGGTGACTTTATGGCGGATGGAATAACGTTTTCCTGAAAACGGATGACAAAAACTATCCCCCACATTCATACTTCTGCATGTAATGCAATTCAGGCAACGGAAACATCCGTTGCGTCTCCCCAGAAAGGAGGTGGCCAGAGGCATAGTGACAGAAGGTGTGATATCTGTCCGTACCAGCCAATCACGGACATTTTTGCCCCGAGTGTAACACGGCATAAGTGACACATCCGACAATCCCAGACTCTCATCGGTACTGAGAAGCGACCAATGACGTCTGGAGATTTGGCGGATAGTATCACTCGCCGTGCTAAAATGATTCACCCATGGCATCCTTTTACGGGTCTCTGCATTTTTAACCTTAGGTGCAAGAAGTGCTTCTCGAGGCTGAGATAGAGCCTTATTTTTAGCACTCACCAAAAGATCATAGTCATACCCACGTATCTCAAAATTTTTTATCATAATATCTATCTGTAGGGCGGCCTCATCCCTATTGGTACATATTCTACAAGCTCGAATAAACTGGGAATAGGGCAACCCAAATTTAAGTGGTCTGGGATGGTGGCTAGCTGCATGTAAAATCGTATTGCGATCAGTAGCTTTTTTAAAGAGGGAAGTGGTGAGAATCCCATCATCCAAATGCACTGCTACATCAAGAAAATTAACTTTTTTGGGATGAATCTCAAAGGTAAATTTTAATGGAGATGTCGACTGATTGTGTCGCCCTATCATGTCGACAAACTCCATTTCAGTGCCTGTCCACATAAGAAAAATATCATCGATGTATCTGACATAGAAGAAAATCTTGTCAGATACATCATGATTACTGAAAAAAATCTGTTCCTCTGCCACAAACATATACGCATTGGCGTACGATGGGGCCACATTGGACCCCATCGCACAGCCAGAGCGTTGGAGGAAGAACTTCCCATCATGTACAAAAAAATTATGCGTGAGCAGAAGCTCCAACAAACTGCAGACAAAATCGATCGATGGTCCAGCATATAACGCATTGCCATCCAACAGTGATCGCACTGCCTGTATACCGTCATCATTGGGGATGACCGTATACAGGCTAGATACGTCAATGGTGCATAGCAAACAATCAGATGGAATATTGATCAAGGCAGATAATTTGTTAATAAAGGACGTTGTGTCCAACAGATATCTCTCATGCTGTACAATACAAGGCTGCATTAGCGTATCTAAATATACAGCACTGTATTGAAACAAAGAATCATTAGCGGCTACAGATAGCGCAGGGCTTGTCGTTGCTGGGGATGGCGGAGGACTCGCCACCCGCCATCCCCCGCCCCTCGCCATCTGTATGTCGGAAGGGGACGCGCGTGCACGAGGTGCACGCGCGTCCCGTTCCGACGGTGCCTTTCCCCGGGTCCCCGCCGGCTTCCCCGGGTCCCCGCCGGTCCACACCGCCCCCCCGCAGCCCCCCGCAGCCCTGCCCGTCTCCCTGAAGCTGGAGACGGGCAGGACTGCACCCGCCGCGCCGCCTCGCCGCCCGGCTATTGAGACGCTCGTGCGTGGGAGACGCACGAGCGTCTCATTCAGCCAGAGCGCCAGATTGCTGGCGGATCGCCAGGGACACGGTCCTGGCGCTCCGCCAGCAATAATAAGGCCAGCTCCATCTGTATGATGGGCCTTCCAGGTGGTATACTGGGATTTTTATGAATCTTTGGGAGAGTATACATGACCGGTACCACCGGCCATGTAGGGATGAGAGCATCCCCCAAAGATTTCCCTATGACCACATCACGCACAGCCTGATCGATCAGATTTTTAAGCAAGGTTTTGTATGGACCAGACGGATCCCTCTGCAGTAACATGTAAACCTGTGAATCCGAGAGCTGGCGCTCAATCTCAGCCTTGTAGGCAACCAGATCTTGTATCACTATTGCCCCGCCCTTGTCCGCGGGGCGAATAGTGATATCACGGTTTTCAGATAATTTCTTTAAAGCTCGGAATTCACATTCAGAAAACTTGCTATTAACATGTTTATTAGAGGCAGATTTTACATAAGTCTCGACATCATGATTCAACATCCTGGAGAACATTTTTATAGACACATTGTTGGTTAGGGGGTCAAATTTAGAGCGGGGCTGCAACTTTTTCAATTGTATGGGGATTTCATCAACCCGGGTCCCACCCCCAACAGTAGCAACAGTGTCCAATTTAGCAAAATGTTCATGTAAACGAAGTTGTCTATTTAATCAATATTTCTCGATCTGCCAAGAGAAGTCATTAAACCGTGTCGTGGGCACATAAGATAAACCCTTACTCAGAACTTTAGTCTCATCAGGGGATAAAGTATAGGAAGAGAGATTGAAGATTACCGTGGCCTCCTGTTCAATGGAGGCCTGCCGGGTTTTCTTCTTTCTCGCCCTCTTACCGCCTCTTCTGGTCTTGGCTCGGGGTCGCTGAGTAGTTGGTGTCTGGTCCGCACCCCTAAAGGGGCCAAAGATCTAGATGAAGGTCCCCCCCGTTGATGCTGCTGTTCATAATCCGAATCGCTCGTGGTGTAATTGTCCTGAGAGCGACCGGCACGGGAATAGGGGCGGCGGTATGGTCTTCTATGACCTGAGAATTGTCCTCTATTACTGTTTATGGAAGTCGAGTTACACACACGCCATTTTAGGATAGTATGGCCGCCATTTTGGTTCGCAGAGTTGCGCAAATAAAGTTTCCATACCCGAGTATGTGTGACAAAGTGGACCAGAAGAGTAGCCATACTATCACACATAAATTCATAATAACATACTGACACTAAATAAAATATAGTTAAAGGTTTAGAACGCCACACATAGCTTAGTTAGCCCTGCATACATCTGTCTGTATCATGTTTAGTACCGTTCCGTTCCGTTTCTTATGCCTAGTATTCCGGTCATTGCGAATATTCCGCAATATACACGGCTCGACAGTTATGGATATAATCCATATTCCAGGGACAGTTTCTGTTAAAAGTATGTAACAAAGGAATCTAGATGAAACCGGTTCTTATCACTGCTGACGCCGAAACCACCAAACAAAGGACTCAAAGTTCACTCCCCTGGACCTAGCCAAACCAGATGTATCAGCTTACCCCCCAATCACAGCTGACCTGACATTCGACCTCTGACCAATGAGAACGGCCTTTTGACCTCCCCTTTCTGACCCTATAAGATAGGCGACCCAGAGCAGCCAAAGTCTCTTCGGCACATCTACCTTCCCCTGACTTTTCTACCGGACTATAGTTCAGCCCTGAACGATAGTGAGCTCTGACCGGACTGCACTTCGCATATTTGATGAGACGGGTAACGGTTGCATTAACGGTATTTATACTTATTGTATAGTTGGCTGGTTGTGTCTTGTATCTGTATTCTTTCCCCTTAGCAGAGCCTGTTTAGTATTCATTGTTAGCATATTGTATCACTTGTTAAACCTGTATTTTCTATTCCTGTAACCCCCTTTTGTCCATTAGGGACTTAAATACAACCTTTTTATGGAGTTCTTATCTCCTTACTTCTATACTGTGGTTTGTGTCTGTTATTCGCATTTAGCGATAAAGGTATATTACGGACACTGTCCATAAGGGTATATTACCAGATTAGAGACAAATTACTGCGAAGGAATCTCTTATTAAGGTATTGGTTCTTGGTGTACAATATACAATCAAAGGTACGCTACGCTGCGCTACGTTTTGTTCGCACGTAGTTAGGTATAAAGGGTACGCAGGTTGCGGACTTATTACGTAACCTGCGCTTTTCACTTATTGTCTCTCTGGTCATATTTAATCGCCATTAACAATTGGGGGCGCGTCCGTCCGCTCCACATTCCAGAACTCAGTACCAGGCGTGCGACCCGACCTATACCAGCAAAAGGGTGGAAGTATTATCCATTGCTGGATAGGCCGGGTCCGCGGCGGTGCGGGGTTCGGGAAGTGCTAGCGTTGAACCCGGAGCACAATAAGTGAAAGCCACGTGTTTAAAGCATATATTAAGTGTTTAGTAAACTGTACTTCTGCCTGCCACAAGTAGTTTAACGGGGTATAGTGTCTTGGGCTGCTTGTTTATTATAGTATATGTACCACGTGCGATAAGGTTCGCATACGTGGAGTCTGTGTTTATTATAGTACATAGAGGATCCCCTCTGTGCAAAACTATAACTTTTATTGTTAGTTACTGCAAAACCAGAGACTCCGCCACGTGGCGACAAGCCCTGGGCCTTTTTTCAGTAACGTAAAGCGTCTATTGTGTATCACGCAAGGTGCGCGCGCACGTTCCCATATCGGGAAATTTTCGCATCTTTGTACGAGATTTACGGATTAAGTGCGGGATTTATTTCGCATCTTGATACGTAACTTTCGGACGGAGTTAAGGGATTTATTCCACATTTAGGCGCAATTACTGTGTATAGCGAAACCCGAGCGCAACCTTGCAAATACACTATAGAACACGTGGGTGGCCGATTCACCGGCGGCCTGTGAACAGCGCATGTACACACGTGGCTGTTCATTGGTACTGCACATGCAGCACACATAGGAACTCAAAGGTGAACAGTATTGAACCACTAGCTTTATTTAAACGGTATAGCAATATACTGTGGATAAGGTGGTGATTAAATAAAGAGAAAATAAGTTTTTTCCTTTTTGTTCATTTTCTCATTAAGCAAGCAACTCAAGCATTATTTTAATAGATTCCTATAGCGTATTATAAGGGATTTATACCTGCATAAGTATCTAGTGAAAAGCTATCAGCCTGGGAAGATTTTCTGTACAGAAATATTTCAAATATATGCATAAGACCAAGGTGTAACCAGCGCCCAGTGTGAAAAATAACTGAGGCGAACGGGTGTGTGACGACACGACTCAAGCGCAGTGTAGTCCAGTGTAGGACAGTCCAGGTAGGACAAGGTTAGGGTTCACGTGACGACGTGCCCATAGGAACTGCCCCTTCAGTGGAATTGATTCCGCTAGGAGGGTACAAGAAGATACATCGGAACGCACTTGTTTCCGATTAGCTACTTTAGAAATCCAATTTTTGGGGGTATAGGAAAACAAGTTTGTTATACCCTGGAAAAATTGTGCCGCACCAAGCAAGTTGGCTAGAAGTTCGCTGCTAGTTGAAAGACTTGGTGATTGAGTATCGTACCTCGTATCCTTCGCACCTGCTTGACTGTGGGATGTTCTAGGAAGCTGTAGAAGTGAGTGGTTGGGGAGCTCTCAGATAAGTAATAACCCACCGATATCTATTAAGCTGTGAACGTTTATTCCTGTAACTATGGGTAATAACGGGTCACGCTGTGATAACGTGCATGTTAGGGAGGAAGCAAGCCGGCCAAAAGGATCGGCTGCTTTTATGATGTGCTGTAAGCACGGTGAACTCTCAGTTGTTTACCAAAATAAATGGAGAAAAATGACACAAGGCAGCAAGTTAGAATTTCCCAGTGTTGGTAGCTTCGATCCAGAAATCTTATCAGCAGTAAAAGATGAAATATGCCTACTCTCCAGTCGTAAGGAGAGAGTGAAGCATATAGATATTCTTAAATTGTGGCAGAAGGAAGGACAGGAACAATGGGGAACCAGAGGTCTGGCAATACTTGACGCAATCAGCCACAATAAAAATGCAACCGTTACAACCGCTGCCACAATAGAATCAGCTCCCCCACCCCCATATGTGCCGAAGGGGTTAATGACTCATAAGAAAGACATGAGTAATAATGTATCCATTGCTAACTTGTACCCTGTTTTTACCCCCTATAAGCAAGATACAGATCCACAAGGGAGATTCCTGACATCAGCCATCCCTTGCGAAGCTAGCGGAAAGGAGAGAGAGGCTGAGACAGCCCAAGCTGCTGCTGCCGTTCTGGTCGAGGAGATGGCTGATGCCAGGAACACGATTGGAGACACAGGTAAGTACACACAACACAGCACAGAGATAGTTGCTCCTGGGATGTTGTCCAATGGTGCAGGGGGGATACAGATCCACCCTCTGCACACAGTGGAACCTCCTTGTGGACGGGGAGGCGGGGATGAGGTAATGCCTGTAAAGGATAGTGACATGCACAATACATGGACACGATTGGAACGTCATTCAATCATCAAAAATTTCCCTGATCCCAGCAAAGATCTGGCAAAGTGTCAGAAATTTGTAAGGGAGCGAGGAAATTCAGATGAGCCCACCAATAAGGATTGGCGATACATGTTGAGAGCTTGCCTCCCTTCACACATAGATGTCCAGAAGTTCATTCGAGACAGTGGTGTGGAGGGCGATAAGATTTTAACTGAACAGGGCAACCAGGAAAATATACGCCTAATAAATATACAATTAGGTGTATATTTCCCAGCGACAGTTGAAAATACCCTAGGGTTCACCATCACACAGAAAGATGGTGAGTCCACCAGCGGATATTTCAACCGTGCTTTACAGGTGTTGCCAAAACACTCTGGTATCCCCAGCCCCAGGGACAACATACATCTTAAGGGAGGGATTGTCTCTGTGCTGATACAAGGTCTTAGGGAAAATCTGAGAACCAACATAGAAACCATTCACCCCAACTGCAGACAGATGTCAATACACACTTTAAAGAAATCTGCTGTTGATCTGGACAAACGATTTATGACAGAAAGACAAAACCAAATAGTATGTTTCAAATGTGGAAACAATGGACACAGAGCCAGACATTGCAGGGTAAGTAACCATAGAAAACATAACACATATGTAAGTAACTGAGAGACACAATGGGAGAAGACAGGTAGGTCTCAACACATAGCCATAGCCCCACCTAGTAGCCAACGCCGCCCTAAGCATGACACATATATGCAAACAGGGAGTAGGACACACATACACCCCACATCCAGGTAACATAAGACAATATCTGAGGGAGGAGCCTCAGATATGAGTAAGTGGAATAGTTTAAATATAAAGTTTTTTTGTACCAAACCCGTTAACAACATTCCCTCCTGGTCTAGGTTGTGTCAAGCAAATTAGTAGCAGCAATTGGGGTAACAGGGAAAATACAGCATTACCCACTGACGAAACCAGCAGATGTTACAAGCGGGCCTCTGCATGCCAAACACTCTTTTCTGTTGGCTGCAGCGGCCCGCCTAACCTCCTGGGTAGAGATTTACTATGTAAAATGGGATGTGTCATCTATTGCACCCCTGATGGGGTATCTCTGGACACTCCTAGAAATCTTACACAAGAAGTGCAAGATATGCTGGACAGTCCTCAGAGGCTAATGTTGTATTCCACTGTTATAGAGTCAAATCCATCTAAGGTAGCTAAAAACTACAGCACAAATACCGAGTTCCCTTTGAACTAAAGATGGGAAGGACACAGGATCAATGGCAACCATAGCTTCAATAGAAACCCTGTTAAAAACAGAAAGTATAGCGCCCCAAAGTACAGCCTCACCATTCGAAATCTGAGGTTGAGCTGGAAAAATACCCAGTGAAATAACAAGGTTCCCAAAAGAGAACTTTTAGCTAAATACCCCTAGACACAGCCCATAGTCACAACCACACTGGGAAACAGAAAGAAAGGGAGGGCTTACAAATCAGAACAGGAGTTGAAAAGGGTAAGAACCAAATAGTTGAGAGCCAATTCCCCCATAGTGCTAAATCCTGGTGTCATCAAAATAAAAGAAAAATTTTCGGTTGAAAATAAATGTACACATTACTGTCATTAATATTTTCTACCCTTTTTGAGTTTTTCTCTCTCTTTTTCCAATTTTTTTTTCTCCTTTCCCTACTTTTCTGTTCCAGAAACCTCAGAAAGCCACCAAGCCCCTCCCCCGGGTCTTGCAAGATCGCACTTTGTCCTTACGGCCCACAAATGGGTAAATACCAATACAATGGGTTAATGATCTATTGTTATGTCCTTTCCTCATCCACAGCACCAGCAGTTGGCGATAGACAACTTCTGGTGTATCCTCCTGAGGCAGGACATAAGGTATCTCAGGACGGATTGCGGTTGCGCCTGAACAAGGGGGGGAGGGGGAGGGAAATCTGGGACACATTAGTAACCATAAACCCACAAATCATAGAAAAATAGTTCGAAAAATCTGTCGCACTCCCAGCAGAGAAAAATACCCATTGTGAATATGCGGTACCCTGTAAAGCGAGTAGTCACAATATATTTTTCAGTAAATCTTGAACAAAGTCCCAGTAACTTTAAGCATTACTCCTAATGTTACCCAGGGCAACCACAGCCACCATCTTGTGAAAAGCAGTCCAAGTAATGCACAAAGCATTCCCCTTATACAAAGAATGAAAAGGGTTGTAAAACGCATTTACATATAAATAGGTGCAATCACAATACCCATGTCTTCACAGACAGATGTGGAAAAAGAAGGAGAAACAGGCCTGATTACAGCCTTTTGCCATGGGTAAGACTGACACAAGGGACCATGTGATTTAGAATATTAGACCTGCTGAGGGGGCGACAGATATAGTGACGTAAGAAACCTGGTGATGCCAGCCTGACCAATGTCGTACTGCAGTGTGCAATTAAACCCTATTATTTGAGCACTTCCTACTTGTCTACACAGTGTAGTTGCCATAGCACTACTGGTAAACAAAACTGAGAATGTGGTGTTGGGGTGTGTTTTAACTGTTTATGCTCCTCATATAGTCTGGACACTCCTAAAATTCTGCCTAAACATGTGAAAAATATTCATCAGCCAAGTTCACTAAATGGGAACTTGCATTGATGTTACCATGTAAAATGGGTAATATTGTAAACCCAGCAACACTCTTACCAGGTGTGCCCGCCAAAGGCACAAAGGGTGGATTGGTGCTGAGGTTGCTGGAATGGTGGAATTTAGTGGGAGCCGAGACGAATATGATTGCATGACATGTTTGAGTCAGACCTTTTGCAGCATGCCCCCAAAGGGTGGTAACAACCCATTGGAAGAGGTAATTCACAACACCGAGAGGGAAAATTGTACACTGGCTATGCCGTAATAGATGGAAAAGGCATAGTAGAGGCTGAACCCATTGGACGTCTCACTCAGCAACAGCAGTCTCATTAATAGTACTGCGAACTGAGAGAAAAAAACAGCCAATATTCATGCCGACTCCAAGTATGTTTGTTGGGGTAATACAGAAGATCTTAGGCCCTATGGCGCCTCAGATGTTTTGTTTCAGTAGCTGGCACTCCAGTGGCGCAAGCGTTGTAAGTTTAAAAGATTTCTGACAGTCACACATACTGCCGGACAGAGTGGCTGTTATCAAGTGTAAAGCCCACATCTTCGATGAGGATTCAGTGTCACTTGATAATGAACATGCTGGCAAGGCAGTTGGGTGAGCCATGCGCTCTGCGGATAATGTTTGTGTTCCCCCTGTAAATGTCAGTATATTCACATAGAAATACAAGATTTGTGTCCCCTGCAGGAGAAGCAGTCTGGAAGGAGAAGGGATGTGGACAGGAATAGAAAGATGGACAAGGAAAACCAGTGACTCTGAGAACATGCCAAACTGTCAGGACAGAGATAGCCCATGGCCTGACTTGTCTTGACAGGGGAGGTAGGTGGAAAAATTAGTCCGAAATTTCTGGCGTGCCCACAGACAGGTAAGACGACAGGATCATGCCTTACTTGTCTGGGGGGAAAGAAACTGCAACGGTTGTTCCCACAGAGCCATCTCCACATCCCTCCTCCAGCAGGATCCTCTGCAGGTAATACAAAATTGGCTTCGTACAGTCCACTCTAGAAGCATTTATAATTTTTTTTTTTTATATATATATATATATATATATATATATATGTGTTGACGTTTGTGTGTATAGATATAGTAGCCCAGAAGCACCCTTGAGTATGCAAGTATATTTATATATATGAAAGGTTTAAGTCATGTGTGAACCTTTAGGGACTGATGGTACACCCCATAATCTCTTTTTGTAGTAGTAGAATCACTCTCAGAACTCCACCTCATTTGTCCCCATCGAAACATTGCTTGGCGGGCAGCCACAGGTTATGGTAATCCCACAAGGAGATCCTAGACCACAAATGCAAGTGATGTATCCACACCTGGAAAACTTCAGCAAAAGGACTTTGTTGACACCTGTTGTGAACTGTCATTACCATGAACCAGGAGATGTTGTTGTTGTTTCCCCTGCTTTGCCATATACAGGTTGCTTGATAGACCTTTGGAAAGGACCACCCCAGATCTTGTTGACCAGCACTACCTCAATAACAAAGTCGCAGAGAGAGAGATTTGGGTACGTTCGTCCTACTGCCAAAGGAACAGAAAACCAAAAGGTCCTTACACTCGAGGGCGAAAGAAAGAAATCGCTAAGAGGCACCATTTCGGGAGGACTGGAGAGCAGCTAAGGTCAAGCAACCTGTACAAGCTACAAAAGGGACTGTGACACACCCCACTGGTAACAGGTTGGAAGGATCACTAACAAAATTTTTCCTTTCTCAGTTTTCTCTATTGTTGTGGGTCCTATTCTTGTCTCCCCCCCACTATCCGTTATCTTCAAAATCAAGGATACCGCCGCCGCACTGCTGCCAGGCATTGGACGGACGATACAGAGTTCTGAGAGTGTGTTACCCATCCCAGTTTAGGTCAAGGTAAAATCTATAAACTTGACACATTACCCAGGACCGGATGTTTGATAGTGATAATACCATCATACTTAAAAGCATACCAAAAAGAAAGACAACAAAGAGTTCAAGGGTCTGTTGTCACAAACAATACCTACCAAAGGATGCCATATCTGAAAAACGTGTATATGTTGTAACCACCCCTGTTTTTATTTTTATCCCAAAACTGTACATTATCCTTCGTGACCCTGAGTAGATTGTTCGATAAATGCGGCCCATCGTTTATCCGTGATCCCGGATCGGCCAAGAGCAGATGGTTTACTCCCCTTATATGTTTAATTCATGGATCCCAATTTCTTTGTTAGGATTATGAATTTCTGTATTATCGTGTGAAATGTTTTGTATTGTAACAGTTTTATATTTACTGTTAAAGGGTGGACTATGGAAGTCGAGTTACACACACGCCATTTTAGGATAGTATGGCCGCCATTTTGGTTCGCAGAGTTGCGCAAATAAAGTTTCCATACCCGAGTATGTGTGACAAAGTGGACCAGAAGAGTAGCCATACTATCACACATAAATTCATAATAACATACTGACACTAAATAAAATATAGTTAAAGGTTTAGAACGCCACACATAGCTTAGTTAGCCCTGCATACATCTGTCTGTATCATGTTTAGTACCGTTCCGTTCCGTTTCTTATGCCTAGTATTCCGGTCATTGCGAATATTCCGCAATATACACGGCTCGACAGTTATGGATATAATCCATATTCCAGGGACAGTTTCTGTTAAAAGTATGTAACAAAGGAATCTAGATGAAACCGGTTCTTATCACTGCTGACGCCGAAACCACCAAACAAAGGACTCAAAGTTCACTCCCCTGGACCTAGCCAAACCAGATGTATCAGCTTACCCCCCAATCACAGCTGACCTGACATTCGACCTCTGACCAATGAGAACGGCCTTTTGACCTCCCCTTTCTGACCCTATAAGATAGGCGACCCAGAGCAGCCAAAGTCTCTTCGGCACATCTACCTTCCCCTGACTTTTCTACCGGACTATAGTTCAGCCCTGAACGATAGTGAGCTCTGACCGGACTGCACTTCGCATATTTGATGAGACGGGTAACGGTTGCATTAACGGTATTTATACTTATTGTATAGTTGGCTGGTTGTGTCTTGTATCTGTATTCTTTCCCCTTAGCAGAGCCTGTTTAGTATTCATTGTTAGCATATTGTATCACTTGTTAAACCTGTATTTTCTATTCCTGTAACCCCCTTTTGTCCATTAGGGACTTAAATACAACCTTTTTATGGAGTTCTTATCTCCTTACTTCTATACTGTGGTTTGTGTCTGTTATTCGCATTTAGCGATAAAGGTATATTACGGACACTGTCCATAAGGGTATATTACCAGATTAGAGACAAATTACTGCGAAGGAATCTCTTATTAAGGTATTGGTTCTTGGTGTACAATATACAATCAAAGGTACGCTACGCTGCGCTACATTTTGTTCGCACGTAGTTAGGTATAAAGGGTACGCAGGTTGCGGACTTATTACGTAACCTGCGCTTTTCACTTATTGTCTCTCTGGTCATATTTAATCGCCATTAACATGTTGTTATCGGATCTAGTCCAAGCATAGACTGTATTATTGTCATAGTCGCTGGCTACTTTCTCCAGTTTCTTTCTCTTAAATTGCAGGAGATCATTTTTGTAAGAAGCTAGTTGTCCTTTAACCCCTTCATGACAGAGCCAGTTTGTGCCTTCATGACAGAGCCCTTTTTTTCAAATCTGACATGTCTCACTTAAGTGGGGATAACTTTTTTTTGCTTTTACTTATCCCAGTGATTTTGAGATTGTTTTCTCGTGACACATTGTACTTCAAGTTAGTGGTAAATTTTGGGCGATACAGTCTGTGTTTTTTTGTGAAAAATACCAAAATATCGTGAAAAAATGGAAAATTTAGCAATATGCAAAATGTCACATTTTCTGCTTGTGAGACAAATAATCATACCACTCAAAATAGTTAATAACTAACAAAGACCATATGTCTACTTTATGTTGCAATCATTATTTCAACCTCCTTTTCATTTTTTTGGACACTAGGAGGCTTCAAATATGACTAGCAAATTCTCAAATTTTCAAGAAAATTTCAAACACTGATTTTTTTAGGGACCAGTTCAGTTCTGATGTGACTTTGAGGGACTTGTATGTGAGACACCCCCATAAATGATGCCATTTCAAAAACTGCACCCCTCACAGTATTCAAAACAGCATTTTGGAAGTTTGTTAACCCTTTAGGTGTTTCACAGGAATTAAAACAAAGTGTAGGTGAAATTTCAAAATTTCTTTTTTTTTGCAGAGTTTCAATTTTAATACATTTTTCTAACGAATACAGTAGATTTTACTAGAGAAATGTGACTAAAAATTGATTCCCCCAATTCTTTTGTTTTCAAAAATATCCTATATGTGGCCCTAGTGTGCACGTTGACCAAACCACAGGCTTCATAATAGAAGGAGCACCTACTTGATTTTGGAGCCTCCTTTTTATGAGATTTTTTTTTAGGCACCATGTAGGTTTCTAGGCACCATAAGTGCTAAAAGTTAGGAACCTCCCCCACAAGTCACCCCATTTTGCAATCTACACCCCTCAGGGAATTCATCTAGGGGTATAGTGTACATTTCAAACCCCCAGGGGTTTCACCAATTTTGGTACAACTGGGATGTGAAAATGGAAAATTACATTTTTTTACACAAACATGCAGTTCTGGCTCAAAATTTTTCATTTTCACAAGGAATGAAGGAGACAAAGCACCCCAAAGTCTGTGCCCCAATTTCTCCCGAGTACGGCAATGCCTCACATGTGACCAAAAAATACCAGTTGGGCGCATGGCAGGACTCAGAAGGGAAGGAGTGATTTTTGGATTTGGCAGCACAGATTTTGGTGGAATGAATGGTGGGTGCCATGTTGCATTAGCAAGACTCCCAAAGCACCAATACAGTGGAACCCCCCCACAAGTCACCCCATTTTGCAAAGTACACCCCTCAGGGAATTCATCTAGGGGTATAGTGTACATTTCAAACCCCCAGGGGTTTCACCAATTTTGATACAACTGGGCAGTGAAAATGAAAAATTACATTTTTTTACACAAAAATGCAGTTCTGGCTCAAAATGTGTCATTTTAACAAGGAATGAAGGAGAAAAAGCACCCCAAAATCTGTGGCCCAATTTCTCCCGAGTACGGCAATGCCTCACATGTGACCAAAAAATACCAGTTGGGTGCATGGCAGGACTCAGAAGGGAAGGAGTGATTTTTGGATTTTGCAGCACAGATTTTGGTGGAATGAATGGTGGGTGCTATGTTGCACCAATACAGTGGAACCCCCCCACAAGTCACCCCATTTTGCAAAGTACACCCCTCAGGGAATTCATCTAGGGGTATAGTGTACATTTAAAACCCCCAGGGGTTTTACCAATTTTGATACAACTGGGCAGTGAAAATGAAAAATTACATTTTTTTACACAAAAATGCAGTTCTGGCTCAAAATGTGTCATTTTAACAAGGAATGAAGGAGAAAAAGCACCCCAAAATCTGTGGCCCAATTTCTCCCGAGTACGGCAATGCCTCACATGTGACCAAAAAATACCAGTTGGGTGCATGACAGGACTCAGAAGGGAAGGAGTGATTTTTGGATTTGGCAGCACAGATTTTGGTGGAATGAATGGTGGGTGCCATGTTGCATTAGCAAGACTCCCAAAGCACCAATACAGTGGAACCCCCCCACAAGTCACCCCATTTTGCAAAGTACACCCCTCAGGGAATTCATCTAGGGGTATAGTGTACATTTCAAACCCCCAGGGGTTTCACCAATTTTGATACAACTGGCCAGTGAAAATGAAAAATTACATTTTTTTACACAAAAATGTAGTTCTGGCTCAAAATGTGTCATTTTAACAAGGAATGAAGGAGAAAAAGCACCCCAAAATCTGTGGCCCAATTTCTCCCGAGTACGGCAATGCCTCACATGTGACCAAAAAATACCAGTTGGGTGCATGGCAGGACTCAGACGGGAAGGAGTGATTTTTGGATTTTGCAGCTCAGATTCTGGTGGAATGTTGGTGGGTGCTATGTCGCATTAGCAAGACCCCCGAAGCACCAATACAGTGGAACCCCCCCACAAGTGACCCCATTTTGCAAACTACACCCCTCAGGGAATTCATCTATGGGTATAGTGAGTACTTTGACCCCACTGGTGTTTTGTCAAATTGTTAGGCATCGATACGTGAAAATGAAAAATGTCATTTTTTCCATTAATTTGTAGATTCACCCCATAATTTTATACTTCCACAAAGGGCAATAGTAGAAAAAGCACCCCAAAATTTGTTACACAATTTCTCCTGAGTATGGCAATACCCCATATATGGTTGTAAAACGCTATTTGGGCAGACAGCAGGCTTCAGAAGGGAAGGTGCACCATTTGGCGTTTTTGGCGCAGATTTTGCTGGAATGGTTTTCATGCGCCATGTTGCATTTGCAGAACCCCTGTTGTATCAGAGCAGTCAAAAACCCCAACAAGTGATACCATTTTGTAAACTACACCCCTCAAGGAACTCATCTATGGGTATAGTGAGTACTTTGACCCCACTGGTGTTTTGTCAAATTGTTAGGCATCGATACGTGAAAATGAAAAATGTAATTTTTTCCATTAATTTGTAGATTCACCCCATAATTTTATACTTCCACAAAGGGCAATAGTAGAAAAAGCACCCCAAAATTTGTTACACAATTTCTCCTGAGTATGGCAATACCCCATATATGGTTGTAAAACGCTATTTGGGCAGACAGCAGGCTTCAGAAGGGAAGGAGTGCCATTTTATCATAGAGTTTGCTGGAATGGTTTTCGGGCGCCATCTTGCATTTGCAGAGCCCATATTGTACCTGTGCAGTGGAAATCCCAAGCAAGTGATACCTTTTTGTTACTAGCCCCCCTCATGGAACTCACTTACGGCCGTAGTGAGCATTTTGACCCCACTGGTGTTTTGTCAAATTGTTATGGGCTGTGAAAATAAAAAAAAAAACTAATTTTTTACATTAATATGTAACTTTAGATCAAAATGTGCCATTTTCACAAGGGTTAATAGGAGAAATTGTGTAACATATTATGGGGTGCTTTTTCTCCTGAGTATGGCAATAGCATATATGTGTTTGTAAATTTCTGTTTGGACACATGGCAAGACTCAGAAGGGAAGGTAATGGCATGCGGCTCTTTGTACAAGCTGTGTGGAGTACATTAAAATTCAAGGGAAGTGTGATATATCTTAAAACAATCTTTGATACACAAGCCTGGTTGTGTGGGGCAGGTTTCACAATGGTAAGTTGTGTCCTTTCTTATCCCCTTTTTGTAGCATACTCTACATCGTTTCTGGGACCTTCCTTTCTTTCCAGTGTGGGGGACTTCACTCGGAAAATGTTGCCCTGGTACAATTCGCGAGGCCTCGCTTCCAGAAGTACTAGGGCCCCCCTGTTCCTGGTTGCCAAAAATAAGGGCCTTTATTACTGCCTCTTGGTAATCCAGGAATGTCCCCCTTTGGCCTGCACATCGATGTAGTACAAATGCGTTGTACAGTGCCATTTGCACTATGTGTACAGCTAATTTTTTATACCAGAACCTTGTTTTTCTCATAGCACTGTAAGGCTTCAGCACTTGATCTGACAGGTCGACCCCCCCCATGTACCTATTATAATCCAAAATGCAGTTGGGTTTTGTAGTTTCGGTACTTGTGCCCCGCACTGGGACAGGGGTGCTGCTATGGCCATGCACTGTTGTCAAGATAAGGACATCTCTCTTGTCCCTATACTTGACACACAGTACATTGTCGCTGCATAATGCCCTGCTCTCGCCCCTTCTAAGTGTTTGCCCAAGCAGCGACCTAGGGAGGCTTCTATTATTTTTCCGTGCAGTGCCGCATGCCACAGTACTTCTGGAAGCGAGGCTTTTGAATAGTGGGACGCTGGTATAGAAATTATCCAGGTACAGGTGGTATCCCTGGTCCAGCAGTGGGTGCACCAAATCCCACACTATCTTCCCACTAATTCCGAGTAAGGGGGGGCATTGTGGGGGGTCTATTTTTGTGTCTCTACCTTCATATATCCTAAATTTGTGTGTGTACCCTGATGTACTCTCACACAGCTTGTACATCTTCACGCCATACCTTGCCCTCTTACTTGGCAGGTACTGGCGGAATTGGAGCCTCCCTTTGAAATGTACCAGGGACTCATCTATTGAAATGTGCTTCTCGGGGATGTATGCCTGGGCAAACTTGGTACTAAAATGGTCTATTAGGGGTCTAAGTTTATATAACCGGTCATAATTGGGGTCATCCCGGGGTGGGCACTGTGCATTATCCCTATAATGGAGAAACCTAAGGATCGCTTCGAAGCGGGTCCTTGACATAGCCACACGGAACATTGGTGTATTGTATAAGATGTCTGTGCTCCAGTAGGACCTAATCGTGGGCTTCTTCACTAGCCCCATGCACAGTACAAGGCCCCAAAATATAACCATTTCATTTTTATGTACAGGGGTCCACTTGCGGGGCTGGGCATAATTAGAGGTGGGGTTTTGCTCAATAAATTGTTGGGCATAAACATTAGTCTGGGTGACCATTAGATCAACTAAATCATCACTAAAAAAAAATTTAAAAAAGTCCAGCTCTCTGAACCCTGCTGAATTAAATTGTATTCCTGGATTCCCTGTGAACTCAGGGACCTGGGGTACGTAGTTTTCAGGGGTTGTCCATGTGGGGTCAGAGGACTCGACTACTGCAGTGGGAGTCCTGCGTTGCCTCCTCGGGGGTTCATCAGAGTCACTAGATGATGAAGAGGATGACAAACGGAAATTTGTCTCATCCTCGCTAGCAGACTCAGTATCAGAGGCCAGAAACTCGTATGCCTCCTCGGCAGTATATGTTCGTTGGGCCATAGTTTTATTGGTGTATGTATTTATGAGGTGCTTCAACACGTGTGGGGTTTTGTAGCACTGACAATGTGCAAATGCACTGCAAAAATTATGGTGTGCGAATGCACTGAAAAATTATGGGGTACAAATGCACTGAAAAATTATGGTGTACAAGTAACGCACAGAAAAAATTATGGGGTACAAATGCACCGAAAAATTATGGGGTACGAATAACGCACAGAAAAAATTATGGGGTACAAATGCACCGAAAAATTATGGGGTACGAGTAACGCACAGAAAAAATTATGGGGTACAAATGCACCGAAAAATTATGGGGTACGAATAACGCACAGAAAAAATTATGGGGTACAAATGCACAGAAAAATTATGGGGTACGAGTAACGCACATAAAAAATTATGGGGTACAAATGCACCGAAAAATTATGGGGTATGAATAACGCACAGAAAAATTATGGTGTACGGATAAGGTACAGAAAAATTATACGGATCACAACACACAAAATTAGGTGGTGACTACAGGGAGGGTGATCACAGCACAGATGACCACAGGGAGGGTGATCCCAGCACAGATGACCACAGGGAGGGTGATCACAGCACAGATGACCACAGGGAGGGTGATCCCTGCACAGATGACCACAGGGAGGGTGATATAGGCAGGGGTGACCACAGGGAGGGTGATCCCTGCACAGATGACCACAGGGAGGGTGATATAGGCAGGGGTTACCACAGGGAGGGTGATCCCTGCACAGATGACCACAGGGAGGGTGATATAGGCAGGGGTGACCACAGGGAGGGTGATCCCTGCACAGATGACCACAGGGAGGGTGATATAGGCAGGGGTGACCACAGGGAGGGTGATCCCAGCACAGATGACCACAGGGAGGGTGATATAGGCAGGGGTGACCACAGGGAGGGTTATCCCTGCACAGATGACCACAGGGAGGGTGATATAGGCAGGGGTTACCACAGGGAGGGTGATCCCTGCACAGATGACCACAGGGAGGGTGATATAGGCAGGGGTGACCACAGGGAGGGTGATCCCTGCACAGATGACCACAGGGAGGGTGATATAGGCAGGGGTATTGTGGTGATCAGCGCAATTTCACACAGCCTAAACACAGCCTAAACTCTGACACAGCTCTGACACAGCTTCTCCTTCCAAAGCTCTAACACAGTGAGAGGGTTAGAGCCCGGGAAGAGAAGCAAAACACCCCTTTTACAATAGAAAGGCTGTGATTGGTGTAGTCAGGACTGACTGACCAAT
The DNA here is from genome assembly GCF_055691185.1 of Crinia signifera. Lineage (NCBI taxonomy): Eukaryota > Metazoa > Chordata > Amphibia > Anura > Myobatrachidae > Crinia > Crinia signifera. The sequence goes on from NC_139217.1 coordinate 190,852,731, forward strand.
CACAGCGATCGGCGGGGCGGGACCACTCTGATTGGGCGCACTGACACGATCGGCTGCTGTTGATGACAGCAGCCATCTATACTATGTCGCCTTGTCACTTGACAAGGCGACATGACACAGCGGGGACGTACCTGTACGGCAAGGTGCGCGAACTACCCCGCTGCCGTGACGTACAGGTACGTCCGCGGGCGGGAAGGGGTTAAGCTTCTCACACTGTTCAGCCGCCGACTCTAGCAATCGTTTGTGTTCAGTCTCAAATATGGCGATCTTGCTGCGAACCTCTTTGAGCTCCCGATCCGCCTCCTCAATAACCAGGAGCATCAGGTCAAAACTACATTTATTAAGAACCCCTATCCACCTCTTGCAGAAAGCCAGATTTTGTCGGCCAATGGTGGGGCAATTTTTAACTCTAAAACCGCGGGGTATCTGTTTTTCTTTGTAGTAGTTAGTCAAGGTCACGCCATGATAGAAATAGTCCAATTCCCTTTGTTTAAGCTTAAGCAGATCACGGTAAATGGCTTCAGGAGTCTTAGCAGTCATATCATCACCAACCTCTTTAAAAAGCATATCATCAGCTTCGGACTCTGAGAATGTAATCAGGATACCTTGTGTGAGTTTGGCCAAATTGATGCATCCTCCGGCCGCATCCTCACTGAAACCTCCCTCCGCCATAGTGGTTAAAAGCAATGGACAATGTCCAATAACATCAGAAGATGAATGAAGTCCTGGGATCGATAAATAAACTCTGGGGTGCTATCGGCCAAATGGTCTCCTCTCCTGCATAGGAGAACACCAATGTACAATGTCCTGCGGCCATGGTCCCCTATGGCTTGAATGATCACTTAGGGCTTCATGCCTTTCTGTAAATTGGTGTCTATTTGTATGGACTTTATTGTATGAGGGTTAATTGGGTTATCGTGTGACTTTTTGCATTTTAATGTTCTGCATTTTCATGTATGTCTTTTTCATTAAATTATATATATTGTAGTTTGACAGTAGGATTATTCCTTTTAGGTTGCACGACTGTCATTTGATGATTATATAGTGATGACTCTGATTGTAATATGTATATAATATGTATCCGTGTCCTCACTACTATGTCCATCACCACCTCCGCTGTTTGTTTTTAATTTGTACGCCTGTCATGTCAGAGCCCGTACGCTGGTTCTCCGATGACGAGATGTGACGCTAGTAGTCAGCGCCGGTTGCCATGGTGTGGGAATCACGTTAATGGACGTGACCATGACAACGGACGCGACGCTGGCGCGCACTGGTTATGCGTGAGTCCGGCGGCGGGAGACGTGCCAGAGCGTGCAGGATGGAGTGGGGGATATAAGGTGAGCACTTGTCATTTTGTTTTATGCCTGATGACGATTTTGAAAATAAAATCGAAACGTTGCTGAAGTTTTTCCTGCCTCATCGCTTATATTTGACCGTGTGCTGCCTTCACTGCATCTACAGTGGGACGTAACTTGTTTATGCCTGTGTACAGGCTAATGGTTTGCACCGGGACCTAGAGGATTTATTGGTGGAGTTGCTTGGCCGCAGGACATTGTACATTGGTGTTCTCCTATGCAGGAGAGGAGACCATTTGGCCGATAGCACCCCAGAGTTTATTTATCGATCCCAGGACTTCATTCATCTTCTGATGTTATTGGACATTGTCCATTGCTTTTAACCACTATGGCGGAGGGAGGTTTCAGTGAGGATGCGGCCGGAGGATGCATCAATTTGGCCAAACTCACACAAGGTATCCTGATTACATTCTCAGAGTCCGAAGCTGATGATATGCTTTTTAAAGAGGTTGGTGATGATATGACTGCTAAGACTCCTGAAGCCATTTACCGTGATCTGCTTAAGCTTAAACAAAGGGAATTGGACTATTTCTATCATGGCGTGACCTTGACTAACTACTACAAAGAAAAACAGATACCCCGCGGTTTTAGAGTTAAAAATTGCCCCACCATTGGCCGACAAAATCTGGCTTTCTGCAAGAGGTGGATAGGGGTTCTTAATAAATGTAGTTTTGACCTGATGCTCCTGGTTATTGGGGAGGCGGGTCGGGAGCTCAAAGAGGTTCGCAGCAAGATCGCCATATTTGAGACTGAACACAAACGATTGCTAGAGTCGGCGGCTGAACAGTGTGAGAAGCTTAAAGGACAACTAGCTTCTTACAAAAATGATCTCCTGCAATTTAAGAGAAAGAAACTGGAGAAAGTAGCCAGCGACTATGACAATAATACAGTCTATGCTTGGACTAGATCCGATAACAGTAATAGAGGACAATTCTCAGGTCATAGAAGACCATACCGCCGCCCCTATTCCCGTGCCGGTCGCTCTCAGGACAATTACACCACGAGCGATTCGGATTATGAACAGCAGCATCAACGGGGGGGACCTTCATCTAGATCTTTGGCCCCTTTAGGGGTGCGGACCAGACACCAACTACTCAGCGACCCCGAGCCAAGACCAGAAGAGGCGGTAAGAGGGCGAGAAAGAAGAAAACCCGGCAGGCCTCCATTGAACAGGAGGCCACGGTAATCTTCAATCTCTCTTCCTATACTTTATCCCCTGATGAGACTAAAGTTCTGAGTAAGGGTTTATCTTATGTGCCCACGACACGGTTTAATGACTTCTCTTGGCAGATCGAGAAATATCGATTAAATAGACAACTTCGTTTACATGAACATTTTGCTAAATTGGACACTGTTGCTACTGTTGGGGGTGGGACCCGGGTTGATGAAATCCCCATACAATTGAAAAAGTTGCAGCCCCGCTCTAAATTTGACCCCCTAACCAACAATGTGTCTATAAAAATGTTCTCCAGGATGTTGAATCATTATGTCGAGACTTATGTAAAATCTGCCTCTAATAAACATGTTAATAGCAATTTTTCTGAATGTGAATTCCGAGCTTTAAAGAAATTATCTGAAAACCGTGATATCACTATTCGCCCCGCGGACAAGGGCGGGGCAATAGTGATACAAGATCTGGTTGCCTACAAGGCTGAGATTGAGCGCCAGCTCTCGGATTCACAGGTTTACATGTTACTGCAGAGGGATCCGTCTGGTCCATACAAAACCTTGCTTAAAAATCTGATCGATCAGGCTGTGCGTGATGTGGTCATAGGGAAATCTTTGGGGGATGCTCTCATCCCTACATGGCCGGTGGTACCGGTCATGTATACTCTCCCAAAGATTCATAAAAATCCCAGTATACCACCTGGAAGGCCCATCATAGCCGCTAATGATTCTTTGTTTCAATACAGTGCTGTATATTTAGATACGCTAATGCAGCCTTGTATTGTACAGCATGAGAGATATCTGTTGGACACAACGTCCTTTATTAACAAATTATCTGCCTTGATCAATATTCCATCTGATTGTTTGCTATGCACCATTGACGTATCTAGCCTGTATACGGTCATCCCCAATGATGACGGTATACAGGCAGTGCGATCACTGTTGGATGGCAATGCGTTATATGCTGGACCATCGATCGATTTTGTCTGCAGTTTGTTGGAGCTTCTGCTCACGCATAATTTTTTTGTACATGATGGGAAGTTCTTCCTCCAACGCTCTGGCTGTGCGATGGGGTCCAATGTGGCCCCATCGTACGCCAATGCGTATATGTTTGTGGCAGAGGAACAGATTTTTTTCAGTAATCATGATGTATCTGACAAGATTTTCTTCTATGTCAGATACATCGATGATATTTTTCTTATGTGGACAGGCACTGAAATGGAGTTTGTCGACATGATAGGGCGACACAATCAGTCGACATCTCCATTAAAATTTACCTTTGAGATTCATCCCAAAAAAGTTAATTTTCTTGATGTAGCAGTGCATTTGGATGATGGGATTCTCACCACTTCCCTCTTTAAAAAAGCTACTGATCGCAATACGATTTTACATGCAGCTAGCCACCATCCCAGACCACTTAAATTTGGGTTGCCCTATTCCCAGTTTATTCGAGCTTGTAGAATATGTACCAATAGGGATGAGGCCGCCCTACAGATAGATATTATGATAAAAAATTTTGAGATACGTGGGTATGACTATGATCTTTTGGTGAGTGCTAAAAATAAGGCTCTATCTCAGCCTCGAGAAGCACTTCTTGCACCTAAGGTTAAAAATGCAGAGACCCGTAAAAGGATGCCATGGGTGAATCATTTTAGCACGGCGAGTGATACTATCCGCCAAATCTCCAGACGTCATTGGTCGCTTCTCAGTACCGATGAGAGTCTGGGATTGTCGGATGTGTCACTTATGCCGTGTTACACTCGGGGCAAAAATGTCCGTGATTGGCTGGTACGGACAGATATCACACCTCTCTCCTCAAACCTTTTCCCCATCTCTACCAGAGAAGGAGACACATCCTTATCATCTGACGTTATACGTCTCACTCTAAGTAGCTGTGATAACGGTAAGCCACGCTTAAATGTGGACGTGGATGAAAACTGTCAGCCATAAGTAATGTATTTTTATCAGTGGGTTTGCGATACACGCAAGTGGTGATGCAACCATCACGAAGGGTAACCCCAACATCAAGAAAGCTGATGTAAATCTCACTAAATGCCAATGTGAAGCGGATGGAAGTGGGCAAATTATTTAAAAAGTCAACAAACTCAGTCAGAAGCTTGGGCCACCAGTCCACACCATGAAGGTCATCAATGTAGCGAACGTAAAAAAATACAAATGAAGAATAAATATCATGTGACATAATATGTTGGTTCTCATACATATGCATAAACAGGTTGGAATAGGCCGGGCCATGTTTGACCCCATGGCCGTGCTCTGCCGCTGTAAAAAAAAAATAAAAAAAAAAATATATATATATATACTGTGTTATTTGCGCACCTAACCAGCTCACACTAATATACCGTTGTCACCTGCCTTAATATCATATTTATCAGTGTAGTAGCCTGTAATTGTTATTTGCCAGCATACTCCCTCCTTTGCCGGCATACCCAGGCATTGTGTCAGGATCGCTGGCATTAAGTAGAGGTTTTGAGTCATGCTTTACAGAGAGACCTTGCCATGGTAACGGACGCCAGTTTTGGGTTTGTACCCTGTCTGACGCCGTAGATCCAGGCTTAGGGTTCTCTCCGATAGATGCGTCCTGTTGCCGTGGAGACAAACACGGGGAAGGACTTTCAGTCTGTACCCGTGTGACGTCACTTCCGGTTACGGACGCCGTCCACGCTGTTCATGGCCGGCGGAGTTAGAAAATAGACACACGCAGGTGAAGTGTGCACTGGATACTTACACGTGTGTTGTGTTCTCATTGATTGACCATGCTATTTATATGCGTTCTAACTGATAGCCATTTATGCTCCTGACGACGGTGACCACACCGAAACGGCCGTCGGGCATCAGTGGCTTGAAAGTGGACCATCATGCTTGTTTTTCTGGACTGTGGTAACATTGTATCTGGATTGTAACCGTGCATTGACCTATACCCTCCATGATGTGTCCCCGCTTTTTGCACTTTACTTCATATAAAAACTTTTTTCCTTTTGGATTGGATGTGCTGGCTTCTTCGTTTTTCTAACTTTTTTTTATGTGGCCTTGGCACTCAAACGATGTTTCACTAAGTGTGCGTATTGCCTGGACTCTATATATATATATATATATATATATATATATATATATATATATATATATATATATATATATGTAGCACTATTCCCTGGGTACTGCTACTCCAAAGAATCAGGCGGCACTCGGTTAGTAGTAAATCAGAATAAGTATATTGTGCAAAGTTCACATGTTAAGCCATCAACGTTTCAAGACCGGATCGGTCTTTTCATCAGGATGCGTGACATAAAGTGCTGTAGTGCTGGGAAAGAAACAAAGAAAGAACAGAGCTGTGAGCTCTCTTACCTATAAGTAGCTGCGTGTTTGAGTGTCTAAGGGAGCCGGCGTGTGTGAGGTCTGCTTCCTGAAACCCGACTCCGCCCCACTCTGCTCGGCCGTTGTCAAGGTGACACTGGACGCTTCCTCCTCACCACCGCCCCGCTGTAGACAGACTGAGTACGACCAACAGAAAAGCTAGTTGGATAAAAAGTGACAACATATGGAAAAATATTAAAATTGTGTGATAAAACAAGTATTAAGCAGCTACTAGTAACTAAAACGTGACTTGGTGCATGATTAAAAAATGGATTCATTATGCAAGACATATAGTTAATAACTACAATTTTTAAATGCGGTATTGGCGAATTCATATATCATAAAATTAATAGAACAATTTGAGATCAATATATTAATGAATAACGAGGGCAGGGGAGGTTCAAGAAAACTACACGATCAGTTGTCCCACTCGGAAGATGTAGCAAATCAGATGAATACATTCCATGCAATTTTTTCGTTCAATCCAGATGGAGACAAAGTGTTCAGTTTGAATATCCACTCTGATTCACGCTGGTTTAACAGTTTGCGGCGATCTCCTCCACGGCAGGGGGGTGGGATGTGATCAATTATCATGCTGCGTAGGTTTGCTAGTGTGTGTCCACATTGTTTGAAATGTCTTGCGACAGGCTGTTCAATTTTCTCACCTGCCAAGCTTGCATTTATGGCAGATCGATGAAGAGCCATGCGCTCTCTGAAAGTTCTTATTGTTTGTCCCACGTAGTACATATTACATGGGCAAATAATTAGATAAACAATAAATTGCGATTTGCATGATAAAACATGTTTTATCTTGAATTTCTGAGCAGTTTGTGGATGTTGGAACTCGCTGCCAGTGAGCATTGATGAACAAGTGGTACATGACGGACATCGATAACAGCCATTTCTCTTATGTTGTACGTTGAACAGATTTTTTGGAGGGTCGGGTGTAATGTTAGTTCTCACCAACATATCCCTAAGGTTTCGTCCACGACGATAGCTAGGTAAGATGGTTTTATGAGCAAAGCAAGGCAAGGATTTGTCACTAGTTACAATTGGCCACACAGCATGTGCCGCTCTGGGGAGTACTTGACTGCCCGGGGTATATGTAGTTACAAAGGGTACTTTGTTCGTGGTGGATTTTTTGGTGCTGGAAGATAATAATTGTTCTCTTGGGATGTTCATAACCTGCAGTTTGTATTTCTTTAACAGGTTTAGATCATAGCCACGTTGTAAAAATTTATTTATCATTTTATCCAGATTCTCATCAAGGGTGGAACGGTCACTGATGATCCGTGCAACACGAATCATTTGGGATTTCGGTAATCCTTTCTTTAACGAAGGGGGATGATTGCTACTATGTTGCAGTAGCGTGTTCCTGTCGGTGTCTTTGTGATACAGCGAGGTTACTATGCCATTGTCAGTTTTCTTCAGGGTCACATCAAGATAGTTAATAGTGTCCTTACTTATAGTGTGAGTGAATTTGATGGGATTGTCCAGTTTATTGATGTTTTCAATTATGGTGGTCAATTGTACTGGGTCCCCGGACCAGATGAGAAGCAGGTCGTCTATATATCTAGTATATAGCACAATTTGGGAACTAATGGTAGCATCCATAAAAAAGAAATGATGTTCCTGTTCAAACATGTAAATGTTAGCTAGGGCCGGCGAGATGTTCGAGCCCATGGAGCAGCCAGTAAGTTGCAGATAGTAATTGCCGTTATGTATAAAATAATTTCTGGTTAAAGTAAGTTCCAGTAATGCCAGATATAGGGGGATATCCAGTGCTGTAAAGCTGACTCTCTCAAGAAAAGTTCTCATGGCAGAGATGGCTTGCATATGCGGTATCACCGTGTATACATTTTTAACATCCAAGGTGCATAAGGTAGCATCCTGGGGCAAATTCTGTAAATTTTGAAGTTTGCAAAGCAGTTGGGTGGTATCTTTGAGGTAAGTATTTTGAATGGTCACAAAAGGTTGGATTAGGACATCCAAAAATTGGGATATGGGCTGAAACAAAGAATTGCGCGCCGATATGATGGGGCGGCAGGGGGGGTTTACGGGGTCCTTGTGAATTTTGGGTATTGTATACATTACTGGTGATACTGGGAATTCTGTTGTGAGTGTTTTGTAAACTTTATCACTAAACAGTGATTCCTGGTGGGCTCTTTTGAGCACCGTGTCGAGTTCTTTTTTAAAAATAGAGGTAGGATCACCCGGGAGTTTGCGATAAGTTGACGTATCTGCCAGAAGCATATCAATATTGGCAATGTATGTTGAAGTGTCTTGTATAACAATTGCCCCGCCTTTGTCCGCGGGGCGAATAGTTATATTAGTTGATTGTGACAAATTTTTCAGAGCTTTTACTTCGTTGTGGTTCATGTTGGAGTGGTTCTTAGGGGAATTTTTGTCAAATCTTGTAACCGCTTCATCCACTATTCTAGTGAAGGTTTTCATGGAAGCGTTGTGGGATTGGGGATCGAAAGTTGAATGTGCATGCTTCTTCAGAAAGGCATCATGAATGTCTGTGCTGGTGTTGGTACGGTTTTGGAAAAATTCTTTAACCCGTAAGGATCTTCCGAACTTGTGTAGATCGACATTCCATTTAAATTGGTCATGTTTATTGGATGGCACAAACGAGAGGCCTCGATTGAGGACTTTTTGTTCATCAAGGGATAGGATATGGGAAGACAGGTTGAATATTAGGGGTTCTTCCTGCCCGTGCTTCTGGGCGGTTTTTCGGAGGCGCTCCGACTGCCCGCCGCGCCTCGTCCGCCTGTCGTGATTGCTCCGGTACGTGTCCGGGTCTGTCGGCCTAAAGGGACCGCAGAGTTGACATTCTCATCCGAGTCTTCTAACGCAAAATCACTATCACTTGTGTATTTGCTTTGATCCCTCGTTTGTCTCTCTCTCCAATTCTGTCGGGTCTGGAATCTGCCACGGGCTCGTGGGGGTGCAGTACCACTGAGCCAGCGGTATACACGGCCATCTTTATTGATCTCAAATTGTTCTATTAATTTTATGATATATGAATTCGCCAATACCGCATTTAAAAATTGTAGTTATTAACTATATGTCTTGCATAATGAATCCATTTTTTAATCATGCACCAAGTCACGTTTTAGTTACTAGTAGCTGCTTAATACTTGTTTTATCACACAATTTTAATATTTTTCCATATGTTGTCACTTTTTATCCAACTAGCTTTTCTGTTGGTCGTACTCAGTCTGTCTACAGCGGGGCGGTGGTGAGGAGGAAGCGTCCAGTGTCACCTTGACAACGGCCGAGCAGAGTGGGGCGGAGTCGGGTTTCAGGAAGCAGACCTCACACACGCCGGCTCCCTTAGACACTCAAACACGCAGCTACTTATAGGTAAGAGAGCTCACAGCTCTGTTCTTTCTTTGTTTCTTTCCCAGCACTACAGCACTTTATGTCACGCATCCTGATGAAAAGACCGATCCGGTCTTGAAACGTTGATGGCTTAACATGTGAACTTTGCACAATATACTTATTCTGATTTACTACTAACCGAGTGCCGCCTGATTCTTTGGAGTAGCAGTACCCAGGGAATAGTGCTATATAAACCCTATCGAGGAAGGCACCAGTGCTTTAACCCTTTCGACGAGAGTGCCAGACAACCAGACTCCTACATGCTTGGTGACTGCGGACTGCAGCCCCCATACGTGTCACGGCACCACTGACTTTGCTTACTTTGCTCAACATTGTATCCTGCTGATTGATTTAACAGGAATCTACGGATGCTGTGATTCTCTTATCTTCTACCACACCGAACCACTTGGCACAGTGCACTTTCTACGCACGTTTGCACTTTTTCCATTATGGATCAGCAAGCCCAGGAGGGAATATCGTTTGTGGAGATTCAGAAACACCTCCACGAAACATTGTCCTACACACCGGAATATGTGCAATCTGTATTGTTTACAGCAAATGAAACCCCCCTGCAACAATCCAAAACTGCAGAGGATATTTACAATTCGTTGCTTAAACTATCTAAAAAGGAAATTGACTTTAACCTTCACGGATCCACCTTATCCGACTATTACAGAGCCCAAATGATACCTCGCGGCTTCCGCATTAACAACATGCCTACGATTGGACGCAATAGTCCACAATTTTGTCTCAAGTGGATATCAATATTAAATAAGTGTAGCCAGGACCTCATGGTCCTGGTTATTGAGGAATCTGGCAACATCCTCAAATCCACCAGAACAAAACTTGTTGAAGCCCGTCAGGATCAAATACCCTTTCTCCTTGATAAAAAACTACAACCTATGTGGGAGAAATTGGAGTCCCAAATTGAACAACATAGAAGGGACCTTGAAAAATTTAAAAAAAGTAAATGGGCCACTGTGCAGTCGGATTATGAAGATGGCCGTGTATACCGCTGGCTCAGTGGTACTGCACCCCCACGAGCCCGTGGCAGATTCCAGACCCGACAGAATTGGAGAGAGAGACAAACGAGGGATCAAAGCAAATACACAAGTGATAGTGATTTTGCGTTAGAAGACTCGGATGAGAATGTCAACTCTGCGGTCCCTTTAGGCCGACAGACCCGGACACGTACCGGAGCAGTCACGACAGGCGGACGAGGCGCGGCGGGCAGTCGGAGCGCCTCCGAAAAACCGCCCAGAAGCACGGGCAGGAAGAACCCCTAATATTCAACCTGTCTTCCCATATCCTATCCCTTGATGAACAAAAAGTCCTCAATCGAGGCCTCTCGTTTGTGCCATCCAATAAACATGACCAATTTAAATGGAATGTCGATCTACACAAGTTCGGAAGATCCTTACGGGTTAAAGAATTTTTCCAAAACCGTACCAACACCAGCACAGACATTCATGATGCCTTTCTGAAGAAGCATGCACATTCAACTTTCGATCCCCAATCCCACAACGCTTCCATGAAAACCTTCACTAGAATAGTGGATGAAGCGGTTACAAGATTTGACAAAAATTCCCCTAAGAACCACTCCAACATGAACCACAACGAAGTAAAAGCTCTGAAAAATTTGTCACAATCAACTAATATAACTATTCGCCCCGCGGACAAAGGCGGGGCAATTGTTATACAAGACACTTCAACATACATTGCCAATATTGATATGCTTCTGGCAGATACGTCAACTTATCGCAAACTCCCGGGTGATCCTACCTCTATTTTTAAAAAAGAACTCGACACGGTGCTCAAAAGAGCCCACCAGGAATCACTGTTTAGTGATAAAGTTTACAAAACACTCACAACAGAATTCCCAGTATCACCAGTAATGTATACAATACCCAAAATTCACAAGGACCCCGTAAACCCCCCCTGCCGCCCCATCATATCAGCGCGCAATTCTTTGTTTCAGCCCATATCCCAATTTTTGGATGTCCTAATCCAACCTTTTGTGACCATTCAAAATACTTACCTCAAAGATACCACCCAACTGCTTTGCAAACTTCAAAATTTACAGAATTTGCCCCAGGATGCTACCTTATGCACCTTGGATGTAAAAAATTTATACACGGTGATACCGCATATGCAAGCCATCTCTGCCATGAGAACTTTTCTTGAGAGAGTCAGCTTTACAGCACTGGATATCCCCCTATATCTGGCATTACTGGAACTTACTTTAACCAGAAATTATTTTATACATAACGGCAATTACTATCTGCAACTTACTGGCTGCTCCATGGGCTCGAACATCTCGCCGGCCCTAGCTAACATTTACATGTTTGAACAGGAACATAATTTCTTTTTTATGGATGCTACCATTAGTTCCCAAATTGTGCTATATACCAGATATATAGACGACCTGCTTCTCATCTGGTCCGGGGACCCAGTACAATTGACCACCATAATTGAAAACATCAATAAACTGGACAATCCCATCAAATTCACTCACACTATAAGTAAGGACACTATTAACTATCTTGATGTGACCCTGAAGAAAACTGACAATGGCATAGTAACCTCGCTGTATCACAAAGACACCGACAGGAACACGCTACTGCAACACAGTAGCAATCATCCCCCTTTGTTAAAGAAAGGATTACCGAAATCCCAAATGATTCGTGTTGCACGGATCATCAGTGACCGTTCCACCCTTGATGAGAATATGGATAAAATGATAAATAAATTTTTACAACGTGGCTATGATCTAAACCTGTTAAAGAAATACAAACTGCAGGTTATGAACATCCCAAGAGAACAATTATTATCTTCCAGCACCAAAAAATCCACCACGAACAAAGTACCCTTTGTAACTACATATACCCCGGGCAGTCAAGTACTCCCCAGAGCGGCACATGCTGTGTGGCCAATTGTAACTAGTGACAAATCCTTGCCTTGCTTTGCTCATAAAACCATCTTACCTAGCTATCGTCGTGGACGAAACCTTAGGGATATGTTGGTGAGAACTAACATTACACCCGACCCTCCAAAAAATCTGTTCAACGTACAACATAAGAGAAATGGCTGTTATCGATGTCCGTCATGTACCACTTGTTCATCAATGCTCACTGGCAGCGAGTTCCAACATCCACAAACTGCTCAGAAATTCAAGATAAAACATGTTTTATCATGCAAATCGCAATTTATTGTTTATCTAATTATTTGCCCATGTAATATGTACTACGTGGGACAAACAATAAGAACTTTCAGAGAGCGCATGGCTCTTCATCGATCTGCCATAAATGCAAGCTTGGCAGGTGAGAAAATTGAACAGCCTGTCGCAAGACATTTCAAACAATGTGGACACACACTAGCAAACCTACGCAGCATGATAATTGATCACATCCCACCCCCCTGCCGTGGAGGAGATCGCCGCAAACTGTTAAACCAGCGTGAATCAGAGTGGATATTCAAACTGAACACTTTGTCTCCATCTGGATTGAACGAAAAAATTGCATGGAATGTATTCATCTGATTTGCTACATCTTCCGAGTGGGACAACTGATCGTGTAGTTTTCTTGAACCTCCCCTGCCCTCGTTATTCATTAATATATTGATCTCAAATTGTTCTATTAATTTTATGATATATGAATTCGCCAATACCGCATTTAAAAATTGTAGTTATTAACTATATGTCTTGCATAATGAATCCATTTTTTAATCATGCACCGAGTCACGTTTTAGTTACTAGTAGCTGCTTAATACTTGTTTTATCACACAATTTTAATATTTTTCCATATGTTGTCACTTTTTATCCAACTAGCTTTTCTGTTGGTCGTACTCAGTCTGTCTACAGCGGGGCGGTGGTGAGGAGGAAGCGTCCAGTGTCACCTTGACAACGGCCGAGCAGAGTGGGGCGGAGTCGGGTTTCAGGAAGCAGACCTCACACACGCCGGCTCCCTTAGACACTCAAACACGCAGCTACTTATAGGTAAGAGAGCTCACAGCTCTGTTCTTTCTTTGTTTCTTTCCCAGCACTACAGCACTTTATGTCACGCATCCTGATGAAAAGACCGATCCGGTCTTGAAACGTTGATGGCTTAACATGTGAACTTTGCACAATATACTTATTCTGATTTACTACTAACCGAGTGCCGCCTGATTCTTTGGAGTAGCAGTACCCAGGGAATAGTGCTATATAAACCCTATCGAGGAAGGCACCAGTGCTTTAACCCTTTCGACGAGAGTGCCAGACAACCAGACTCCTATATATATATATATATATATATATATATATATATATATATATATACACACATACATATATATATATATACAGATGGAGCCGGGCTCCCTCTTGCTGGCGAATCGCCAGACTGTCACCGCTGGCGATCCGCCAGCAGCCTGGCTCTCCATCTGACTGAGACGCGTGAGGGGAACCTGTCTGTCTCCGCTTCAGGGAGACGGACAGGGTTAGGGGGGTGCGGGGAGGCGGTGGGGACCCCGGGTGACCGCCGACAAGCCGGCGGGGACCCGGGGGAAGCCGTCGGAAGGGGACAGATACAGATAGCAGGTGGTGGGGGATGGCGGCTGGCATCGCCATCGCCGTCCTCTGCAAAGACAAGCCCCCCTCCATCTGTACATACAGGGGCGTCAACAGCAGTGTAGAACCCTGGGTATGGCAATGTATTGGGTCCCCTACGATCCTCCAGCGGTAGGGGTGGGGGGTGCTATGAGCGGAAGCTTTGATGTCCTGCTGGTGGTAGGGGGTATTATATCAACCGCTCAGCATGTAGGGACTGGATCAGTAATTTCCACTAATTACCCCTTTACTGCACAGATGGTGGGAGATGAGGTGGGAGAAGGAGGCATTGTGCTAAATGAAGGGGCCCTTATACATAACTTCCAGGGTGGTAGAGGATGCTTAATATGCAGAGCAGGGGTGTATAGTGGAGTGGGCTTATCATTTTCTGGTGGGAGGACAGCTTGCTTGACTGCAGGTATCTCCAGTTTCCCTGTATAGCAGTATGCATGATATCTTGGAACAGGCTGCAATTACAGTTGAAGCTGACTGGAAGAAACACTGGTACTGGGCAGGGCCGACAACAGGGGGGGGGCAGTGGGGACCAGAGTCCCATGCCCCGGCAACAAGGGAGCCCAGGGGTCAGTTGTGTGCATCGTCAGCTATGGAAACAACCAGCCCAACTCAGGAAATCAAGTACCGAGGCACTTGCCATTCTCCAAAAGGCCTTCAGGAAGGACTCCTTGTCCAAGGCACAAGTTTACGGCTAGTGTAAATTCTTTGAGGTGGGCAGAGAAGATGATAATGATAAGCCATACTTGGGAAGACCTTCAACAAGCCAAAATTATCAAAATGTGGACAAAGTGCGCAATATTTTGAACATTGATCATCGTTTTAGTATTAGAATGGCAGCAGAAAGGTACAGTAGAGACTTCGAAAAACTTCTGTGCAAGAGACTGTGATAAACAAATTAGTGATGTGAAAGGGGTGTGCCCAAATGGTTCCCAAGGTTTTAAATCATGATCAAAAAGACAAGTGTGTGGCATTTTTCTATATTCTATACAGATTTTTGTATGCAAAGAGAGCCCAATTTTTTTGATAACAGGATCTTTGAGTATGATCCAAACACCAAAGGGCAAAGTGCAGAGTGGCACACACCATCGTCGCCTCAGCCGAAAAGGGCAAAATTAACAAATCAAAGACCAAATCAATGCTAATTGTCTTTTTCAACTTGAAGGGTGTGGTCCACAAGCAATTTGTACCTACTGTCAAAACTGTCAATGGTGCATTTTACATGGAAGTCCTGAATTGCTTAAGAAACAGGGTCCTCCGCGTTCACAGGAGTTTTCCATTACCTGGGTCCTCAATCAAGACAGTGCGCCAAGTCACATATTGCTGCAAGTGAGGGAGTATTGGCCAAGCACAAAGTGACAATGCTGCCTAAAACATCCTACAGTCCAGATCTGGCCCCAGCTGACTTCTTTTTGTTCCCCCACATCAAATGCGGTCTGAAAGGCCACCGTTTTCAGACCATAGAAAAAGTGGATGTGGCTGCGATGTGGGCACTCAAGGATGTTCTGGGTATTGCTTCCAGTAGGCATACCAAGCGTGGCAGACATGCTGGCAATGTTGTATTGCTTGGCAGATATGCTGGCAGTGGTGCATTCTTTGAAGATTATATTTAAAAGTTCAATAAATTGGTTTTCCCAGGTTTAGTCTCATTATATTCTGGACAGATCCTGTCTAAGTTGACACAGAAACAAACATCAGCAAGGGGACAGTTTCAGAGATAAATATTAAGTGCACAGTAGCTGTGTCTTTAGATGCAGCTGCTGTGTAAATTATGTAAAATTAGTGGGAGACATTTGCAGTTGAAAAAGGCAGTTTATAGGATTTATCAGGTTGGCAAGAAAAAGTTGGTTTAAAAACTGACATCTCCCTGGATTTCTTATAGATCTGTTAATCTTATAGAAATCTACATATGGTAAAAAACATGGGATACGTACTGATCACTGGCGGTGGGGATGCCGGCAGTCAATATACCAAAGGTGGCATATTGACTGATAGAGGGGTAGGAGGAAGTTAAGTATTTTAACCTGAACCTTGTCAGGATTCCCTCCAACAGAAACAGTACCCACAGTCTAACCAACAATTTTTTTTTTTTAAATGTGTCCATTATAAGTAGAGGAATTGCAATCTGTTTATTAAAAAGATGCAAAGTAAAGGGTTTGGAGCAATTTTTCACAAAAGCCATTTAATACATTCAGTTGATACAAAAAAAATTGTTTGTCAAAATAATGTTAATATATAGACCCCATATTCAAAATTTGTGCTGATATGAATCATCCTTAAGGGGCTATTAAGAAGTAGTCCCATATTACACATGGATTCCATTATACATAGACTCACAAGTAAAAAAAAAAAATAACTTGGATTTAAACCACCTGGAATTTGATGAAGAGTCGTGATAAATAATACCATTCTGTACTCATGAGTTATCGAAATACAAACGTCTGGAAAGAGGTTTTCAGAGTTATACATCATGAACATGATATGGCGCTGCACCGAGTACAGTATTTCAGTGTCTTCAAGCCAGGAATTTATCATAAAATAAAAACAAATGCTTGCTTCAAAGAAAATTAAACATTTTTGGTTCACATTTCTCTGATTCTGTGGTGAGTAACGAGTTTGACTTAATCTGCTGTAACATTGCTGGTGAAGTGGAAAACTAAATGGTCTGGTGAAAGACCAACTATTTTTTATACTTTACATAAAAAGCTGTTTATAGGAAAGTACCACTACAGTATGTCACAGTACAACATTGCATGGGAAAAAAAAAACAATTTGTGGATTCTTGTGTACTTGTACCTGTGCTAGTCGCAATGTAACAGATCTTGAAAAACAATACTCCTATAAAAGAAGTTGAAGTTTTTCAGTAGTGTCAAATTGTGAACGTTTCCAGCTCCGTTTATGTGGTATTGACTTTTACCATGCAGACAAATTTTTCAGAGCTGGCGATGCTATTCCAAAATCCAAATAACTAGCTGGGATAAAGCTGTAAAGTATTCTTACAAGCATGCAATTTTCTTATCATTCGCTGATAATCCACCAGATTACATGTCTTGACACGCTCTGACTTCTGGCAGTTTGCGGTCTCCTTCAGAGGAGAAATATGTACATTTTATTACTAACAATTCAGTTGCTGCTTCAGTTGCTAGTAACATAAATAAAGAGGCTCTTCCTCATATGAAGTCATGTATGTAACAAAAAAAATGTATTGTTCCAATGATTCATGAATAAGACATTTAACATTTTCAAGATTAGTATTTTGACTTCCAAACATTAAGGGCCAGATGTACTAAGCTTCAAAAGGTGATAAAGAGGAGATTGATAAACCACTAGGCAATCAGCTCCTATCTCTCATTGTTCAAACACAGCCTTTGACATGGCAGTTAGGAGCTGATTGGCTGGTGGTTTATCACTCTCCATTTTATCCATTTGTGAAGCTTAGTAGATCTGGACCTTAATAATTGTCAAGATTTTACAGTCCATGGTAATTCAATCATTCTCAGACACAAATTTGTAACCACAGCTGATTTGGGAAAAATATAATTAATGTTACCCATGCAAGTCATTTATAGTTTTCCTCTATAGAGCAGCATGTTGCCTCACAATGCCCAATATAACACAGGACCATTAATTTTGACAGTGACTTCTCTGGACCATTATATAGTTTTAAGTACTTGCTTGTGCAAATGGATGAGTATTTGTGATATTCTGTTCTTCAAATAATATTTGTAACCTCTGTCTTTTCAGCACTGGATATTTTCACTACTCAAGGTATAGACTAAAAGTTGATAACTGCCCACCACTTCAAATTGGCAATTTCAGATATGTAATTAAATGTTTTTTTAAATAAACATTAAAAAACTAAAAAGTTGTAAGATCCACCATTTGGCTTCTTCATCTGAAGATTTCAAATGTGAAAAATGGACTTTGCCAGAAAACAAAAAGGCTAAACCAAATGCTGGCAGAAAACAAGAGATGTTGTTTCTGATTTCTACGAAGGGGATTTGTGTTCTAAGAAAAGTATTTGTAGTATACACTGCTTTTCATCCAAGACGAATAACTATAATGAAAAGGAAATAATAATATTTATTCCAGAGACTGGAAATCATACAGTGACAAGGAATGTTTTGTATTCAAGAAGAAATAAAAATTTTAATATCAATGAACAACTCAAGAGGATGTCATCATAACAACTATAGTATGTATACCAACATCAGAATCAACCGAGCCTTTAAGTTAATTACCAAATACTTGGATAAAAAGAGGCAAAGTCATGGAATCACCTGAGACTTAATGATACAAAAACTTATTGTTATACAAAGCACAACAGTTTGATTTTGCAATGGGATTTTATTTATGTGTAAATTAAATTATTTATGTTCAGACACAGTTCCTATATTTCATACTAGCTGACCTTGGGTTTTTTTTTTTTTTCCAAAATTGCTGTAAAATTTCATCTTATGCTGTACCAAAGACCTAATTTTATAATTTGTTAAAGCCTCCACCAGAATGTTAGAATGTGTTTGCATTGATACTCAATGACAGCAATGAAATCAGGTGTGGTGTTGTTGTTTGAAACACACCGCTCCTGACTTGATAACTTGTGTGTGTTGATAAATTCGACATCCACTCCAGAGATTTAGCACCTATGACATACCCTCCAACATCTGAGGGTCAGAAATTGGTTCAAAATCAGAAAGGGGCATGGCCACGGGAAAGGGCCTTGCCTCGCCACTGCTGCTCCCCTCACTGCTCCTGCCACAGAGTTGCTGCATCAGTCTTTGACATCTGGAGATCTGTAAAGCGCATGCACTGGGTGTCTCTACCAAACATTAGGGCAGCACCTGAGTGCGGGAGCAGGTCCACAGGCCTGGCCACATGACATCATGACATGACACACACTACCCAGACCTGGGAACGGGTGCAATGGGCCAAATTGTTCCCTACACCCGCTGGGCCAAACCACCGATCCAGCCATCGCAAGCATCAATGGGTGCATTGACAATGTTTGTTCGATTGGCATGAGTGTGCCTGTATTTGTTTGAATGTTATGAGTGTAAGCAAATGAAGAATAAGACTGAGATGAAGATTTGGCACGTTAAAGTGTACAATTTACTCAACAAATCGTAAAAAAAATATAGGTGTGTGTTTTTCTGTTTCTGGGAGTGGGAAGTGAATGTGGGTGGGTGTTTTACTGTTAGAGGTATGTTATGTGTGTGTGTGTGTGTGTTGTGTGTATCTGTCCAATGTGTAAGGTGTGCTACATATATATGTGTGTGTAGTGTGCTGTGTGTATCTGTGCAATGTTTAAGTGTGTGTGTTCTGTGTGTTGTACTGTTTTTGGGTATGTGTTGTAGTGAATGTGGGTGTGTCTTGTACTGTGAGTGGTGTGCTATGTGTGTGTGTTGTGTGTATATGTCCAATGTGTAATTGTGTGAGGTGCACTATGTATATATGTGTGTAGTGTGCTGTGCGTATCCTGGCAATGTTTAAGTGTGTGTCCTTTGTGTTTCAGTATCTGTGCAATGTTTAAGTGTGTGTGTTCTGTGTGTTTGTTATACTGTTTTTGGGTGTGTGTTGTACTGTATGTGGGTTTGTGTTGTACTGCATGTGGTGTGTTATGTGTGTGTGTTCTGTTGTGTGTATCTGTTCAATGTGTAAGCGTGTGAGGTGCGCTACTCATATATGTGTGTGTGTCAAACCGATACTTGTTTTCTAGCACGGCGCCCATCGAATGGCATACCATAAGGCATACGATGGTATGCGATGCAATGCGATGTTATGCGATGGCAGCCAATGTTATACAATTTTAAATTGTATACCACTGCATTGTATGCCATTGTATGCCATATACAATGGTATACGATTTCAAATTGTATAAGACCCCTAATGGGTGTTTTCCATGTTAAATGTGCCTCCTATAAGATAAATAATAGTATAAGCACCGTAATGGGTGCTTACAATGTTAAAAGCACCCCCCTCACTATCAACACCAAACCAGAGTGGTGTGCGCAGCAAGCCCGCGAGGGGTGGCGGTATGTGTCCTCCGACCTCCGGCGTGGAGTTGACTTTAGATAGTGTGGCGAGCGCAGCGAGCCACCGAGCCCGAAGCGTGGCGAGGGGACGCGGAATATATGTGAAGTAATCCGCGTCCGCTCGCCACGCTTCGGGCTCAGTGGGTTGCTGCGCTCGGCACACTATATAAAAAAAAACTCCACGCCGACGTGGATAGTGGGGGTATGAAAAGGTCGGAGGACACGTACCGCCGCCGCTCGCCATGCTTCGGGTTGGCGTTGATAGTGAGGGTGGCGTGGGGGTGCACTTAATTTATTTATTTATTTATTAACAGTTTCTTATATAGCGCATACAGATTCCGCAGCGCTTTACAGAGTATAGTTGAACATTCACATCAGTCCCTGCCCCAGTGAAGCTTACAATCTATATTCCCTACCACATGCACACACAGACATTATAGGGTTAATTTTTTTTTTTTTTTTTTTTTTTTGTTGGAAGCCAATTAACCTACCAGTATATTTTTGGATTGTGGGAGGAAACCGGAGTGCCCGGAGTAAACCCACGCAAGTACGGGGAGAATATACAAACTCCACACAGGGTGCTTATACAATTAAAAATTGTATAGGGGCTTATACAATTTAAAATCGAATCGCATGCCATACGCCCTAGATGGCATACAACTTAATATCGTGGGAGCCATGCTAGGAAACAAGTACCATCAAACCTTGGTGTTTTTTACATTTCTAAGTGAAATTTCCCAAAAACGGCTTTGAGGTGCACACCTCCGGGTCCAGAGGTACCTTGCTGCTGAATTTGGTAGCTACGAGTGCCACAATGTGTCTGCAATGCGACACACACGCACACACACACACACACACACACACACACTCTTCAACTTATTATATAGATGGGTGACATTACAAACATAGGTTTGAAATGACATTGTAAACATAGAAATAGAAAGAATAGAAAGTTTGAAAGAAGTGTACAGTACCATCATTTATGTGTAATTAGGAAAATGTTTAAAAAGATGTATTAATGATTCTGTAATAGGGTGCTCTCCTCGGTAAAGTACCATATGTCATTATAAAATGGTAAGTCGAACGATAAATCATAGGGTCAAGGGGTAGTGATCTATTGCACAAGACTGGGAGTTGGGTACCGATAGTTTAGGTTGAATGAGGCCCCCTCTTTATCATAACAGTAAATACGATTGTATATAATTGTATTGTAGGGGTGTGCTCCCACGGACAAATGGAGTAGAGAATTAGATATAGAGAGAAGGAAAGTTTGTCGTATAGTGGTGCACCATTATTAACAGGAGACATAAAAAATACCTTTTCATAATTATACATTTAAAATCTGCGAAAATATGACAAACAACATATATCATATACAGGGCCGGTGCTAGAGTGTCCGGCGCCCTCCTGCAAACCATACATTTTGCGCCCTTTCACATTGCCATTGCAACAAGCTGCAGCCTGATTGTGGGAGCGTATGCAACATGCGATCCTATGGAGGATCTCGGGTGCATGTACATGTATGCATACACCATCTCAGTGCTGTGTCCATAAAATGTTGCAGGCACCAAATGTGCCCATACACGCTGCGAGAATCGCATAGTTATCGGCTAGATCACATCACACGGCATGCATGCAATGTGTGTGCGATGCGATCCGAAAGCAGTACAAAAAGTATGTGCAGCACATTACACCCCTCTCGTGACTGAGGGGGAAAGAAGGGGAGAGCAGGAGGAGATGGAAGAAGAGGGGAGGAGATAGAGGGGGGTGGAGTGTTGAGGACTGGCAAAGCACACCGAGAAGAGGGAAGGAAGGGGAGGTGGCGCTGCTGCCTGTTCGTCATTTGATTGACAGCTGACAGGCGCAGGGAGCAATGGGTAGGGGGCAGATCCGGACATGACATGTCATCCAGGCATTCACAGACAGCGCTACATGCCTCAGCGCAAGTGTCCGTGAGGAAGAGGGAGCTGCTCAGTCTCTCCATACTGCCGCCCCCCGCTGTCAGACAGGCGCTGCAGGCGGCATGCAGGCGGCATGCAGGAGGCAGTGACAGTGAGGGCTGAGGCAGCTTTAGCAGAGCAGGGAGGGAGACAGCGCCTTTTCAGCATGGCGCCTCCCTGCTTTGCAGGAGCTGCTGAGTGGGTAGCGCCGGCCCTGATCATATACACAAGTGAATACAAGTGTGAGGTTTAAAAGGCTCGTGCGGGTTCTGCAATCAGCTACCTTATATTGTGTTGTATGACACGACTCAAATATCCCTCTTAGTACTAATGTCAATTCATGGGGCAGAGAGGTGTCTCAATTTGATATTTATTGAGAATTAAGTGTGGACTGTATTTGAAAGTCCTGCAGATTACACAATACTCATTTATTGTACCACAGTCAGTAGGAGTTTGTGCATACTGACATCTAGTCGTTCAGCCATATACTAGTTCTTTAATGTGTAGATACACTATTGAGAACTAAAGTTAATGCTATATGTTACTTTCAGGCAATCTGATACAATTAGTTATACAGAGTGAGTTACTGCAGGACCCTATTTGAGTACATGCAGCGTACGTTACGATGATTACAGATTGGCCAGTTGCCTAATTGCTGTAACTCTAATACTCGGCGTACATGTAGGCATAATATTGGGATACAATGTAGCTGGCTCCGTGCCGCCGCTGCCGCTATCCACAGGATCTCCCTGTTCAGGGAGAAATACTGCGATGCTGGCTAGCGTGCACAGCCGTTACACCCAGTGACGCTGGTCTTGCGGTTAAGCAGGGTTGTGAACGGTACAGCTAACAATCACATTAGAGTCCTGAAAAGGACTAGAAATACAGTCACACACACACACAGTTGGTAGTGCTGAGAGACATCCGCAGGATCCTGCCAGAGAATAGTGAACAGCCACTTTCTTGGATGTATGTATATCTTGCTTTTTTTTTCAATAATCGTTTTTGTTTTTTTTACTTGTTTTTTTGAAAAAAAATTTGGATGTTTTTTCATGTGTCCTCATGACCTGCCCATGGGACTGATGTTAAGTGTTTTTATGGATTAAAATCTTTTGGAATTTTTTACCTAAACTGGCCTCCTGGTTCTATACAAAGCAACATTGGATATATCTATAAAGAAACTGCTACGGGCTTTTTGCCCCCATTTTAAGGGGTGAGTAAGGTACGCCATCGAAATTCGGGGTGTCAATTTATATAGAGCACCACTAAGCCTGCATATCTTAATCACATTGGTGTTATTTCCTTATATTTTATACACCTGGGAGCACTGAAATAGTGGATATTATAACTGCCCAGAACACCACACTAACGAAGAACATATGGGAGAAAGAAACCTTTATAGGTTTGAAAACTCCACATAACACCGTGAGTAGGGGTACGCTTCTTCTCCATCTAAAGAAAAGAAACCTTTACATATGTTTTTCCTCAATTGTTCATGTAAGTAAGGTATGCTGTCATAACCCACCATGTTCTGTACAGCTCTCACATACATTTAACTCAACCACTTGATAGATTCTCAGACACCAATTTTTCTTTTTCCGAGCACGGCTGAAAAGCCTGTCCGGGATAACACAGAAAATAAACCTTTATAAGAGGGAAACCATCAGAAACCCACGTGAGTTCTGGTACGCCCGGAGTGACCCAGTTTCTCTAAACAATAGAGTACCCACTCCTTAGAGTGTTCATAATAAAGGACAGACACAAAATCAAATTGTAATTTTTATTTTGTATTGTTTTTTCCTAACGCAACACCCTGATCTGGTGAATCTTGCCCATCCAAAATTAACATCCCACAAGAGGAAAAAGCCTGAACTTAAGAAATCTAAGTATTGTTTCATATTGCGCCATTGATTATATATCCCAATTTTTTTGGCATGCTATGTTGTTGAAGTAAAGGTGTATCTTCAGGGATTGTGATCTTAGGAAGCACTGCGCCACGCACCCACTGTCATTTTGTTTTTGTATCCCAATATTATGCCTTCATGTACGCCGAGTATTAGTTACAGCAATTAGGCAACTGGCCAATCTGTAATCATCATAACGTACACTGCATGTACTCAAATAGGGTCCTGCAGTAACTTACTCTGTATAACTGATTGTATCAGATTGCCTGAAAGTAACATATAGCATTAACTTTAGTTCTCAATAGTGTATCTACACATTAAAGAACTAGTATATGGCTGAACGACTAGATGTCAGTATGCACAAACTCCTACTGACTGTGGTACAATAAATGAGTATTGTGTAATCTGCAGGACTTTCAAATACAGTCCACACTTAATTCTCAATAAATATCAAATTGAGACACCTCTCTGCCCCATGAATTGACATTAGTACTAAGAGGGATATTTGAGTCGTGTCATACAACACAATATAAGGTAGCTGATTGCAGAACCCGCACGAGCCTTTTAAACCTCACACTCGTATTCACTTGTGTATATGTTATATGTTGTTTGTCATATTTTCGCAGATTTTAAATGTATAATTATTAAAAGGTATTTTTTATGTCTCCTGTTAATAATGGTGCACCACCATACGACAAACTTTCCTCTCTATATCTATAAATCATAGGGGGAGGGGCCCTAAACTGCACACCCTGGACATATGAGGTGCTATCTGCTGAGACCTGTAGTGCAGCAAGCAGGAGGAGGAGTTTGCAGGTGCACACTAAATATAAATGCTAGACCTTTTAATATCATTGCTATATTGCATTTCTGAGGTTATTAGCATAATGATGGCCATTATTATCGGGCTTGTCCACCACGTATATATGTAACAACCTTCACATTTATTATTATCCCTTACCTAGGTAAGTCTTATCACATATAATTTCCCCTATCCCTTTTACTATCACTTCAAGTTCACACTAATGTGATGCCATGGGGTGGTTCTGCTGGGCTGGCCTGGGGGGTCCTGTGCCCTGGACCTGTCTCAGAGTAGAGTTAGGGACTTGTCCTATTGAGGTAACCTGGACGTGGTGGACAAGCTGATAATAATGCCTATCATTATGCTAATAACCTCAGAAATGCAATATAGCAAAGATATTAAAAGGTCTAGCATTTATATTTAGTGTGCACCTGCAAACTCCTCCTCCTGCTTTCCGAACTATAAATCATCTGCATTAACCCATTGTTTTATTGAAATACAATATTTTGGACCAAGCCACTCCTACATAGGGCTGGTTTCATCCAAAACATTTTAATGTCAATAAACAAATGGGTTTATGCTGTTTATGAACATAAAAAGACAATATATGTTGTGCAAACCAAAACTTACTTAATGGACTGGACTATCAACTAGGCATGAGTGTTGCAGGGGATATCCCTGGTCCTTATCCCTGGCCTTGGCTGCCTAGAGGGGAGGGACCCTAGTGGCAAACACAGGCTTTTTAGAGGGGGAGGTTCCAAATGTAGTCGAAAATCTCTGAAAGAGCGGTAACAGCCATAAAAATTGGTCCTTTTATACACTGGATACTGTATGGAATACAGTCTTAATATTTATCAGTGCAGATGGTCTATAGTTTAGGCTGTTTCAAACATTTATTGTGGTCATGATATATTTAAACATATAAAAAAATAAATACACTAACATAATAGAACCAGTACTGCACTTTCTAAGCTCCCAAGTAAGGCTCCTGTCTCTTCCTCCTGGCAGCTACTCTCTGGTCCATTGTGATGTTTGAGGGCTCGGAGCAACACATACAGTAAATGTGGTATAGGAAGCTTGGCAAAGGCAGCAGCTCTGCTCTGTACCTTACATTGCATGACGTGGTGGCGGCTCTATTGTATGGATACTATTATCTACCAGTGATCTTGTTGTCATAATTTGGAGGCTCTTGCCAGAGCAGGGGGGTTTCTGGGCAACCAGAACCCCCCTCCCCCCTGTGTTTGCCTATGGACCCCTCTATTGGTGGCCATTCCACAAGGAATCATCAGCCAGGGCTTACTAGGTAGGGTGTTTATGTCCATGGTACCTATGTGGTTCTGGCATTACAGTACTGACTAGTGGAACGTGGAGGTGGTTTCTGGAACCCTTACATCTTTCTTCTCCTGTATTTTTGAACCAGGTGTGACTCAAATAGTCTGGAACTAGTTAAGCTTGTAAATGTGGAACCCATTTACAACACATTGTCACGGAGATACACAACACAGATCTCAGTGATCTGTGCATGATTCTCTGAACACATTGCTGATGGAAACATTTATTTGAAATGTGAATTTGGATCTAATTATGCACAATTCATGGGTGTGTTTCCAGAAATGTTTCTAGGTAAATTCCCATGCTTCAGTGTTATCTATGGTAATAACATCCAAGTTTGGCTGATGGTATATTTCATTGTATGTCCATGTCCACCTGTGTTTTGATCTTCAATTTTAACTAAAAATCTCCTGTATTTTATCTTTAGTAAGTCTCTGCAATTGAAAAAATACCCAAATACCAACAAGGGCAAACATAGAGCTTATTAAATTTACCACTTAGAGTATCATTTGTAGGGAGACGGTCACCAAAGTCATAGAAACAATAAAACATTATTTATAAAGTGAGCAGAATATACTAAGGGACTTTGCACACACTAAAAACTGAATCCCTTTTACTATAAAATGGCTGTCCATGTGTATACATTTAGTACAAGGAAATAAATTATAGTTTTTCAAGTTGCCAACAGGGTAGTGCAGCCACTCATGTAAAAAGGAACCATTAAGAATCTCAATACATTTTAAACATGTAAACAAGACAAATTTGATGTAACATAAAACAGCAGTAGAAGTAGGTGATGTTTTACTACAAGATTGATGTTAATAGCCAGTATACAACAAGACATTATGGGTACCATGAATCCAGATCTTCATTCTGTAGAGTTACTGGTCCAGCTTCCTAACCCCAGTAGATAAGTTCCAATTCACATGTGCCTCACCATACCAAGGGGTTTGATACCTGGATATTTCTTTGATAAAATGGCTCCCAAATGTTGTACAGCTGCAATATAAGTTCTGGACACATCTTAAAACTAAATCTGCACATTTAAATCTGACCCACCTGGTTTTACAAAGGTGTCGTTACTTTGTGTTTTTTGCCCCACTCTCAATTTAGAATGTTGCATACAGTGTTCATATATACATAATAAAAATTTTAGGTTCGATTCCAGTGGCAGTCATGTACAAAGCATGATTTTGCCTTGAAAATGACTGTCTGTTTAAAAAAAAATCTGAGTTCAGTTCATCTCACATGACCACCAGATTCGTACCAGAATAAATCTGGCCCATAGATTGGGACTTATTTATTGTAAATACAGTAGGGAACCATTCTGTAATTTGGGATAAAATACCTAAAAAAAAATGTTATATTGACATTGTATCTGCTTAATTCATAGTAAGTTGTTGGAAACTAAAAAAAAGAAATTTTTTCATTCAGTTTAAGTTAGTTCAGCAAATTTGTTCTTTGGAAAGTAAAAGTTTTGGTTCATTTGATGATTTTGCTACCTGAGGTAACTAAGTTCAGTATATGACATTTCTTTGAGTGGGTTTAGTCTGCCTGTTATAAAAAGAAAAATAGCTGATGAGAGGAATTTTCTAACTTTTTACGCTTCTTATTGTAAGGTTCTTACATTTTTTGATCCTGAAACACTAAAGCACCACATCTTAATGAGCGTGGATAATAGGTGGCACCCCTACATGGCCTTTACCACTGTCATGAGATTGAAATTGCAATAAGTGTATTCTGGAAGAAATCTAGAGCATCTACAAGAGTTTGATAATGTTGTGAAACTATATTTCTTTCACATGCAACGCGTTACTTTCTATAGAAGGTTCTGCAGGTGAACAGTAAAAATATTCCCATTGTAGGAAAAAAACTACTTGTGTGGTTTTTCAGTACAGCATTTTTAAACATATTTTTATTGATTTGATTATACGTTGTTTTTGTTTTCATATGGGATTATTTAGTCTTGTGGAACAGTAATGTTTAAAACTAAAAAAAAAGATTATTAGTTAGATGTACTGTATGTAACTATCAAAAGAATAAAACATTCTCAAATATATGCAGCTGGAAAAATGTTGGCCAATAAAAATTACTTTCTATTTCCAAGAATTCAACTCCATATTCTGTTGTCCTTAAAATGCTGCTCCTATCTTCTAATAGCAATCTCTCACTGTCACACTTCTAATTCTCCCTAATTTTCAATCCATACATCAAAACTTACAGCGTGTCATGGCATAATCAATAAGGACCAGAAAGTAAACAACGATATGTTTTGAAAGTAAAATCTGGTACGGAAACAAAAGCAAACAAATACGTTAGAAAATAACTTTAAAATATTAACATAAAACCGCTGAGAAGCAGGCTTAAAACTGGGTCGGGAAGAGAAAATTTCTGCTACAATGGTGAGATTGTGGAAGTCAGTTTCATGTCACAAGTCATAACCATGGCAAGACTGAGTACAATACACATGGTAGTTATTCTACATAAGCAAGGTCTCTCCCATGCAAAGATTTCAAGGCGAACTTGGGTTTTAAGAATAGTTGTTAAAGTTTTTTTGAAGAAGCACATAGAAACCGGCCACACTGAGGACCATAGACTCATCTGTCGTCCAAGGAAACTCAGTGTACTAGATGAAAGACACATCATGCTCACTTTACTTTAAAATCTGAAAATGTCCAGCAGTATCTTGAGCTCTGAACTATCAGAGAACATAAACTGTTCGGAGATGTCTGTCCAGAAGTGGTCTTCATGGAAGAATTGTGGCCAAAAAAACAAATATTTGACATTGAAACAATGCCACCTGACTTAACTATGCACAAAAACATAGGAAATGGGTTTCAGAAAATGATGAAATTATAGAAAATAAAAACAATAGATATTTAGCTGTGACAGAATAAAGTTTTCCAAAGTGCTGGAGAGCAGTACATTAAGAGTGTATGTATGCCACAGTGAAGCCTGATGAAGGGTCACTTAAAGTTTGGGGTTTCATTTCAGCAAATGCAGTTGTGGATTTGGTCAGAAAAAATGTCTCAATGTTCAGAAAAACAGGCAAGTAGTTATCCTTTATGCAATATCATTAGAGATACATCTGATAGGTGCAACATTTATTCTGAAGCAGGATGAAGTTATCAACAATGAAATGCATTGGAAGTTTGAAATATTTGTCCACATTAATGTAAAGCAACAGTTAGTATGAGATTCAATTCTGTCTAGGGCGGTGCAAAAAAGGTGGCGACATTCCACAAAGCAGAAAAAAATGGTAGACTGAGATGGCCACTCCAGAACCTTCACTTTATTCTAGTGTAGCCAATGACAGGTCAACTTGGCCTTTTGTTTTGGATCATTGTCATGTTGGAACATCCAAGTACGTCCCATGCGCAGATTCTGGGCTGATGAGTGCAAATTTTCCTCCAGTATTTTCTGATAACATGCTGCATTCATCTTGCCATCAATTTTGACCAAGTTTCCAGTACCTTTGTAGCTAACACATCCCCCCCCCAAAAAAAATTGGTCTCAACACTC
The DNA here is from genome assembly GCF_055691185.1 of Crinia signifera. Taxonomy (NCBI): domain Eukaryota; kingdom Metazoa; phylum Chordata; class Amphibia; order Anura; family Myobatrachidae; genus Crinia; species Crinia signifera. The sequence continues at coordinate 190,882,141 of NC_139217.1, forward strand.
CAAATTACTTTGTTCCAGAAGTTTTACGGTTTGGCTCTGTGCTGTTTGGAGTATTGTAAGCGGGATGCTTTGTGGCCTTTGTGTAGTAATGGCTTTCTTCTGGCAACTCAACCATGCAGCCCTTTTTTCTTCAAATGCCTCCTTATTGTGCATCTTGAAACAACCGCACCACTTTTTTTTTGAGAGTCTTGTACTTCAGCTGAAGTTATTTGTGGATTTTTCTTTGCATCCAGAACAATTTTCCTGGCAGTTGTGGCTTAAATTTTTGTTAGACGACCTGAACGTGATTTGGTTTCCACAGAATTCCTAATTTTCCACTTCTTTATTAGAGTTTGAACACTGCTGATTGGAATTCTTAATTGCTTGGATATCTTTTTTATATCCTTTTCCTGTATTATACAGTTCAATTACCTTTTCCCGCAGATCATTTGACAATTCTTTTGCTTTCCCCATGACTAATATCCAAACATGTCAGTGCAGCACTGGTTGAAAGATGCAAGGGTCTTTCAGGAGACCAGAAACTCACTGACCTTTTATACACACACACTAATTACAAGCAAACAGATCACAGGTGAAGATGGTTACCTTTAGTAGCCATTCAAACCAGTTTGTGTCCACTTGTGTGCATGTTATCAGGTCAAAATCTCCTAGGTATGTAAACTTTTTATCAGGGTCAATTGGGTAGTTTCTGTTGTCATTATAATTTAAAAGAGTAAACACAGTTGTTTGACAATAAATGGCTTCACCCAACCACTAAACACGAGTAAAAGAAAAGTTTGAGAGTTATCATTCATATTCTCTGACAAATGGCCAGAAAATCACAAATTCTGCTAGGGTATGTAAACTTATGAGCACAACTGTATTAATTGTTATTTGTATTTACATTCTTTCATACTGTATATGGAACATTGTTTTAATACATTTTGTAATATTCTTGTTTTATGTCACTATTGGTTACATTTGAACTAATGACATATCAACATTAATGAAATGACAACTTCACTTATAAGTCAGACCACGTATGTGTCAAACTAAGAGGCAGCCATCACACAGTCTCTACCAAAGCTTATTTTGGATTCAAAATAGATCACACATTATTAAATAGAACTCTTGCTGGTGGTTTCTCATCAAGAGGTGCAGTTAAGATTCAAGTTGTACTTATACTGTTGGTAGATAAAGGGATCAAGGGATAAAGGCATCACTTTGTGTTGACCTGTTTGTATATGTTCACAATTCGTAAATGCCATAAAATGTTAATCTGATTCATTTTTTAGTAAGGCTGACCCGAAAGGAAACATCTGAATATCTATTAGAAAATAATAGTCTTACAATTATTAAGCCAAATAATGCAATTCAGGCATAACTTGCTCCATAATGTTTATAAAATCGATATCCTTTGACATAGCTCCTGAGGATCAGCGAGCAGCCAGCACAGTCTATTGTTTAAAAATAATTTTTTTAGCTTGAGAAATATATACTAGTTTGACAGTAGTAATGCTGGAAGGTTTCTGAAGTGTTGCTTAGAAACAATATTAACAAATAAAGTATATATTACAGACAACAAAATCTCTGGTAAATATCAGCATGTTATGTTTTGGAAACATAATAGACAACCCTTCTTTATTTCCACAATATGACAAAAAGCACATCGGATACTGGAGGTTATTCTGGTTAATACACTTGCATGCAAAGTGCGTTGTGTAGCTCAATGCGCATGCACAACAGCCACAATGCACATGTGCAGCTTTGATCATCCGTGCAGAATCGCAGCCTTGCGAACAGAAATACGCTTGCAAGTGAAGCCAAAAATGAAGGTGTGATGTGGGTGTTTCTCTATGTGCAGGCTCACAGGAAGGCAAAAATGTGCTGAAATCAGGGCGTATACAAGGGGAGTGGACTATAAGTGTTGTGTGGTGGCTTTGCAATACTGCTTGTACAATAGCAGTGCTAGGAATGAAAATCATTCACAAATCTAAGTGACTCTCAGGTCTCGCAGGGCTGCAGCTTTGCAGACCAACGTCGCAACACCAGTCACCACGCTCAATAGGTAAAATACATGCACCTACACACACTACTCACCCATGCAGCATACAAGTATTTCTTATTAACCAATTAATTCAACACATCTACTGAATGCAAGGCTGCGATAAGCACAGTTTTGTAGCTCACACATTTATCACTTTCATGCTTCATATCTAATATACAAAGGTTTATCAATTAGTACTGTACCTGTGTTAAGACTGAAGACAAACATTTTTCACATTTTTTTTATTTTTATTTTTTAACATGATTTCCTTTCATGGCAATACACTTTTCCCAACGTCTCTGCCACTTCTTTAAACTCTCTAAAAAATAAAATTTGTCAAACTCATTGAAATATACTTCTGTCTCAATGATGACCTCCTTGCTTGAGCTGAATTTTATTAACGCAAGCCACGTTTTCGGGTTAGGGAACAGAAAGAAGTCACAGGGGAGCCAAGTCAGGCGAGTACGGTGGATGCGGCAACAATTCATAGCGCATTTCATGCAATTTGGCCAAAAAATTCTGGGTGAGTGAGTTGGTGCATTGTCATGGTGGAACATCACTTTTTATTTGCTAAATGGGGCCTTCTATCTTTCAATTCTCATAAAATTGGTCCAATAATTCACTGTAGTACTTTCCCGTGATCGTGCTTCCTTTTTCTAAAAAGTCGATGAGAATTATACCCTTCGAGTCCCCAAAAATTGTAGCTATGACCTTTCCGGCCAATGGGAACGTTTTCTTCGGAGGGGATATGGTCATTCTCTCTACAGTATGTTGGTCGACAAGCATTGGGTCAACACCATTAGGTCAACATCTGGATAGGTCGACATGGTTTTAGGTCGACATGGGTCAAGGTCAACATGGGTCAAGGTCAACATGGGTCTAGTTTGACATAGGTTTAGGTTGACAGGTCATTAGGTCGACACAAGCGACAGTCAAAAGGTTGACAGGGTGTTTCACTATTTTTTGAGCCAACATGCACCGACAGGCGGTATTTCATGCCCTACCATCCACTAGAGCGTGGTGGGATAATAAAATAGTGTCAACCTAATTCTTGTGTCAACCTATTGTCCTGTCGACCTAGACCCATGGCAACCTTGACCAATGTTGACCTAGAACCATGTCGACATACTGTAGACCAAATGATCCCAACCCCTTCGGTGCAGATTCACCTGGAAAAAAACATTGTTTTGATTGTCACTTGGTCTCTGGCGTGTAGTAATGGATCCAATTTTCATCAATGGATTTCACTTAAAGAGGTCCAAACACAGCTTTGAAGTTGTCAGCCAAATCCGTTTGTTGTGTACCGTGAGCAATCGTGGCACCCATCGAGCCGATAGTTTTTTTCATTTCTAACTTATTGTAAAATGTTATATGCTGGTCTGTATGACATGCCTTTGGTCTCTGCTACTTCTTGCACTTTTCATCAGCAATCAGCGAGAATAGTGTCGTGGACCTTTTCAACGATTTCCTCAGTAACTAAGTCTGATGGGCAGCCTGGGAGCTCCTCATCAAAAACAGATGTATGGCCACGTTTAAATTCATTGAACCAGGGCCGGTGCGCCCCAGGCGAGTCGGGGTGGGGGCGCCCCGGTGCGGGGGGGGGGGGGAAGGTTGGTACCTGTGTAAAAAAACTTCCATTCCCGGCGTCCCTGCTGAGTGCTGGTGCGTGCAGGGGTGTCCGTGTCGCCGGGGGAGCCTGCGGCGCTGTTATTGTGTATAAGCTTGTCGCGCCCGGCGGGGTCCCTACAGTGAATAGAAAATAACTAGCGCTTCCCGCGCCGCCGCGCGCATAACGCTAGTTATTTTCTATTCACTGTAGGGACCCCGCTGGGCACAACAAGCTTATACACAATAACAGCGCCGCAGGCTCCCTCGGCGGCACGGACACCCCTGCACGCACCAGCACTCAGCAGGGACGCCGGGGACGGAAGTTTTTTTTACACAGGTACCACAGTGCTGGGGGTGAGGGGTGAACTGCCGCCCTCCAGGTGCCGGCGCCCTAGGCAAATGCCTAGAGCTGCCTAGTGGTGGCGTCGGCCCTGCATTGAACCAAGATCTCACGGTTAGCATAGATTGAATTATGGATTGATATTGTTCTTTATCTTATCTAAAAAAATAAAGAAGTCTAATACAAATGACTGTCAAATAAAACTAACCTACTGTATGAATCAATCTGAAATTTGGTATGGAGTTGTTTGAAAGATGATAGTTTACGATAGTAATACCAACTTTCCTCAGCAACGCCACCTGTCTTCAAACACAGGTACTTATTGATGTATGCTTACAGTATATGTCAGACCCTTATATCATTCGCTTTACAAACTGTTGCTGTCTGCATGTAGACACTTTCATGTGGAATCAGGACTACTAATTCACTCTTATGACTGACAATCATTGGCCCAAACATGTTAAAGCTATACACTCTCACAACCCACAATAAATGTGTCATTTATTTAAACCACACTTGCATCAGCATTTTTAATGCCTCTTCTGTACCATCACAAAAACTGTTTGAACACTGTCAACACACAGTGTTAATGTGCATATTTATCAATGTAGAAAATGTATCAATGTAGTCAACATGTGTCAACTGTCATAGTTGTTATCCAAACCAATTATGATGGTGTGCTGACACTACACACTTCTGTGTTCTCATGTACAGTATGTTTACACCAGTCTTGTGTCTAAAACAATGCTAATCTTTGTAAATATATACTACCTATATATTTCTATAACCATACAGTTTGAATTACATGTTAAAATGTGCACACCTAAATATGACACACAGATTGAAAAACACTTACCCATATTTAACACATTATACTGTGGTCACATATTCTAAACCATAGTCCTTAGTTGTTTTGATGCTATTATTAATGGCCAGTAATTTAGTAAATTACTTGCACTAAGCACAATGAAATGAGCCGAATCATATAATTAACTAATGTTAATGTAATGTAACTTAATGTTGAGAATGCGTTGGATGCGTGTGTATGGTTAAAGTTGTGAATTAAATCAATAACAGAGGTTGTTCACAAGCACAGTGCATGATCTTGCGGGCATGGCAAAGCGCCTAGGAGCACCAAAGTGTGCAGTACTTTGAGTCCACTCCCCTTTGGGAACACTCCCATTCGCATATGGTATGGGCAACGCTTCGCATGACTGCGTGTGGGCAGTTGCCTATCGCACGGGTACATGCGAACATGTGTACGAATCAACCAGAATAAGGTCCACTGTGTTCTTCTTATATATCATATATTTTCATTTTGTTATTAAATGAAATTGTTCTAACTATATAAATTGTGGAATGATATAAAGAGACTGTAAATGCTATTTAATGCCAAGGAAAAGAGGCTTATTTGCCTACATATGCTAACATTTTGCCATTGGGTCTTATTGCAGATCTGCACAGAAATGTTCTCTGCCAATAGATCATGATAATAAATAATTTTGGACATTTTAAGTAAAGCCTATTTTATACATCTACTAGATTTTGAAGGGAATTAGATTTAATGATGTTGAATGTAGATGAAGGAACCGGAGCATAATATGTGTGGCTATTCCTTCTATGGTAATTGTATTTAACTAACAAATTGAATGCATCCTGTGCATTATAACCTGCTTGATTTCATCTTCAGCATGTACTGTACATGACATGCACATCAGTTGGAACCCTGGGCATACTATACACATCCTGCTGTAAGTCCAGGGATGGCATAACTTAGACATTCATTCATGCATGCATGTAATGTACTCCTAACCTGAATGCTACTTTGTAGACCCATGTTGTATAGATCTAATTGTTGTTACTTACATCCTTCCTTTACTATACCCTTTACCTTATTATAGAACTTGACTCCGGCTTAGTGAAATTGTGTTCATTTGCCTCTTTAAATCTAAACGGGCTTGGCTGCATTCTATCTCTCATGGCTGTGACTACTCTGGTCTGCAAATAAATCTGTTTAACCAGGGTCAGGGGTAAACACTGGATTAAACAAACGGTGTGTCCAGAGACGGACAAAGGAAGAACCATGTGGGTTTTTGGGGAACACTTATATAATTGAAGATATGAATGTATTAAAATATAACTTTTATTACACTATTTTAAAAAAAATCAGCCGAGGGCGACGTAGGCCATCCTTCCCGAATGCGCTCGCCCAATATTCAAACGAGAACTTTGAAGGCCGAAGTGCAGAAGGGTTCCATGGGAACAGCAGTTGAACATGGGTCAGTCAGTCCTAAGAGAAGGGCGAGCGCCGTTTGGAAGGGACGGCCGATGGCCTCCGTCGCCCTCGGCTGATTTTTGTTTTTTAAATAGTGTAATAAAAGTTATATTTCAATACATTCATATTACATTCATATCTTCAATTATATAAGTGTGCCCCGAAAACCCACATGGTTCTTCCTTTGTCCGTCTCTGGACACACCCGTTGTCGCTGAACTTTTCTTGGGAGCACCACCAACATAGCACCTTTGGCAATTGTGTCCAAAAGTGATCGGTCCAATGTTGGTTCATTCTCATTGTTTCTAATTTCTACCCGGTAAATAACCACAGCCTGTGACAGACCCCTTCTCTCTTTGTAAACACTGGATTACTCAGGGGGAGGTTTAAAAAACTGTTTCCGATACTAAAAAGTCCTGCCCTTTTATGGCAAAAAGACACGATTCCAATGGAATCTGATCGTATTGGCTGCTAACCTTCCCTGGAGACCACTAAGGAGCTGGACTCTGTAATACAGTATCATTCTTGCTTTCTCTTTATGTTGGGGGGTTTCAGGTACTGTGCACTAGACTTTCCTCTCTTTTGCTAGGTTAGTAAAACTCCCTGTTGCCAACAATGTGGCCATCCTCTGGCAAAGTTTAAAAAAGTCCTACATATAATATGAGCTTGTATAAAATGTTTTATACAATGCTCATCTAACACACATTATTTCCATCCTATGCAATGTAATAACACTCAGTGTAGCAATGTTACTTCCAGTACTAGCTACTGATTTTGTTATTTAAATATAATCATTTCTGTTAGATGATGAAAATACCTAGGTAATTAGCTATCAGAGGTTGCTACCACAACACGATTTAAGCTTTTAACTGGAAAAGAGGCATTTGTACAGCAGAGACGGGTGGCACACAAATATTTCACTGAAGGCTAAGTGACAAGAAAAACAAAGAAGTCGTTATGCTTAATTTGAGCTGATTTCATAAGTGTGTGCTGGCATTATGAAATTGTTTAAAATAATAACACTAATGCATCTGTTCATTCTTTGTGCAGTTACCGCGACTACGTAGCTTGACATAGAGTTCTGTAATAACCTCCATCTGCTGTGCGCTGTCTGTCATTTCAGGATCTGTAACATATTGTGACAGAGTCTTCATTTACCTAAACTTATTTTGGCAACTTGTACTTCATTAAATCGAATTCTGCAAGCATCACTTAAATCTGTCTTATCTGGCCATGCATAACAAAGCTTCATAAATCATTCTTTCATGTATTTTGCAGCCTCTCTAAAGTTAACATTGCATTTGGATCACTGTGATATCAAAGTACTTTTTTGTCTTGGTTTTTATGTTCTTTTAAAAAAAATAGAAAAAAATAATAATATTGATTATTATTATTATTATTACTACAAAATCTAAAAGATTTCTTTTTTCAGTACAATACAGTATGTATAAATATAACAAACAATAAATTTCATATTGTAATTGAATTCACTTTGTGCAATGCTGAGCTTACATCCAGTATGTGTGCTGGTTTGCGTCATTGTTACAGTAAGGTACACTACCACGTCAATAGCAATTTAGAGTCCAATGCAGATTGGTGGCATACCGTAGAATGAAGCTTGGGAGGAGGTGCTGAGCCAAGTGACTACAATGCCTGAATGTTATTGGCCAGATTTTCAGGTAAGGGGAGGTGTTGAGCAATGCAGTGATTTCAGTGAGATTAAAAAGAAATGAGTGATTGTGGAGGAGGTGCTGCTGAACAAATGCATCAGGCCTATACCATACATGAACAATACAGTTCTGGGTATACAGTGTACAGTGCAGCATACAGTACTGCAGAAATAAATGTTTGGGGTAAGGAGCATTTCTACAGTATGGAGAGACTTCAGAAGAGTACCTGAACATTATTGAACATAAACTGAACTCACATTACAATATTACAAAAACACATTATAATATATTGAAGATAAAATAACAATGATTCACAAGTAGGATTCTAAGTCTGGGTGGCAGCCTTATTTGCTAGCCCACATGCTCCAGCCATAGATGGAGGAACTCCTGTTGTTCATGTCACGTTAAGGAAGGGACAACAATACAGTGAGGAGGCCAGGGCTGGATTAAGCCTTGGGGGTACTAGATGCACTTAAATCAGGGGGGGCTGCAGTGGAAGGTGTTGGTGGGTTATATTAGATTATGCATATCTCCCAACATGACTCATTTAATTTCCAGTTTATTAAACCTGATACTCTTGTGTCTCTGCCTGCACTCCAGCTGGGGGGTGGCCTGGAAAAGGTGGGTCCGGTGTACAGTATGTCCTGTGTCCCCCTTTAATCAGTCTATGGAGGTGCTTAGCTATGGAGAGAGCTCAGCAGAGTACTCAGCAATTGCCGAATATGGTGTAAACTCATTTTGTGAAATGCTGAGCGTGAGTCTTCTAAACAACAATATTACAGTACTGTATGTATGCCAGTTTGTGTCATTGCTACAGTAAGGTACACTATAAGATTGTTAGCAGTGTAGAGTTCAATGCAGCTTGGTTGAATAGCACCAAAATTCAAGTTCGGGGGGAGGTGCCTAGCTATGGATAGATATCAGCAGAGTACCCAATCATTACTGAACATGAACTGGACTCACTTTGTGAAATACTGGGTATAGTATGTGTCTTTTAACCACCAAATTGACAGTACTGTATGCATGTCAGTTTGTGTCATTGCCACAGTAATCTATACTACAAGGCCAATATCGATTTCAAGTTCAATGCTGCTCAGTAGCATATACTGTAAATAATGAGGTGGAGGTGCCGAGCCAAGTCACTCTTTACCCTGCCTGAATGTGATTCTCTGGTTCGTCAGGGATCATTATTCATTGATACAATATTGTGTTCAGTACTGTAGGTTTTGGAGAATTTGTCACCCAGAGAAAAAAAATTATGTATTGCAGAGCATGTATTTTCACGTGGTATACCCTATGCCCTGAAATATTGTGACTTGAATGAAACACCAGGACATGCTGTGACTGGGAGGCTTGAGTGCAGAGCTATGAGAAAAGTTATAAGAGGTCGCATCTGTATTTTGCTTGATAATCTCAGTTCATGTAATACATCCCACATTCTGCAAGGGAAAATACTGTACATTGAATATATGTTAGAATTCAAGAGAATAGTATTGAGTGCGCACAAGTGATTGGAGTGCAGCTTAAGACTCAGTACATAAAGGGGGTTATTCTAGTCCATTCTTTCTGACAAAATCCTTCTTAGATGGACAAAACCATGTGCACTGCAGGTGGGGCAGATGTAACTTGTGCAGAGAGAATTAGATTTGGGTGGGGTTTTTCTTCAAAGTGAGATCTATATTGAAGTGTAAAATCATGCAGTCAGTATTTTCCCTGCACAGAAACAAAATAACTCACCCAAATCTAATTCTCTCTGCACATGTTACATCTGCCCCCCTGCAGTGCACATGGTTTTGTCCATCTAAGAAGGATTTTGTCAGAAAGAATGAACTAGAATAAACCCCAAAGTGACATCCAACCACTTCAAAAATACATAGAGTCAAGGAAAACAAGTACAAAGTCAGTAAAGCGCTCCCCAAACACACCATGTGAAGAATACAATAAAAAATACTGTCCCTTTTAGGAGATGTTCAGCTCTCAAAATGACATATAGGTACTGTAAAGAAAGCCTTGGCTTTATGCAGCCCATCCAGCAAGCATATTGCCAAGGGGAGATACACCACAATTTAGTGCAGATGTTTTTGGCAATTGGAGTATTTTATAGATTTTAAAAGCACTCACAAGCCAGCTGTATATAATAGCATTCAGAGATATCCCACTGGCAAATCAGCAATTTCCTCAATGCAGGATGTCATCACATGTAAAAAAAGAGAGTGATAGTGCAGATCAGTTAGACAAAACACCTTTTAATTTCACAATTACACTCACATATAGAAGACAAGATAAAAAGCGTATATGGTATCCCAAAGGCAAACACTGGAACTGGGTGTCACCGAGCCGTCCCTGGAGGAAAAGATGTTAATTTCACTGACCCTCAGGAAAGGTCAGACTCCGGAAACAGGGGGAACGTCCAGTCAGTCAGGCTTAGGGTCCACAAGTCCTGGTAAGCTCCAAACGCGTTTCGGATAAACCTTTCTCAATGGTTTATCCGAAAGGTTTATCCGAAAAGCGTTTGGCGCTTACCAGGACTTGTGGACCCTAAGCCTGACTTGTGGACCGGAGTCTGACCTTTCCGGAGGGTCAGTGAAATTAACATATTTTCCTCCAGGGACGGATCGGTGACACCCAGTTCCAGTGTTTGCCTTTGGGATACCATACACGCTTTTTATCTTGTCTTCTATTAGTGAGTGTAATTGTGAAATTAAAAGGTGTTTTGTCTAACTGATCTGCACCATCACTCTCTCTTGATTTTTACATGTGATGACATCCTGCATTGAGGAAATTGCTGATTTGCCAGTGGGATATCTCTGAATGCTATTATATATACAGCTGGCTTGTGAGTGCTTTTAAAATCTATAAAATACTCCAATTGCCAAAACCATCTGCACTAAATTGTGGTGTATCTCCCCTTGGCAATATATATGCTTGCTGGATGGGCTGAATAAAGCCAAGGCTTTCTTTACAGTACCTATACGTCGTTTAGAGAGCTGAAAATCTCCTAAAAGGGACAGTTTTTTTTATTGTATTCTTCACATGGTGTGTTTGGGGAGCACTTTACTGACATTGAATATATGTGACAAAGAAAAAAATATGGGAAAATGTGTATCAATAGAAGTGACATATGTGGCAAAAGAAATAGGTGATGTGCTTGTGTAGGGGGGGTTTATGACATGTATGAATTTTCCAACATTGTGACCCCAGTGCCCCCACAGTCAATCATATGACCGCTACTCCAGAAGAGTAATTCTGTGAGAAATGAAGGTCATATTGACACATATAAGAGAGTATGTGTGGAATTATAAGAGAGTGTGTAGGCCATTTGTACCTTTTTAAAATGTTATTTGAATAGATTTTTTTTATTTGGTTTGGTTCCTTTTTGTATTGTACTCTTAATATTAATCTAAAGCTTTTGGGCAGGGGTGTTTTCAGAGAGGAGGAGGCCTGTGTGCTTCCACCTCCAGCTAGGCCCCCTCGTCTCTGCCGCCAATACCGGAGTGCAGAGAGTCTGAGCACTGAGCCGCACGTGGCCATTTTTCTGTCAATTTCCACATCGATGCTGCTCGCAACAGCACACCTTTGTGGAGCCTGAGCACTAGAGCGCTCAGATTCCACTACGCATACTGAGATCTCCAGAGAAATGGTGCAGTGGCCATTTTTCCAGAGATTTCTGCAGTGCTACTGCCACCTTCACTGGACTTCAAAGGATAAGTATTAACAAAATGGATGCCAAATGGGCCCCCCAGGGACTGAGGGGCCCGTGTGCACCACGCACATTGCATCCATTATAAATATGCCCCTGCTTCTGGCGGATTCTTGATTGTGCCAGAAAAAATAGCTGTTTGCAGTATTGTAGTACAGCTGTCTTGATTATGAGCAGAATATGATTTATATGAATTACTCTGCTCTAAGAATAATTCATTCTGCTCTAAGAATAGCTCAATTTGACTGACAGAACACAAAATAAAAAGGGGGGAAAGAAAGACAGACTTTACTATTTTTTATAGCATAAGCAATGTGTTCCAAAAAAGTCTTTATCCATTGCAGTTTGAGTCAAATGTTATTAACCACTTCACTAGCTATTGCTGAGCACAGTGGATGGTGATCCTCAGTAACCACTGCTGCAGATAATCTTTACACATAGATCAGCCAAATGGTACCAATTTAGACCCTTTCGTATGGGTATGAATTCAGCAAATGCGTGATTACATGCATGTGCAGTCCCCTTGTGCGAATGCCTCCGGCAAGTAGAACACTCACCAAGGCATTTGCACAGGCAGGGGAAGGGGTGGGCAGCGGCTGGCATCAAGGGATCACCCAGTGTTTTATGGGCGTCCCAATGAAAATGGGATAGAAGGGGTATGCTGCACTAAATTTCAAAGTGAATTTCAAAGAAATATATATTTAATTAACTTCATTATATATATATTTAAGCTAAAGAAACAGTGAAACACGTCAGAGTTCAGCAGGTGTAGCTACAGTGCCCGAGATCATCCAAGGAACCTACAGAGTCAGTGACCAAACCAGCCCCTCTTCTACAATTGGATTGGTGCAGGATAGCCACCTTGACAGTACCAACCAAAAGGAATTCCAACCTTGACTGACAGAAGTTCATTTTGGGAGGAATGCTACCCCTCTACAGCCGGATGTAACTATTAATACAAGTGCACTCGTTATATCCTCCGTCCACTAAGAAGGACACCATTGGAAAGGACACTTGTCATACCAACAACTGTGGACTAGATAGCCGATATTGTGGTCTGTCAGTTAAAGGTATGGCTATTGTGCCGATGTAGCGGCTGGTGAGCCGATATTGTAATCCGGCAACTGAAGGTGTGGCAATTGCACCGATATTGTGGTCTCATGGTTGAAGTTGCGGCGATTGCGCCGTTGTTGTGGCTGGTGAGCCAATATAGTAGCTTGTAAGCTGGAGATGCAGGAACCAGCCAAAGTCAGCAGAAGCAGATATACAAACTGGAGACAGAGAGGTGAGGATCACTGCAGGAGGGGTAGAGGCAGGAGGGACTGGAGTTGGCTACCCCTGGTCTAATGGGCCCCATACATCAGCAATTAATTGTGACAATCCTCCGTTCTGGAGATGATTGCCACAATTAATCTTTAATATGTGGGCTCCCCCTTTTGGCAATCCTAATCAAAAATTAAGAGGGATCGCCAATCGATTGCTGAATCAGATTTTTAAACATGTTTAAAAATCTGGTTTTATTGGAGTTTCATTTTTGTATGTTAGGGCATTTTAACAGGAAAAATCTGCCGATCCCTGAAACAAATCTGTAATGTGTGGGCAAGTCAAATAGATTGAAGAAACCATTTATTTGGGGGGGAAAAATCACTGGATCTGAGAAGCAATTAATTGTGATTGCGGATTTATGGGGGCCATAACTGTTAAGACAGTATAACCAGCACTGAGTTCAGGGTTGGCAGTAACTTAAGCCGTGTACACATGGCAGCGATGTTTGCTAAAATCGCTGGCAATATGGTTGCTGGTGACCATATTGCCAGTGATGGGAGTGTGCCCCGATGATAAATCGACGGGTGCGCGCTCCAGTTTTCAGCCCCGTTCTAATCGCTGGCCGCAGGAGCTTGCTCCTGCGACCAGCTGATGACATCTGCTGCACCGCCAGCAGAGATTCCCTTTCATCAGCGACCATCTCTGGTCGCTGATGAAAAGGAGACACTGAGCAATATATTGCTCAGCAATATATTGCTAGCAATATATTGCTGAGTAATATATCTCCCCCATGTGTATGCACCTTAGGCTGTGTACACAAGGGGGCGATTTCTGTCTAATATTGCAGGCAATATGGTCGCTGAACGACCATATTGCCCGCCGGGTGCACGCTCCCATTTTCTCCCCCGTAGTGATCGCTGGTCGCAGGAACATGCTCCTGCGACCAGCTGATTTTCACTCCCAGGCTCCCCCGGAAGTTTCTTTTTCATCAGCGACCATCTCTGGTCGCTGATGCAAATGGGACACTGAGCGATATATCGCTCATCGCGAGCAATATATCGCTCAGCGATATATCCCCCCGTGTGTACGGGCTTTATAGGAAGACAAGGCCCAATCATGCAGCTACTAGGGAGTGATTTTAAATCAAAATCATGTGTGAACCTGCTCTGTGAGCAGACAGCTAATTAGTTAGTGAACACATGATGTGAATATAGAGGGAGGCTGGAAGACAAGTTTATCTGTAGGCAAACAGATTAGTGTTTGAAGCCGTCTCCCGTAGCAACAAACAATAGAGACCTGCCAGCAAGATGATCCACTATCTGCGGATCCTAACATTACTTCTGACATATTATTTATTGTGTCTTGGCGAATGCTGTTTAGTAATCCACTCCTAGAATGGATGGCATTTAGCATTAACGCACAGTAATAATAATCTTATGTATATATGTCTAGTGTCTGTGAGTAACGGAAACGCTGTCATCTGCTCGCAGCGAGTGAAACTACGGGTGACATTCTATGCTTGCACATAAATGCGCATGTTTTTTTAGCACACCACATCGCCGCAAATCGCACTTTTACAAATCGCACTTTTCAGTCATAATTCGCATATTTAATGTGATGCGTTTTGGAGGCTGAAAAGTGCGAATAGGTGCGATTTGCGGTGAAGTGGTGCGCTTTTAAGTAACAAAATAGTGCCAATTCTTCCGCCGGTCATGTGCGATTTTTGGACCAACCGGAGTGCGATATACAAAACTGTCTCCGCATGAGTAAGAACCCCCCAACCTATTGGCCCACCTGTGTCCCCTCCATTATGCATCACACCCCCTATATAAAGGGGCATTGGCGCCATTTCACTCTTTGATAGGAAGTAAGGAGCATGGAGAGGAGCAGTGGCAGTGTGCGTTCAGGAACAGGTGTTGGTGGCAGAGTGAGGAGTGGCAGAGGGAGCAGTGGCAGAGTGAGGAGTGGCAGAGGAAGCAGTGGCAGAGGGAGCAGTGGCAGAGGGACCAGTGGCAGAGGGACCAGTGGCAGCAGCCAGACAAGTGTGAGAGGCAGCAGTGTGGCAGGCAGCATGGCCACAGCAAGGGCAGCCCCACACCAGGCCCTGGGCGTCCAGCCCCAGCAGGAGGAGGTGGAGGATCCGCTGGCATCCCCATCCTACAGCCAAGACCTTGACCATACCCCACACCAGCTGCAGGAGGGCCACATGTCAGAGGTGGAGGCAGATGGTGGTGAGGAGGAGGAAGACACTGCCATGGAGGAGGAGGGCTACATGGCTGGTGTTGAAAATGAGGAGGAGGAGGAGGAGGAGGTTGAAGCTGGCCGCACCAAAAGTGGCAGAAATATGCGTTTTTCCTATGAAGAAAATGCAGCACTTGTCCGGGCTATCCTGCCAGTGTTTGAGCGTTTGCTTGGCAAATCTCACCACAAGACCACTGCACAGCGCAAAAGGACTATGTGGAAGGACATCACCCAGGCGGTGAACGCTGTGAGTCAGCACAAGCGCCTGGTCCGCAATGTGAAAAAGAGATTCAACGACATCAAAAGGCAGTTGAAGAATAAAATGGCCATGGAGTTGGAGGAGGCCACCAAGACTGGAGGAGGAAGCCCCACCACTGTGTGCTACAATTCGTATGAGGTGAAGCTGAAGCGCATCATCCCCCCTGAGGTCCTGCCTGGCATGCACGTGGCGGATACCGATAGGCCACAAACGCCATCTAGAGCTGGTAAGTGTGACCACATGCAATCCTAAACATACATGCTAATGTATTATAACTATAATGTTCACTTGTATTGTTATGCTAAGTAAAGTGCTGCTGTGGAACTACATAGCCCAGCAAGGTCATGCACAAGAAATTGCCTGCTACTCCTTTAAAATTGCTGATAATGCTGGGCCTTGTAGTTCCACAACTGCTCACATTGATTAACACTGTAACATTCTTTCTAGCAGCCTAACATGTATGTGGACAAAAACCCAGAGGTGTACTGGTGGTTTAGCTGCCATGCCTACATAGCAAAGATTATACAATAGTTGTCATGTGTACAATAGTGTAATATTATTAATGTCACAGAAAAATCTGTGGGTTCCAAAACAAAATGGTGCCAAAGAAATAAAGCAGTCCTTGTCCAAAGGGTATTGTCCATTATTGTCATCTCAATGCCTGTTTGCACAAAATGCTTCCCCATTGCAAGGTCCATAATGCCTGCCCATCTTTCCTTCTACAGATTGTCAATCCCGAAGTGCTCACGCATCCAAGACCAGAAGGCCCGTTGCTGCAGAATCTGCGGAAGCAGGTAAATGAACAAAAAACACACCATTACACATACAGTACACACACCCATGTCACCTCAACAATATCTCATACCACATTCAACTCCTGTTGCTACATTGCAACGGAAATGAATGTCATCTGAGCTACGCATGTGACATATTATTAATGTGAATGTTACATGCTGTATCGGGGTACATGTGTAAGTACATAACACCCCTAGGTATTTGCGTCCAGCATCTCAAGCCCTATGTAAAACAGTATAGAGGACAGTGTGGCCTATATATGCATGAGTACTTACCTCTTCTCTGTATCCACAGGTGCTATACAACTAGGGTCAAACCAAACAGATTCTTCAATGATGGTGCTAGACGAAATGGACATCATTCTTGAACCAGTCGACACCTTTGCGGCAGAGGAAGAAATACAGACCTCGTCACAGAGTGATCTTCCCCCAAGTGGGGTGTCTCCCAACCCACCCCCACCCACCAACACACCCCATACAGCCGCTTCGGCTTCCCAAGTAGCTAACTCCTTGGTTAATTTCAAGGAAAAACAGATAGAATTCATGGCCTCCCAAAGCCTCCAAATAGGTAATATCCAGGGGTACATGCGTGACACCTTCCTTCAGTTACGGAAAATGGCACGTAGTGTACGGGTAGGTGTAGGCACTCATGTGCGCATTGCTAACAGCATTGACACCCGTCTTGCTGAGCTAACTGCTGCTGTAAGGGAGCAGAATAGGCATATTGGCAGCCTGGCGCAAAGTATTGCTGCACTCACCCAATCATGCACAGCGCAGACTAATGCCTTACTAGCTATGCAGGCCCAAATCCAGCAGCTGGAAGCCAATGTGGGAGGTGGCACAGCATCCACCCTCAGCAGTGTATCCAGCACCCCAATAAGTGGCTCCCCCACTTCCCCACCCCGTCGGAGTGTTAGGACCCGTGGTGGGCTTGGTACAGGGTCTAGAAGTGGTGTAGGGGTGCCTGATGCTGGGAGAAGGTAGCTCCTACATATGTTTCATTATTTTTCCCATTCCCAATCATCTTGTAACATGCCCCCAGAGTTGTTATTTTTCACCTGCAAAAATGCAGATTGCGTCTGACAAAGTAGACAGAAGTAAAAATGTCTAGCCGCATACCATTGTGTTTGTGTATTATTTTTTAAGCAATTATTGTGTGCAGTCTAAAATATTGCAATGGTATATGACAATGGGATTGCACTAAAGTAGTGTGGGCATAGGCGAATCTAGAATTCTGGTAATGGGTGGTCCCAGATCTAGACATAACAGCAGGGGGACCTTTGCGCGGCGTAGCCGCGCGTCAAAAAGGGGGTGTGGCCTCAAGGGAAGGAGGCGTGGCATCACAAAAAGGGGTGTGGTATTACACTTTAGACCATACACAGTAATGCCCATTACACATTTTAGCAAACTCTGTAATACCCATTACACATAAAGCCACACGCCGTAATGCCAATTACACATAAGGCCACACACCATAATGCCCATTACACATTGTGCCACACATCATGATGCCCATTACATACTATATAACAAACCGTAATGCCCATTACATATTTGCCATATAAGTGCTGTTTACCTACGTGCTCATTGCTAGGGGGTTCTTGCTTGATGGCACCATAGTACCCATTACACATGATGCCGCACACCATAGTACCCATTACACATGATGCTGCACACCATAGTACCCATTACACATGATGCTGCACACATAATGTCCCTCACACATGATGCTGCACACATAATGCCCCTTACACATGATGCTGCACACTGTAATGCCCCTTACACATTAAGCCACACATTATGCGTAATGCCCCCCACATACCGCCACTTGTAGCGTCCCTTAAGCTATGCTCCCAAAAGTGCCACTTACTGTAAATTTTTATATGAGCCTTTGCTTCTGCTGCAGGGAGAGATGGAGAGCGGTGCAGCTGCTTCTATGGGGAGAGGAGCAGAGCGCAGCGCAGAGCACGCTCCCACTCCCCTCCTGGTGTCCCTCTAGCCGAGTGGACATTTGAAATATTGTGCACGCTGTTGTTGTGCGTGACGTCGGGGGAGCACGCCGGGCGCCGGCACCACATGATTAAAGGGGGGGCGGGCTGAGGTGAAAGTGGGGAGAAGAATTGAAGCGGAAGCTGCAGGGGTGACAGTCATTGACAGCTGGGCAGAGAGCAGTGGGCTGCCCGTCTGTATTCAGAGCACTGCACGTCACGGCTGTTTGAAATAATACCCCTTTCACAACAGAAAATGTACGGATTTACCCGGGAATATGGTCCCAGGATCATGCAGGGACATTCCCAGGCTGACCCCTTATACACCAGCCTAGTCCCTGCATTTTCTGGTGTGAGGGGGAGAGACAACCACTCCCCTCTCCCTACCCCCCTTTAACCAACCAGCTATATCTTCGGAACCAACTGACCCATTTACATGAGACCAGTATCTTATTAAAGAACTTTTGAGTTGGCTTCGAATGATTTTGGTCCCGTGAAACTGGGCTGTTTGGTTCCAGAGAAATCTGCCCTCAAAGAACATAAACAGTCATGACATTACATTTAAGAAATGAGAAAAAAAAAAAAAAAGGTTTAACCTCAATATCCCTAGAACCAATTAACCCATATGAATCCAGCCTGGTATCAGATTGAAGGCCCAGCAATTTGGGTTCGTCTGAGATCGACCTCGAGTTTCAGTGATGCCGAAGGGGGAACTGGCAGCTGTTGAACTGGGTGCGGGTCGGAATTAGCGGGTCCCATGTTATCCTATAGGGAAAACGTTCCAGGTTTGCCTGGCAGTATCTCTGGTTCCCATGGGGCTAGAGACACGGGGCTGGGCTCGTTGGAAAGCCCCAGCCCTCAGCTACAAAATTGGCTAATGGGTGGTCCTGTGCACCCCCGGACCACCCCCTAGATTCGCCTATGAGTGTGGGGTATCTCCTTGGCTGGCAAAGGTTGTGCATCTACATATTCCAGCAGGCTCTGACACTCATGGTTTGGACTGTAATGCTTAGAGTGTGTCAGGGCATGCTGGCACGTGTAGTTCCACAACACCAGTGAGACATGTTTGACTGCATACATCATTCATACATGTCTGAAAAGTACTTACAAGCTAGATATCAGCAAGGGATAGGTCAGCACCACCATCTGCATCCGTTGGGCTTTGTGTATTAGGCTAAATGTGGGTGGAAGCAGATGGTATTGGTCACACATTAGTTAATGAGTACACTTACAGCACAGGTACATTTTGCAGTACAGGGCACATGTGCTTACCAGAAAAGTATCGGCTGATGATGTGTGTGCGCACCAGATTCCCCCTTTGCGTACCCCTCACTACCGGAGGTGTGGTAGGTTGGGCTTCCTCAACGACTGCTGCATGCTCCTCCTCCACATAGGCAGGTTGGGACAGGGCTATGTTGTGCAGCATGCAGCAAGCCTGGATAATCATGACTACTTTGCCAGGGTGGTAAAGCAGTGTACCCGACGACCTGTCCAAACACCGGAAGCGACTCTTCAAGACGCCAAATGTGCGCTCCACCACATTGCGGGTTGCAATGTGGGCTTCATTATACCGGTGCTTTGCAGGGCCCTCTGGGGTGCGCAAAGGTGTCATGAGCCAGGAAACACAACCATATCCTGAGTCACCTAAAACACAGATAGGAAGTGATTGCCTTATATGGTAATGTATGTGTTGCTTTCAAACAGGACACAATGGTAGAAGAGCAATATGCTTGTGAAAGAGGAAACACACACATTGCAGCAGGTACAATTAGGGACAGACAGGGTATTATGTTAAAAGGTACTTACCTAGTAGCCAGCCCTCTGGCATTTGGTGGTTGGTAAATCTGTTCCAGAGGGCTGAGTGTCTCAGAATATAGGCGTCATGGCAGTTTCCCGGAAAGCCTGCAACAACACTCAGGATTTTCAAATTTGCATTGGATACAACCTGCACGTTCAGGGAGTGCCGCCCACGCCTATTGACGTAGACGTGTCCCCGCACGTGCGGTGCCCTAATCCCAATGTGTGTGCAGTCTATAGCTCCCAGCACGCGAGGGAATGCTGAGAGTCTATAGAAAGCCAACTTGTGGTCCTGCCACTCCTGCTCAGAACTGGGGAATCTGATGTATGTCCGCCACAACTTCTTTAAAGCAAGTAACACTTGAGTGAAATGCTTAGAGAAAGTGGCCTGTGATACCCCCAAGGCCCATGAGGTCACAGACTGAGTGGAGCCTGTGGCCAAATAGTAGAGGGCACACATTAATTTGTGCAGCCCAGACACTGCATAGTTGCCTTCCCCAAAAGGGTCCAAATCCTCTCTCACCTGCTCATATAAGTCCAACAGGTTAATGCGGTTCAGCCTAAACATCCCCACAACCTGCTGATCCGAGAGGGAGTCCAGGTAGAGCCGAGCACGATACATATGTGGGGTACGCAGTAGTAGGGGGGCTACCTGGATCTGGCGCGCAGCTTCCTCCCTCCTGCGCAGCTCCTCCAAATGGGCCACATCACAAATCATCAACTCCAAACCACTCTGCAAAATCTCCATGCTTCAAACCCTCACAGGTGTCCTAAATGCTGTTGGGGTTTATGTATGGGGTGTTTGTGAGTGAAAATGAGGGCACCTGTGGTGAAATTAACCATGTGTGCACTTGACCAAAATGAGTTCTGTGCAAATTCGCCAAACAGAACCTGGTCTGAAATAAGTGCGATAATTAGACACCTAAAAAGTGCGATTTGCGAAAACGCATTGCATTAAATAAGCGATTTGTATACTTTCCTATACGAAAACATCTGGATGCGATATAAATGCGAAATAATCTCGCACTTTTGGTCCGCATACCTTAACGCACATATTATGCGATTTCAGCCCCTTAGCGCATACCATTAAATTGGCGATTTCAGGGAAAAATGCGATATCGCCATTTTGTGGTCTAATTAACGCCAAAAAAAGCAGATCTCATCCCATAGAATGTCACCCTACATCTCTTTCTCTTTCACACATACAGGAACACAGAGGCAATCACACATACAGAAACACAGAGCCAATCACAACGTAGCAGACTAGCTTTCAAAGCTAGAACCTTCTATATAATAATAGGACACCTGCATATAAAAGAAGCATTTGATTCAGCCGCTGAATTGGATAGTTTTTGAACATTGATAACATTTGAAAGAACAAAAATCTGTAAAATAAAAACCATAGTGATACATTCTCAATTTTAATATTCTTATTTATATTTATACACAGAGTAAAATGAACTTTTGCACAGATATGTGCTGTTATTTCTTTTAAAAAAAAAATAATGGTAACGGAATAAATATTGAAATAGTTACCACTAAAATATTGACAGGATGACTTCCGACTGCACTGCCTGACGAATTCTACATATTTTTTTTCATATTAAATATTAAAAACACTGCAACTTTTCAGCTTTTAATCTATAAAATCTAAGTCTGAACACCGTTTATTATGTAGAGATCACAAGAATACAAATGCCACATGAAACAATCAGTGATGGGTTCTTGAAAAACAGTTGTCACTACAGTATTTCTTTATTTCTCTATATTTTATTTGAATAGATGATGTTTTATTTACTGAAATAGGTCAATATAATGTTGAATGTCTTTTTATTATCTACTTATTTTATAATTACAGTTTCAGAATGCTATTTTTATTTAAAAAAAATGTGCATTCCCAATTTCCCATAGAAATGGGTCTGTTTCTCATTTAAACATGCATAAAGTACTGCATTGATTAAAAATACCTAAGGGCAGATTGGAGTGGTGCTGTCACCAGCAGAGGGAACTTGGGCCTGATTCAGGCCTGTTATCAATTCTGCAGTTTTTGCAGATCGCCAAAATCATGCTGCACGGCAGGTGAGATAGATCATTTGACATGTGCAGAGAGAGTTGAAATTGAGTATGATAAGGTAAGTTTAATATTTCTCAAGTAACTGTTAGTAGTGGCACACAGTAAACAGCTTTTGCATCTAAAGAAAATGATGTGGCATTTTTCCCACTAGGGGGAGATTGAACAAATCTTAGAGAGAGATAAATTAAAGTGACATAAGATACCAACCAATCAGCATCCACAGTAACTGTAATCTTTCAAACACAGCCTGTAAAATGACAGAAAAATGTTTATTGGTACTTTGCCTCTCTCCATTTTGACTTTCCATATTTTGACAAATCTCCCCTAAAATAGTTTGCTTAATGAAAGCTTCTGTAACTCAACCTAGAAGGCTGGAGGAATAGCAAATTCACATTTTGCTGCAAAGTTGATGGGTACAATAATGTTTATGGTTACCTTCACAAAATAAATTACTACAGGTTGAGTATACCTTATCCGAAATGCTCGGTACCACAAGCATTTTGGATAAGGGATTTTTTTCAGTTCCCTGGTGATGCTCCGATGGTCCCCGCCGTCCACAGTGGCCTTCAGGATCCTCTTCAGTTGCATCTCCGGTCCCAGGGGTGCATTGCGCAGGTGCACAGGCATGCTGGTGACATAACCAGGGTGCCCGAGTATTCACGCATTCCACCCCTGGGACTGGAGGTACTGCTCGGGTTAGTTGAGCCACAAGACCATTTTTTTCCGAGAAGGTATATTTTCATATTCATTTGTCATAGATGCATTCTTATAGTTTGACTGGAGACAACCTAAATAAAATGTGGATGCTTCCATTTTGCGTTCATCTCAGTTTTCCTTACCTACGGGGCAACATAAGTAAAACTTGGCTCACTTTACCCCATTCTACTTTACAAGTTTTCCCACAAGGTTGACAGCACTTTTTCTGTGTGAACTGTATGTGCACCTAAGTGGTTACATATGACTGCAGTTATTAATATAATTTGCACTTTTATTACTGTTTTAGTAAATGTGATTTCATATGTGTGCCAGTTTCTGCTCAACATATTTGCAGTAATCGGCACTACACCTACTGCCCATAGTCAGTAACCAATCAATCTTTCTGATTTTTTTTTAAATAGTTTTATTTTGTAAATTAGAATCATACAATTTAACTATGCTTACAAAAGTATAAAAATATGAGTGCAATGGCAAGCTTCACCTAGGCATACATGATATATCGGTATAAAAAGTTTAATCAAGATAAAAAACACATTGTCAATGTAAACAAAATAAAAATCCCCCCAAATGATATGTCTTTATATTAAACATCTAGTTCTGCGATCATTAACATTTTGCTCAAAAGAGGAGCACTCTTTAAGAAAGCACTCTTTAGGAAATCTTAATTTACTCCTTGACATAGTGGGGGAAATTTACTAAGATGTGTATTCTACTTCATATGTGATGTTGCTATGGGCAACCAATCAGAATCTACTTCTTATTTATTTAGCACCCTCTAGAAGATAGTAGACAGGATCTGATTGGTTGTCCATAGCAACATCACATGTGAAGTAGAATACACATCCTTGTAAATTTCCCCCAGTATGTTATTATTCACTTACTACACAACTATCTAACTTAAACATAGCACTATGAACTCAAACCTACTCTTGAATTATTTAAGAAATACACCTAGAGCATTATAACATGGAGTTTAAGATAACAATACAGTCACAATGCCTAATGCATAAATGACTTGATAAATATAAAGTTTCCCTAACATAAATGGTACATAAACAAAAGGCAAGCTACTCTGAGGTTTTGTGCTGCCTGGAAGATTTCTTGAATTTGGACACTTGCTCAAAAGCAGACAGCATACAAAAAGCTTGGGTTACCACACAGTAAATGCAAACAGCTCTATTTACTATACCATGGTTTTCTGTTTGCACCTCGGAAGAGTGTGAGCAGAAGCCTGCACTCATTCTGCAGACTGCAGTTGAAGAGCTTCAGCATTGCAACTTGCCTGCTGTAAGCACTTTGGGTAATTGAAAATAATTTAAGCCTCTGAAATAATAAAAAGCATATATTACAAATGTAGCGCCTCTCAGCCAGCTCAGGGAAGCGCTGCATCTGATGGATGCACGAGCGTCTCACACGCATGTGCATCCCCTTAACATGGCGGTGGGGAGTGAGTTAGTGCGGGGGTGCGGGCAGCTACAGGGGAGCAACACTGAGGCGGTGGAGAGCTCTGTCAAAATGGGGCATGTGAGTATCTCATGCATGTGTGCCAACCTTCTGGTGGATGGTGAGCAGCAGCGATTGGCAAATATCTTGCAAATATTGCTGTCATGACTGGTGACCTAGATATTGTCTGTGAGCTATAGCACAACCCATTAGAAATTACAGTAACCTTGATCACATGTATATATAATATTTTTAGCTCCTGGTCAGTCCATAATCGTGACACTTGCCTTCAACCTTTGATAGACTACCATCAAAATAGGGGTTATATATAATACATTATATTTTACTTTGTCCACTTAGAACAATTTTACAAGGGAAAGCAAAGACTAAGATGTAACAGAAATGTCTCTATAGCTACTTCATTTTGTCAGCATACCTACAGCTAAAAGCCTATAAAATTGCAGTTCTTTCTCATAAAAAGTGCATCAGCACACAATGTACAGAGCTCGCATCTAAACATAGAAATAGTAATAAATGATGAAAACTGAAATTCACAAAATCATTAGAAGCCTTTGCAAAGGAAGATGTTTTGTAGCATCTTCTGGAGCCTAGGTACAATGTTATTACATTTTCCACATTCTTTTCTGGCAACAACAATTTCACTTTGCATGTTAAAAAGCTCCATGTACTATTATCAATTCTTAAAAGAAACCATTATTGGTACGAAAAAAGGAACTGATTCTCACACACAAAAGCCCATGCCCTGCTAATGGCCACCAGCAGTTTAAATCACATTGCTGCCACAAAGGATTTAATCAACATCAGTAGATGGATGACTGTGAAGATTATGATTGCTCTTTTTCAGGGCAGAAAGCTAAAGAATAGATTTTTTTTCTTTTGTGGGGTGGGGTGGGGATTAGCTCCTCCGTGTGAGCTTAAAAAGAATTAAAAAATTGTTCAACTAGTTTTCTATATCAATGACTGCACAGTAGACAATGTGAAAATACATGGATGAAACAACTGGAGAATGCTATATACAATGTTGTGGAAGTCAGTTTTGTAGTTTCTTCCACTTTGGGCCTGATTCGGACCTGTTCGCTAAGCTTGCATACTGTATATTTGCAGTCTAGCAAGCAGGTAACCACCGCCTGTTGTCCTGCAGAATGACTGCCACCCCGCATCCGCTCACTAGCATGTAAGCGGGTGCATTCGCATACACATCCGCCCACATGCAGCCAAACGGGAATCATTCAATGGTCGTTAACCATTGAATGATTTTTTCCCCTGCTCAAATAAAAGTCAGTCTAGACTGACTATTATACTTCCGGTAGATGGCCAAATTAGGAGTGAGTGCTGATGTCATGTGACATCCAACACCCGCCCCAAGCAGGCATTGATGCACCTGCGTTTGCAAGGGTTTGGCCAGCATTTCTATGGGCGCATCCACCATTTTTGTGGGCACGTCAATGAAATGCTAGGTGGTCCCCTGCATCTGCCCCCCCCCCTGCCCCCCCCCCCCCCATCCATGGAACAAATGTTTGCTCTGGGGGTTTGCACATGCGCAAACCCCAAACAATGGATGTGGGAGTGAATTTGGCCTGCAGTAGGCGGGTCTGAATTTCCCCCTTTATTCAAATTTTTTTGGGGGTACTTGTTTTCTAGCACGGCGCCTGCGATTTTGATTGTATCCATCGGGTCCAAAAAAATTGCGTTGATGCGATTAACGCGATCAATGCGATTTTTACATCGGAACCAATGTAAAATGGTCCCTGAGACCCGATTTTACATTGGGCCCAAAGTTAAATGCCCCCCAGACTCCAATTTTCATTGTATATCCACCCTGATGGGTCAAATGCCCCCACATTGTTAACGCCACCCCACAATGAACGCCAACCCGAAGCGTGGAGAGCGCAGCGAGCCTGCGAGGGGCGGCGGTACGCGTAACGCCGCCGCTCGCCATGCTTCGGGTTGGCGTTTATCGTGGGGTGGCGTTATCAATGGGGGGGGGGGCATTTCACATGTAAAATACCCATAAGGGTGGGTATACAATGAAAAATCGGGTCCATTGGCCCATTTAACATTGTTCCCTATGTAAAATCACGTCCATCGCATCGGTCGCATCGCATGCCTTAACTCAAGGCATGCGATGGACGCGATTTTTTTAATGGTCGAGGAAAAGGCTAAAAATAGCCCTGAAATCGCGTCAGTCACGTCCATCGCATACCTTAATTTAAGGTATGCGATCACCTGCGACGGGCGCCGTGCTAAGAAACAAGTACCTTTTTTTGCATTTGTTCTTTTCATATTGCACCATGGGCTGAATGTGAGTCAGTGTGAGTTGCGTGGCCATATTTGATAATAGTCAAACTCTGAGGTTCTTTGTAAAGAAGCAGTCATTTATAAGCTAAAATCATGCCTTTTAAATTACTGCCCCTTAAAATAACCTCCAAATTCAAATTCATGCAGCATTGTGCATGGCTGCCAGACTCGTACTGCATTACATCCCAACCTATAATTATAAAGATTTGGCCGTCTCAAGAACATTCTGGCGGCGAATTAAGGAAAAGGATTTCCAAGGAATAATTCCAAGTAATATACAGGCGCTTGACAAGATCTGTCCCTCTAAGTGTTAGCTGCTGCTCAAAGAGGGGGGATAGTCAGTCCCCACCAAGAGAAACCAACACCACCAATCACACTCAAGGCATGGGAGCAGCGCTAAGAAACAATTTACACACAACTGTTTAGTACAATGTAAAACATTATTTTACTGAATAAAATCAATTGCATTGTGATGATTTTATGTTTATGTTTTGATTTTATTCAGTAAAATATTTTTTTACATTGTACTAAACAGTTGTGTGTAAATTGTTTCTTAGCGCTGCTCCCACGCCTTGAGCGTGATTGGTGGTGTTGGCAGCGAATTAATGCTGCTGATAGGCTGATCTTCCTAGCAAAGTGTTCATTGTCTGCTGATCCGCTCTGCCTGTACTTCCATTGGTTGCCTGTATTTTACTTTATTCAATATAAAATACTTCTACTCACATATAAAGCTATTAACCATACAACACCAGTATACATAGATATCTTTACGTATCTCAACCTCCCAACTTGACCACTTGTATTATATAGCTTCCCTCTCTATGTTACCCAGTTTGTTTTATCACTGTCTACAATAAAAAAAAAATGGAACGGAATCTGCTGCGCTATATAAGAAACTGTAAATAAATAAATAAATAATTAAGTGACTAATATTGTATCATTGTATGGTTATGAATTGCGAATTTAAAAATGGTGATTAAACTTATTTATTTTAGTACAATCCTCACCTTGTGGCTACATGGCCTCAACAAATAAGTTAACTTTTCTTACCTTGTATAATATTGAATTGAATTGGATTTTCAGGATTGGGTAAATTTGATTTGACGTTGGTTTTGTCATCAAATTATTTCAAATCTTTACTTACAGTATGTGCCAATGGTGATACTTCTTTATTAATCTACATACCTTTCTTTTATCATTCTGCTTATTCTGTTATGATACTGCATTGGCTTGTATAATCCATGCTCTTATGTAATAACATTTTTATATATATTGTACTATATCTGAGACATCACTAAGGCTTACATTTCAATCGATTATCTTTCAGTTTATATCAACCAGATAATGTAAATAGTTACACATTGTTATAATGCATTTTATTATATTGAAATGCATTTTATTCTTAAATTGTGAGTTTGGCAGGCCCTGTATTAGTGAACTTGGGTGGCAACTATTATAACTTAATAGATTATTTCTATCACTACTTTTAGATATTAATATCAGTAAAATAGATATGTCTCCCACTGGCGGCACTCCAAAAGATAACACCCCGCCCCCTGCTTTCTTAAATCTTTTCAATGCTGTTTATGGATACATTGTACCTGTATACCCATTATACTGTATATCCTATACTACAAGCAATGCTGGTCTGTGGATATCATTGTATTTATTGCACCTAGTGCAGTGCTTTGGAGTAATATGCCAGGGCATTCCTGATGGAACAAATATTAAAATCATCCAGTGGTCTTTTTGTTGCTATTGATTTTAATTGTTTTATATCTACAATTGCACTTATTTTTTCAGGTGATTTCTATGGACTATTGACTCCCTGAGATAATACATTGTACCTGTATACGGAACACATTTGATATTTTTGTCATGATGTCTTATTTGATATAGACAAATTAGCAATGGCTACTCTCATACAGAACATACTATTGGTAATACAAACGAAAAATAATTATGTATCAGTGGGCAGGGAATTGTATATCAAATATCAAATATTTATTTCCACATGATTCGAAATGCAGACTGTACTGTAATTACACATGTCTATCTATTGGACAATACAAAAAACATATATAATAATAAAACTAATAAGGTCGGCCGATCAAAAATCATTATTCATAGTTGGATTAGTATATTAAATCGTGTTTTTTTCCTTTCCAACTTATATTGATAAAGCTAAGCTTCTTGAAAGGCCATGCAGCTAAGTAACTTTTTGCAATTCACTGTTGTCTTGTTAGTTCAGTCTGTCAAATTTGCTCTCAGTTGTTAGTAAAGCCTGCAGCAAGTAGATATAGTCCTGCTAGTAGTTAGTAAAGCAGATAATATGAATAATGTCCAGTCTGGCCAGACTATGAACAGATACCTAAGGGGAAGTGTTTTGGAGTCACACATACACTAGACATGCAGTATATATAGATGAGGGAAGAAATAAATCCACACTGGCACTCCAAGAAAAATTTTGATATTATGGAAATAAGCAAATCCAACATTTCGGGGCTGGTGCGCCCCTTTGTCAATGTTCATTTTTGTACCTTGACAAAACCAGCCTCAAAATGTTGGATTTGCATTTTGCACAATATAGACATTTTCCTGGGAGTGCCACAGTGTGGACTTATTTCTTCCCTCATCTATATATGTCTAGTGTCCTTGTGGATTTATTTCTTCCCTCATCTATCTACTTGTTCCTGAGGGCACTGGGGTACGGTGCTAACGACTGGCAGAATGCTTAAGGCTAATGCTTTGAAAGCTAGCATATGTAGTTCACTTGCTGCCAACAGATGGCAGCGTATGCTTGCTTGTAGCAAATGCTTCCATTGCTAGTAGTTGTAGTTTCAGTTGCTGCCAACAGATGGCAGTGTTTTCTAGTCGCATGGACACATGAAACATATATATATATATATATATATATATATATATATGTACACACTAACAACTGGTTTTCATGGGAGCCTGGCAGCTGCTTGCACATCAAAGCTAAATTGAACATGTTTTTTTTTTTCCTGTTTTGGGATTGTCCCACCAGAGAGTCGATATTGTTGTTTACAAGATACATCGACGATGTCTTTCTAGTGTGGACGGGGGGTGTTGATAGGTTTATGCAACTCATGTCTGACATCAATGCAGTTAGCCCGTTCATCAAATTTACATACTCCTTCAGTCCAACCAAAGCAAATTTTCTGGATGTGGAACTGAACCTGGTGGATGGTAAAATCTCCACCAGTATTTTCAGTAAACCTACAGATCTGAATTTTTTTTTCCTGTTTTGGGATTGTCTCACCTTTAAAAGCCATAAAGTACTTGGCAGTTGAGCTGTAACCTAGGAAAAAAAAACAAATTTCATGAACTAAAATCCCATTATTTATTTAATTGATTATTTGAATGCTAAGGTGAGTCAGTTTGTTGTAGTGAGTGCTGGGCCCCCTGTGTTTGTATTTACTAGAGTGTGTGGTCACAGGCCACTGCACCCCATCGTGGGAAGTGGGTGCAGTTTGCACCCCATTTTTAGGAATGGTGAGTGTGTTGGTACTTCTGTATCTATCTATCTATCTATCTATCTATCTATCTATCTATCTATCTATCTATATATATATATATATATATATATATATATACACATATATACTCCAACAGAGGTACAGCACTCCAGCCACTTAAACACAAACTTTCTTTATTGTGAATAAAACAGCAACGTTTCAATACACTCAAGTATTATCGTATGCCTGACGATAATACTTGAGTGTATTGAAACGTTGCTGTTTTATTCACAATAAAGAAAGTTCGTGTTTAAGTGGCTGGAGTGCTGTACCTCTGTTGGAGTATCTTGCTGAATTGGCTGTACTGGCACCCGCCCAAGCATTCATCAAAGTGGCTGTGCTGGATCACCTGGACTGTATACACATATATATATATATATATATATATATATATATATATATATATATATTGTCCAACATCCGGCACTCACCTGTTATAGGTGGCGTGCTCTGGCTCAATAAGGATAGGGTGCACTGTCCATGTAAAACATAGACGCCAGTCATTGCTTCAATTTAAATGAACTTCTTTACTTCATGTAACAACAAAAATTTGCAATCATCCTTCACCAGTGTCTAATGGTTCAAAAAAAAATGACTCCTTCTGTCGGGATGGGTGGCTGAGTGATGTGTACCTCTTCACGTACACATCACTCAGCCACCCATCCCGACAGAAGGAGTCAGGGGACTCTGACCCGGCACAGCCGCAGGAACAACATGGCGGGTCCACTTTAACCCATGGACATTTCCACTCATCATCAAATTTTTTTTGAACCATTAGACACTGGTGAAGGATGATTGCAAATCTTTGTTGTTACATGAAGTAAAGAAGTTCATTTAAACTGAAGCAGTGACTGGCGTCTATGTTTTACATGGACAGTGCACCCTATATATATATATATATATATATATATATATATATAGTAGAATGGCAATAAGGCGTCACTCGGAGACTGTATGAAGGTTCAAAGCTTTATTGTGGTGACCGACACCAGTGTTTCGAGCCCTTAGCTCGTCCTCAGGGTACAACTCACAAACTGAAAGTGACCATATTAAATACCCAGCACGGATTCCCGGGCCCGCCAATGTGTAATTAAACTTACCTGGACCAGGTGTTACCACGGAGTCTGCGGCGTGTAGTCAGAGCACTCCCGCGGCTCAGCGTGCTTCCTGGTGACGTCATCATTGTGCGCGTCCCCCTCTGGAACGCACGCCAGCAGCCGGAGCTTCCCTCACTTCCGCATCACTGACACGCATGGATTCCCCGGACCAGGATTCACCTAAGGGCATAAAGTAAAATGCCAATAAAGTGACAATGCGTACAAACAAATTGAAAAATAAATCACGTGTACATAATAAGAAAAAAACAAGTGAAATACAAAAACGGAAAATACAAAAATGCATATACGAAGATGTCACACAGAAAAATATCATATATAAAAAAATTCCACATATAAAAAAATTTCATATATAAAAGAAATTTCATATATATAAAAAAATCTTCACATGTATAAAAGAAGGAAAATTGATTGACGAACAAGTTAAAAAAGTAACCAGGCTCGGGTCAGGACACATAATAGAAACAATGTATTTGCGGTAAACTAACACATTAACCCTTAAGCAGGGTAAAGACCCAAATATAGGTCGATAATCAATCTAACAATAATCAATTAGTGCTACTAAAGGTCCGACTAGAGCTTTGTTACATGACAAATTCATAGTGGTGGCAGTACACATCATATAATATAGCATATTAATACAGAAAAATCTGCAAATACCCATGTTAAGAATTAATCACACTCTGAACAGGTATACAGACCAACCTATATATACACTAGTAAGCCTGCTCAAAGCTAATGCTTCTAAAGCTAGTTTGCTAACTTGTACAAACACTTGCCTCGGTGTGCATGTGTGAGAGAGAGAGAGAGATGTGGTTTCACTCGCTGCCAACAGATGGCAGTGTTTCAGGCATAGACAGACACTTGACATACTGGGGGAAAGTTACTAAAGGAAATTTGTAAAAAAATAGGTGTATTTGTATCCATAAATACAGTTATTTTTTACATTTACTGTCCCGAAAATACGGCAATTCGTATTCGTATTGATAGCACATTAATACGAATACGAATTGCCGTATTTTCGGGATATTTTCGGGATAGTAAAATGTCAAAAATAATTGTATTTCTGGATACAAATACACCTATTTTGCATATAGATTATATATGCAGCAGTGATAGGAATGACTATAGATTGTAAGCTTACCTCCATGTCGGCCCAGTTTGTTTAATCACTGTTGTTTCCAATTGTAAAGAACAACGGAATATGTTGTGCTACTGTATATAAGAAACTTTAAAAAGAAACTGTTATTAAATAATGGCAACTTACACTAGGCACGAATTCCCTAGTTTTGCTAGTTGGGAAGAGGAAAAAGTGTATGGGTGTTGGAAATACTATCTTAAAATATTGCATGACAGATTTTTTTATGAATCGATACTAAACATACTTCTTTTCACATTCTCTCTCTGTTGTTTCATAAAATAAGACTGAATCACACATCATTCAAAAAAGTCAATACATTTATGAAGAAATTCTATCATGTAACCAGTTTCTAACGCTTTTATTGAATCAATACAAGATAAAGTATCCCAGGCTTTCAAAAGGAGGAAAAAACAAATCACATTTTATTTAAAGAATAACTGGTCAATCATTATTTTACAAAGGCAACCGATTCCCTTTATTGAACATTTTCTGAGAAATTTTGAAGCTTTCTGAAGACACTGCCAAATAGAAAATCTGTCTCTTACAGTCTAATTGCTATTTATTATATGGAAATTTCTGGCCTAGAAATCATTAACAGTTTGTAGATATTTAAATGTTCTAATTTTGTTTAATTTGCATATGTTGGGTTTGCTGTCAGTAGCTAGCACAATAACATTTTAAAAATGTTTTTAGTACTTATATCCCTTTCACTATTGACTATAATTTTCACTTTTTATTATTTTTATTGCTTAGTTTTTAACTGTCCACAAAGTTAATTATATATATTTAAACCATTTCTGAAACTAGCGTGTCACTGTTTTAAAGAAAACATTTTCATTGTTATAGTCACTTTAAGACATTTGAGCAGTATTCTCAATACATATCAGATGCACTCAAAAATGTGAAAAGTATTGCAACAGTATATGAAAACCAGGGGCAAATAAATGTAATTGCAGATACAGAAATAGTGAGCAAATATGGTACAGTACTGTATCACTCATCTGTCAGTGGGCTATGTAGTGAATCTGTGGTCAGATAATATGGGTTGGCAAACTTGCAGATAAAGGCCCTTATTCAGATCTGATCGCAGTACAAATTTGTTCTCAAAATGGGCGAAACCATGTGCACTGCAGGTGGAGCTGACGTAATGTGCAGAGAGTTAGATTTGTGTGCGTTATTTTGTTTCTAGCCAGGGTAAATACTGGCTGCATTATTTTTACACTTCAATTTCATCACACCCCACCCAAATTTAACTCTCTCTGCACATGTTCCATCTGCCCCACCTGCAGTGCACATGGTTTTGCCCATTTTGAGAACAAATTTGTACTGCGATCAGATCTGAATAAGGGTCAAAATATAAGCAATAAGGAATAAGCAAAACAAGACCAGTAATACATCTTTCACATGCACAAATAACCCAGGTTATTTGTTGCCGGGTTGACCTGGGTAACTGTGCAGTGTGAAAGGGCCTTTTGAAAAATACCGGGTCAAGCAACCTGGCAATCAGACCCAAGTAAAAAGAAGGGTTGTACCCAGTTTGGACTCGGGTTGCTGGGCAGTGTTAACGGGTAACCCGGGTCAAGCGCCTCGGGTCCCCTTCACTTCAATGGATGAGGCAGCAGCTTTTCCTTAGTGCTGCCTTCTTCCCCACCCTGCCTGATGTGCAGACGAATGCCCCTCCCCAGATTATGACATCGATACAGCAATATGCCGGGTCACTGAGAGCCGCAATTAGCACAAATGCTGGGTCGCTCCCGAAAGGGACCTGTCCAAATCTAGGGTGCGACCCGGCATTTGCAATGTAATACTGCTAGTTATAGGTAAAGTTGGCATGTGTCAGCAAGATAAGACTGGTCCACAGGAGTACAGGGTGGGCCCCCCAGCCTGGGGGCTAATCTCCACCTCTATGGACAAGGGGCCAGATTTAAATTATACATTTGTCACCTTATACTGCAAAGGACTATGATGTATTCTCTACAGAGCATTGCTATTATTAATCTGGTACATTATCATGCATGCATTAGCTGTATTTACTATATAAATGTATAAAGGTGCTCAGACCATGTACTTTCTAATGGTTAGTTAAGACTCTGTGGCAGATGGCACACCTCCTCTGAAGCCTGGCCACACTCTTAAGCATGGGCCCAGTGCCTTCTCTACCTAGGGATGAGGCATGTAATTGCACCTGGCGCTGCATCTGCCAACGCGTGATTACACAGTTTGTCTGCACAGACTTTGCCGTCGTTCCGCCTCATCAGCCACCTGCGAGTCCCCTTCATGGCAGACAGCAGACGCAGTGCCCAACAATGTTAGAGAGAATCTGAAATCCCCTAGCCCTCTTAGACCAAGCTCAGGGCCGGTGCTAGGGTATCCGGCGCCCTCCTGCAAACCATAAATTTTGCATCCTTTCACATTACCATTGCAACAAATTGCAGCCCGATTGTGGGAGCATATGCTATGGAGGATCTTGGGTGCATTTACATGTATGCATTCCCCATCTCAGTGCTGTGTCCGCAAAATATTGCAGGCACTAAAGGTGCCCATACACGCTGCGAGAATCGCATACGTTATGGGCTAGATCGCATTGCAGGGCATGCATGCAATGTGTGTGCGATGCGATCCGAAAGCAGTACAAAAAGTATGTGCAGCACATACTTTTTGTACTGTGCGATGTGATGCCCGCAGGAGCGCACATTGCAGCGTGTATGGCCAGCTTTAGGCACATAACCCAGCCCATTATTTAAAAAGTGTCTAATTAATATAAAAAAATCTACAATTATTAAAAAATTTACATGTTATAAACATGTATAATAAAAAAGACTCACTGTTCTTTTGCTGTTTAACTCTTGTGCAGTCCCTCCTCTTCTATCTGCGTAGGCAGGATGCTGAGGACGCCATTACACCCCTCTCTTGACTGAGGGGGAAAGGAGGGGAGAGAAGGAGGAGATGGAAGAAGAGGGGAGGAGATAGAGGGGGCGGAGTGTTGAGGACTGGCAGTGGCACTGGCACAGCACACTGAGAAGAGGGAAGGAAGGGGAGGCTGCGCTGCTGCCTGTTCGTCATTTGATTGACAGCTGACAGGCACAGGGAGCAATGGGTAGGGGGTGGATCCAGACATGACATGTCATCCAGGCATTCACAGACAGCACTACATGCCTCAGTGCAAGTGTCCATGAGGAAGAGGGGGCAGGTCGCAGGAGGACGACAGTATGTGCGTGGTGCAGGGAGCTGCTCAGCCTCTCCATACTGCCACCCGCTGTCAGGCATGCACTGCAGGCAGCATGCAGGCTGTGTGCACTCGCGGTGCAGGGAGCAAATCTTTATACTCCTGCCTGCCCGTGGAGGCAGTGACAGTGAGGGCTGAGGCAGCTTTAGCATAGCAGGGAGAGAGACCACGCCTTTTCAGCATGGCACCTCCCTGCTTTTCAGGAGCTGCTGAGTGGGTAGTGCCGGCCCTCACCACGCTGCCGTGCAGCCAACAGAGGGGAGCCAGCAGGAGATAGCCACATGCTGCCTGAATGTACATCCACTGGATCAGATATCCATACAAGCCATGGAGATTCCAACTGTGCACCTCATGGGGTTGCAAACATGCTGGGACTGCTAGATAAGGTCAGTCATGCACAAAATAACAGCCCGGAATACCATCTGGCTGCTCATCCTCTACTGGTGAGTACTCCAATACCACTCCTACACCAGTACATGGCCTTTCCTGTGCTTCAGCAACTCATGAGGGGACTACATTCCTAGCATGCCTCTTGTCACAGTTCTACTACAAGTGCCAGAATACTGTACCTCTGTACCACTGCATGAACCTGCATGATTCCTGTTCCACAGAGACATGGCTGAATGATCATATTGACGATTACTCTGTGTCTCTGCCATGTTTTGGTCTCTTCCGGGCTGATAGCACTAAGGAGCTTATCAGAAAAAACAAAGGCGGAGGTATTTGCTTCTTCATCAATAATGGGTGGTGCACTAATGGAAAATCTTAAGTTAATCATGTAGCCCACATTTGGAAACAACTTTAACCCATTCTATTCTCCTGGGAATTTGTCTCAGTTATCTTGGTGGGAGTGTATATTACCCCCAGGCTTGTGTGAACGAAGCCCAGTACCACTTGTTGACCAGTATCACAGACAAAGAGCTTATCC
Source organism: Crinia signifera (assembly GCF_055691185.1). Classification (NCBI taxonomy): domain Eukaryota; kingdom Metazoa; phylum Chordata; class Amphibia; order Anura; family Myobatrachidae; genus Crinia; species Crinia signifera. The sequence continues at coordinate 190,918,609 of NC_139217.1, forward strand.
AGACTCCCTGCTCGTCATTTTAGGTAAATTCAGTACTAATCTCAGGAAGAGTGAGAAACTACCAAAGTAAAAGCAACCAATTAAGTGCCCCTCTAGGGAGGGGCGCACCTTGTATCACTGTTACACCATCAAGGCTACTTACCAGTCTATTCATCACACAGCCCTTGATCTTTCTGATTGCCTAGTCCATCTGTATCCTACCTACTGTATATCCAGAAGCTGAGGTCAGCTAAGCCTGTGGTCAAGAATGTTAAAAGATGAACTAGTGAGGCTAATCTGGAGGTCCAGGCCTGATTTTAATGTATGGACTAGGGGGTCTTTGAAGCCTCAGCTACTGCTTTGGACAAACTGTCAGATGTTTAGACATCTTACATTAGCTTATGTGAGAACATGTGTGCCATCCAAATCATTTTGAACTTTTAACAAGCCCCATCAGGCTAAGAAGGAAGCCTACAGCAGTGGAGATAGGGCTCTGTACAAACAAGCAGGAACTCTATGACAACAGAAAGGAGGTTGGCACAAAAACACTTTTCCGACAAGCTGAAAAATAATTTTTTAAGCAAATGATCCTGTGTCAGTATGGAGAGTTATGCAGGCCACAACTAACTAGCTAAGAAAACATCTAAAAAACTGTCATGCCCCAGAAAATGGCAGATTAGTTGAATAACTTCTATTGCAGTTTTAAAAAGAGGATCCCTTTTTCAGATCTGTTACCCCATCTAATCCTGGCAGTTACTGTCCAGTTTTACTGGTGGTGCAGAGGGAGGTAGAGGTACTGTAATGTTCAGGAGGGTTAAAACCAGGAAAGCTTTAGGCCCAGATGGTGTGTTACCATCTGCTCTGAAGTTCTGTGCTGCACAGCTTACCCCCATATTTACAAGGATCTTAATATCGCACTAGAGTTGTGGAAGGTCCCCTCCTGCTTTAATTATTCCATAACTGTCCCTGGTCCTAAGAATTCAACTATTAAGTATTTAAATGACTACAGGTTGATTGTTTTGATATCTGTGGTCATGAAAGTGTTTGGGCAATTGGTGCTGAATCCCCTTAAAGAAGTGACTGTCTTCCACCTGGACCCTTTACAGTTCACCTATCAGGCTAATAGGAGTGTCCAGGATGCAGTCAACATGAAGCTGGATTATATTCTGCAGCATATTAGCATCCTGAGGGTCCTGTTTGTCAAATTCAGATCGACACTCAACACAATTGTTCTCAGCATTCTGCACCATAAGCTACCCCATTTAGGCACCCCAGCACCTACCAGGTCCTGGATAGTAGATTTCCTGACAGATAGGAACCAGGTGGTAAAAGCTTGGGAATTCTCATCAAGTATGCCTATGATCAGCATGGGGCCCCCAAAAGATGTGTCCTCTCTTCCTTGCTTTTCTTTTTGTGCAAAAATGACTGCACCATGGAAGAGTAATTGGTAAAAATCATAAAATTTGCAGGTGACACCACTGTCATTGGTCTAATCAGGGGTGGGGATGAGTCTGCTTACAGATGAGAAGAGAACTGACTGTCACTGTTGTGTGAAAGCAACAACCTTGACCTATATCCACTCAACACAGTAGAGAGGGTAGTGGTCTTTAGAAGGAAGCCAACTCTTATGTCCCCACTCCTGATGGATGACAGTGAGGTGCTGTTGGTAGACCCCTTTAAATTCTTAGGATTAATGATTTCTCGGACCTTAAATGGGGGTCCAACCCTGGATCCATAATCAATAAGGTGCAGCAGAAGTTATTCTGTCCCAAAGAAACTGTTGCTCTTCTTCTACTCCATGATTGTCAAGTCTGTATTAAGCTTCTTGATCATAGCCTGGTTCAGATCTGACAGTGGGAGAGACAGACACAGGTTCTTAAGGGTGGGTAGGATGGCAGATCATTAGGGTTGATCTTTCTAGAATAGAGCTCCTGTCCAGCAAATAAATATGACACCACAGGAAGGATCTCAGGTCATTTCCTGTGGTTCAGTTTACCACGTGGGTATGGATTCATCAAACGCGCGGATACCGGACAAAGTGTATATGTATATTATACCGCCATTCAGAATGCCAATCCTGAAAACCATGTCCTGTATACAGTACCTAGCAAAGTTTGTTAGCAGAAAGGCACAATGCAGGTATGATTGGAGTATGGATTCAGTTTACCTAGCAGAAATACACAATGCATGGATGTTTATTTATAAAGTTTACCAAGCAGAGTTTAATTAGCAGAAAGGCTCAGCGAGAAGATGTTAGGAGTATGAATCCAGTTTTCTTTGCAGAGTTTATTAGCAGAATATCACAACACAGGGATGTTTGGATGAGTATGAGAATAAGTAACCTGTGTAGGACAAGCAGAAGAAGGGAGAGGGTCACATCAGCTGAAGAATCGGTTATATCTCCAAAATTCATACAGGTCGAGTATCCCGTATCCGAATATCCGTTATCCGAATTATTCCGAAATACGGACATTCCAGAAAGTGAAAAAATTATTTTTTTTTGCTAAAAACTCACTGGGGACATATGTAACAGCATCACTGGGGACATGATATGTAACTGGCACTATATATGTGCAAGACAATGATTGCTTGGCATTCAAATTCAGTGCTGAGATAGTACACACATTTTGTTTCACGTTTTGAAACCTTGTTTTTTGAACAATTAAAATATGTTTGTGTGTATTTTATGTGGTAATAAAATATATTTGTGTGTATATTATGTGTTTATACAGCATAAATGCAAGATACTTCAAAATACATCATTGAAATATTAAAATATTCCGAAATACGGAATAATCCGTTATCCAAAATTCTCCTGGTCCCAAGCATTTTGGATACGGGATACTCAACCTGTATTAATATTTCATCACACTTTACCACACATTCCAACTACACATGACAGAGCCACACACACTTAAGTCACGGCTACTGACTTACTTGTTACACCTTTTGCCTTTGTGTGTTTTTTTCCTCAACTTACTTTTTAATGTGATTAAGCAATAAAGATAAAATATTTTATTGCTACAGTTAAAATCACACTTAAATCACAGCTACTAACTTACTTGCAAGAACTCTATTAGGTGAAAGGAGTTATTAGCTTATTGCTTACTTAAGCACATCCAATCAATCAGCAATAAAAACATATTATGGGTTTTAAACCACAGAAATTAGTGTGATGTTCAGTGAAGATGTAGTGTAAGTAAATAGGTGGCACTATGCCAAAGCACTTGTAACCGAGCATAAAAATAACAAAGTGTACATAAGGCTCAGGAAAAGGGAATGCAATTGTTAAAAGCAAATTCATGAGACAGAGCTAAAACTCTGGTTGTATAACTGGATGAAAGAAAAATTACTTAAATGGCTTTATTTGTGTAATTTTGAAAACACGCATAATTTTACAATTCTTTTATATCATAAATGTCAAGTTTTACAGCAAAAACAACAAATATCAAACTATGCATTGACAAAATGCCTGTTGTTTATTACAGTAACAGTGCCAATTTATTAACACTATTTTTTCTAATTTTAGTATCACTTAAAGGCATTAAAGGGCTTTTGGAGCGGTTTTCATAAAAATGACTGTTCTACTTAAACAAGGGGTACATAAAAACTGGTAATAACATATACATGGGTCATTTTAAGCCACTCGGATATATTCAGCCATTGGGGTCAGCAGATTACGTCTTGCCATGGTGAAAAACCCCACAAAAATATATTTCCTTCAAAGTGGCACTCGTCGGGTGATATTAAGGTATAAGGTTTTGCTCGTAAAAAAAACAAAAGCTTGAACTCGCCTGATGTGTGTTTATTGTGTCAGAAAGCCCGACGAGTGACACTTTGGAGGTTATATTTTTTTGGGGGGATGTGTACCACAGCAAGAAGTGACCTGAAGGGAGTGCCGACCTGAATGGGTAAAAATATCTGAGTGGTTTAACAGGGCCGAAACTAGGGTTTCCGGCGCCCGGGGCAAAGCAGTCTTTTGGTGCCCCTCCCCCTCCTAGTGATGCTGCTGCGCGCCGGAGGCGCGTCGAAATTTTCGGGGGGCGTGGCCTAATTTGGGGGCGTGGCCTATAATCGCTGCTCTCCCGCGAGACCACGCCCCCATTTTGCCGCTATGGGGGCATGACCCAGAGGCTCTGTGAGCCTCTAGCCATGCCCCCAGCCCCCTGGCTGCGGGAATAGACGCTGTGCGCATGCGCACAGCGTTTATTCCCCGCTGCTTAGTTAGCAGCTGACAGGGGGGGACCGACCAAATGACGCCTTGTCCCTGGCGCCGGAGACCCCCCCCTCCCCGCACAGCCGGAGACCCCCCCCCCTCCCCGCACAGTCCTCTCACCGTCCATCTCCTACTAGCGCGGCTGCAGGAAGCGCTGATGACTTCAAAAAGACTTGCCGGACGCTGATTGGCTGAATTCAGCCAATCAGCATCCGGCAAGTCTTTTCGAAGTCATCAGAGCTTCCTGCAGCCGCGCTAGTAGGAGATGGATGGACGGAGTCAAAGTAACATGCCCGCCGCTACACTACAGCGTCCACATACACCGGACCTCACAGCGCCCCTCACCTCCAGCGCCCGGTGCGCGTGACCCCCCAGCCCCCCCCCTAGTTACGGCCCTGGGTTTAACAACATCTGAGAGAGATATGCAAAGTATCTGCTAAAAATGCCAGTGTTGCTCACATTTGTTATATAAATTCAAATAACAAATGTTGTGTAAAAAAAGATTGTATTTCCTATATAATGTAAACATTACAGGTCATTATGATGAATAAAAATGTTTTCTTGGCAATTTTCATACCTATTTTGACTAAATAACTTATGTACCCCTCATTTAAGTAGAAATAAGCCCTTTGTTCGGGTTTACGCCGCCCGCCAGAGTGAAATTCTGCCCTATGAAAGCCTGCGAATTGTTCAGCACAACTTGCAATATGATTTTTCTATTGTGTGCTGTCTGCGTAGGCCAGGACTTACTCAGCAGCTGACATAGAAGCAGTCGAAGCTGACATCACACGATTTCCCCTCAAATGCCTGGGCAAACCTGTGTTTTGGGTAGGAGAAGAGAAAAAGTACTCTCTTTTTGTTGGGGCACTCTTTTAAGTTGTCAGAAAGAGAAATATTATTTACAATAAACTTTTAAGCGGCGGTAACCGCTACTATATTAACTGGCTGCTTATAACCCTCTCTGCCTCTACCCCTCCTTCCAATTGCTCTCCTCATTTCATGCCAACAGGTGGCTGCAACATAGCAAAAAGCAGCCCACCAACCACCAAACAGTAAGACGTCTCTTTACTATTCCCAGCAACGTGTCACTACCCATTTTAGGAGTACTCTCATCTCCTGGTGTACAGACAGTATTAACCCTGCACTGACCAAACGTCAACAGGGTATCTGACCCACCATAGGAGACAGCAGATGCAGTCATTTTAAATTCTGACACTCTTTTCATACAGATAGGACAACACAGAACACCCACTGACTCTTAGGGGACCAGGATGGTCGAGAGAGCCAGCAACAACATCTGTGTTCTTTACCACTGTGAGTGTCCCTTCTCTCCACAATATCATATCACACATTATCTCCCTGCGGTTACCGCTGCATTACATTACCTAAGCCACGGCAAGTCCACAGCAAGTTCATATCAGATGCCCAATTTATGACTAAGAATTCCAGACCATTGAGGATGGACTCACACTAAATTCCTCTCAAACCAGGGCCCTTTTGGTATGCTACTATACCTTCTGCATGCAGCACTTATTGCACATATCAAGTTTAAAGTGTCCAGACTGCACCAGGTAAGGACAACTCCTTCCTGGTCTAGGTAAAATAAGATAACACTTCGCTAGCTTACATCTTTGACCACAACGGATAGGATTTGGAACCCATATATTTATCCAGGCTATTAAACTCTAAGCCAGGGATACTCCATTACTATCGTTCCCTATCCATTAGTCTTGAACACCAGTTCTCTATCCCTTCTGAGACCCTGTATGCATAGTAATACTCAATACATATATCCCTAGAGTCGATACAGAGGGATCAATCAATATATTTGCATATTTATTCTATAATAATCACAAACTAATTTTGACTATTCCATGTTATGTGTTGTTTGTCTGTATGTCCACATTGATATTTTAAACATTATTAAATAAAAGTTACATTTTATTGTAAATAATCTTTCTCTTTCTGACAACTTAAAAGAGTGCCCCCAACAAAAAGAGAGTACTTTTTCTCTTCTCCTACCCTGTACTTTAACTTATTCTCAGGGGTGCATCTCAACGTCACTATCATCCATAATCTGGCAAAAATAGTAATCACTGTGGTCTCACAAATATTCATATCCATTACTTTCATTTATCTCATTCTAAATCACAGTGTCACTTGTGCTCAGGTTACATTCCCCTCACCCCTTTCCCCCATACTACACACCTGTGTTTTCCCTAACACTCCCAAATGCTTGCTTCCTGCCAATCATATGGCCAGTGATATAAAAAAGTAGTAGGATTTAATCACAGGTTGGCTACCCACAAGCTCGCTACAATCCATGCGTATGCACAGTTTATTAATATTCCCCAGGTCTTCAAATTTGTAGCAATGTAATTAAGTCTGAAGGTTTAAGCTCTTGCTTCCATCTAAATAAAAACCTCTTGCACCTGTATTATGGTTGGGCTTATCTTCATATTTACTTCTGTACAAAGAAACACTATTTATGTAACTATTTATTAACAGTTTCTTAAATAGCACACACATATTCCGCAATGCTTTACAGACATTATTTGCACATTCACATCAGTTCCTGCCCCAGTGGAGCTTACAATCTATATTCCTTACCACATGTACATGCTTACACATTCATTCTAGGGTTAATTTTGTTAGGAGCCAAATAACCTACCAGTATATTATTGGATTGTGGGAATTAACTGGAGTAACCGGAGGAAACCCACACAAGTACGGGGAGAATATACAAACTCCGCACAGTTAAGACCATGATGGGAATCAAACCCATGACCATAGCGCTGTGAGGCAGTAATGCTAACCATTACACTATCCGAACTGCCCATGAGGCAGTAATGCTAACCATTACACCATCCAAGCTAACTATACTACACTAAGTTAATGTGTATGTTTTACAAAAATTCTCACTGTAATTATAAACATTTTCCATTTTAATGCCTTAAGTTTTATTTAGACAGCCCCACCCAGATAGTCTAATATTATGTTCAAGAAGATAAATATTGTACAAGAAACATATCTAGAGTAGCTACAAAGCATTGAAGAAATGCAGATGAGCTGATAACTTATGATAATACAAAGACTGTCAATACACAGACTACGCTCTAAATCCAACATAAAATTAGATATTGATGAAACTATTTTAAGCAGTCAATGAAGTTTCTGGTGATTGATACATTTACGCAGGTTGCTATAATTTATATCTGCATATGGAAACCAGATAGATAAACTCTAATATAATATCCGCTTTGAGGCATCTTGAAGTATAATATGATCATCTGTGTCTAGTCTATTCAGGAAGCTCTAGTATTTTATTCATTACACTCCTGAATTAAAAGGAAAGAAATAGACTTTTCGTAAGATTTTTTTTCTTAAATATAGGAATTCATCTAAATTCCTATTATGTGTAGCAAAGCTCAAGATAAACAGCAGCCAGCACAATGGAATAATAAAGCTATTATGATTTGAGATGTAGGTTTGTAAAATTGTTCATCAAGATATAGTATGTTGCATGAATTTTGAAGAATATGTATCCATTTTGACACATTTTCCTGTAATTAAATTTTATTTAATCAGAATTTATAAAATACATTATTTCTGAATGGGTTTTTATGATCTTTGCAGAAGAAGCGAAAATATAGCATTCTAACAGACAACTGAGAATTTTCAGGTATGAACCATGCAGGTAGAATATTTTGTTACAGTGTTAAACTGGTGTATCACTGCAGTTCTGTTAAAGTCATTCATTGAATTCCAGGAAAAATGGATACAACTCCTACCTTTTTTTTACATTGTACTGACATGCCAACCAAAAAAAAGTTCTGGCATATACAGTATTATTCATTAATATCCATCTGTGATACAAATGTCACAAAAATAAAAATCCCAGCTGAGTAAACATATATCTAAAACATTAATATTTTGCAGCTGGGTCATCAGGACCAGGGGGTTATTTGTCACCTAATCACTTTTAAGGGATTCAGTCCAGCCCAGCCCCACCAGAAATAGTTCTTCTGCAACTATTCACCTGCCTGCCTTCAGTTGCATTATGTGCCCTGGCTGGTCACCTTGTTGCCTGTCAGTTGGTTCCCCTCAGCTCCTGGGATTCCATTCCATGCCTGGTTCTGGTTCACAGTAAGTGCTCCTTTGGGAGCCCTGGAGTTTTATATTTATCATTAGTGCCAACTAGGACAGTATTGTTATTTCACTGGTCCCCAGTTGCATAGCATGGCTCTGGCCAATCCAGAGTTCAGCACAGGTTGGCGTTGTATATCGCTATTCTTGCTTACAGGCGGGGGCGTAACTAGAACTTTGAGGGCCCCATAGCAAAATCTTGATAGGGCCCCCCAAACGAAGTGGAGGGGGGTTCCACAGTCATACGCAGGAGAAAGAAGGCTGTTTCTTGCAGGGGGTGTCACAGGCACACACTCTAGAGAGAGCAGGGAGGGCAGGCTGTTAATTTCAGGGGTTGGGGGGGTCGCAGCCACATGCACAAGAAAGGCCAGGTTGTCACTTATTTATGGGGGGTTGCAAGCAAGAGATAGCAGGGGGTTGGCTGTCATTAGGAGGGGTCACAGGCACATGCAGTACACAATAGAAGGCAGGAGAGACAGGCTGTTATTTGTGGGGGGGGAGGCAAGCTGTTTTTTAGGGGGCAGGTATGTGCAAGTGGGAGATAGGGCAGTGAATCAATCATTAAGGCAGCAGGTATATAATGGGCTTCCGGGGACCTGCCAGGTTGGTCCTGATGAAGCTCTGTTTGCGAAGTGTACACTGACCTAACCCTCAGTGTGTTATTCCCTCTTCCCCTCCCCACTTATACTGCATTTTGATTGTGTCCAGTTTTATTTTTAGACCGAGTGAACGCCAGTATCCACTGGGCTCACTAATTGTCTCAGGCTGCAGCGTGAGACGTCTGCGCTGCAGCTTGCTGTTTTACAGAGCTGGTGTTAAGTCGGACGGCGTTGCATTTGGCACGCCACCGCTCACCATAGTCTCTGTTTACTTTTGCCGCTACCTTGTATTTATTAGGAGCAGGCTATAAGACGGACAGCGTTGTACTTGACACGCTGCCGCCTGCCTTGCTGGCTGTGTATGAGCTCCCTCCTTACCTTCTAGAGCGGGCAATAACTCGGACGGCACTGTAATTGACACGCCACCGCATGCCTTAGCTCTTGAAGGGTTAACCACCAGTGTATCATCTCTATACCCCCGGCTAACACGGGTTGCCAGAGGAGTGGCAGTCCTCATTGGCTACCGCAGGCTGGGGAGATCTGCAGTCCCAATTGTATGGTGATTGCTCAGACACTGGTGTGATTTTTAGAGGGGCCTCTGTAACTCCCTAATTAATACCACACTATCTGGGATTAATTGTTATATTGGTTACACAGTTTCCAAGCCATAGTGCTTAAGGTGATAGGCATTTCCAGATTTCTGGACACAACTCCAATCTGACAGGGCACATATAGTAAAGCATGTTGTACTCCCACAATACTAGTACTCACTGCCTGTCAGCACGGTTCTAATTAAAAAAGAAACACTGTTTGCAAACTCTTAAACGGGACCACAGGGGAATTGGGCCACACTAAGGGCCTTATTCTGGTTGGTGCGGCCGGGCCGTACGCGTACGTCCCGGGGTTTTTTATGATCTGCGCATGCGTACATTCGCTAATGCGCAGGCGCGAACACTCCACAACGCTTACGGACGGGTCTCTACGTGCGAAAAAACCTGTACGCGAGTGTACGGGCATTGGGGGCGGCATAGGGGCGTGATGAGGGGAGCGGCCGAAATAATGAGGGAAAATGGGCGTAAATATGGGCGTACACGGGGGTGTGCACCAAAAATGAGCGGTGCTACTACCGCACGATCGCCTAAAGCACCGTTCATTTCGGACACAAAACAGGCGGCCGCCAACCGCCAGCTCAGACCACCCCTACAGATACCGCATGCCAGCGTGCGCCTGGGTTTGCTAATTAACACTGATTACTACTCAAACACATACACCTGAATGTAATAAGCAATGCTGCAGTCTATTAAGTCCAAACCATGATTTCACTACCTGCAAGCCACACACAGCACTCAAACACATTGGAAGCTTATCTTTCTATACTTCTCTACATTTAAAGGTTTGTTTAATTTAAGGTAAGAATCTTTTTAAGACCTGCTTATATATGCTAAGGTAGGTATTTGCTAAACAGTTAGACACATTCACTACGTGCTTTCATAGACTTTACACAGTAGCACACTCAATCTACACAAGTCGACATGTGTCAACGTGTTCACTCTAATACAAACATAGGTTTTGTATTTATGATACAATAACATAAACCACATCTAACACCTACAAAGGATGTTTCAGCAATGTTTTAAGCCCATGCCCACTATTTTGCACACAATCTTTGTATAGTACCCAAAATACAGAACTGTACCACTATCTGATCTGCTATGAATTGGATTTGACTACACTCTGGATGTAAGATGCCACCAATCACATTATTGCACTCACATCTCTCTAACAAAGGATTCCTACATCTGCTTATGACACTGTAAAATCATATATATTTAAAAAGTTATACATGTTTGTTCACAAGCAATTTTCTCATGTTTGGCCGATTCACACATCTTTTTTTAGGGAGGACACATATGCATTCCTACACAAATGTACCTTTTGACCCTTGTTTGTCTGCCTCACCCACTCCATGAGGAAAGCATTGTTCTGGACCTGCTTTTACCTACTACTGTAGGAGCTACCTCACCTGCACACAAACTGCTTTCTCACCTATTAAGTTGCTCTGCACATGTGCTGACACAAACTAATTAGCAGGGAAAAGTTGGATAGGAACATGGGAATGGCCATGGAGAGGGTTACACATGGGAAACTTCTACCACACTTCAACAAATGTTCAAAAATTCCCTGGTCAGTAAGTACACATAAATGTAGTATTTGTTTCACACAAGAAATTACACATACAACAATTTTGTTTTAATTGGTAAAATAAATTTATTTGCTGTTCAGCATCACAGCTTATTTGACACTTTCATGTCATAAATCAAATAAACAAATAAAATAGACACAAAAATAAAAAACAGCCAGAACAAGAGGTTGCATATCTCCAAACATGTGTTACCCTGCAAATGCAATGGTGAAAGAAATGGGGACACCAGAATACGTACTGCAACAACCAGGGTGAATACTAAGCAAGATACACACCACCAAAAATTTATCCTGCATTTGTAGAGGTCAAAATAAGAACTTTAATGCCCATGGCACGAAAATGGATCGATGGCCAACTCAGGAAGTGGATGTCCAGTGCAATTTAAACATTTGGGGTCCAACCACAGAGGAAGTGAACCAGGTCTCATTATTTGGGCCCTTTTTTCCCCCTTTTAGATGGGGCCTTGGGGACAGGGGCCTTTGGCTCAGATGGCTTGCGGCGTCTTCCCCTAGTGGACACAGGAGGGTCAGCAGAGGTGGGAGGTTGGGGAGCAGCTTGGGGTGGGCCAGCAGATGGGGGATTGTCCCTTAGGGACCTGGCGGTGGTCAGAAGCTCCGCAAGAATGTCATTCTGGCGGCTGAGGTGTTGGCCAATGCTTTGCATGCCAGCCGCCAGAGTGTCATTCATGCGGTTGAAGGCCTCACACTGCTGCCTGTTTGTGGCCTTCCAATCCTCCAAAAATTCCCCAATCTGCTGCTGACGGAGCGCAGCATCCACCCCTTGCTGCTCGATCCTCTCCAGCATCACCATCACGCTCTCATCCCATGTCTCCTGTGGCTGGGGCTGGGGGTGTCGTCTTGGTGGAGGCTGGACCACTTGCTCCACCTGTGGCTCTGCAGAGGAAGATGCTGCCGGTTCATCCTGGGTTTCTGCTTCTGCTAGGATAATAATTGAAAACAATGTCACCATCACATACGCACTAAAAAATATCTTTCAAAATACAATGCATTACTGTGACTTACCATCAAAAGCAGCATCAAAGGCCTCCGCCGGGAGCTCACTGTCCATATTGGAGATCCCCCTGACCTCGGCCACATCAATGACGTCCAAGGCGTCCTGCTCCAGGGGGGTATACTCCAAATTATCGGGCATAGGACCTCTCCCGGTGGACATGCTGTGGTTGTACCGGTCAGTCATCTTCCTCTTCAGTGTCGTTTTGAAGTCTGTCCACCTACAAGTTTAAAAATACAAATATCACCATGAGATATGTGCACCACTGTGCTAGTGAACATCATGACTACGTTACATTTACTAGTGTGGGTGATCTTATGTTTTTTAGCCATATGTGTCCCACACACACATTAATGTCTCCATTATGAGGCATTTCAGTGTCTCATCTCATTCATTAGGCCACTAAATGCACATACATAGATCACTATGCAGAAATGACATCATCCATGGCCAAATTATGCACCTCCACCTGTTGTGAAACTACACATTCCACCATAGCTTGACAGTGTGGTTATTATGGAGTCATTTAACTATGGGATGGCATACTGGGATGTGTAGTTTCTCACCAGCTACATGTGCACAGTTTGGTCATTCTTGTTTCAGTTGCATCATATGGAACATGTTACAACAACTCTTTCCAAAACACACTTTCTCTTGTCCCATCACATACTTCACATACTTCACATGAGCAGAACTGTGCCCATAACCTCACATCACACCAATGGTGCATGTTTCATATATCAATGTGGGTTATTAGACATGGTTGTGTTCACATGTGACATTGAAGTGTAGCACTATCTACAAACACACCTTTCTATTATTCTCAAAACATACATGTAACATATGTACACACATATGACATTATCAGGGGGACAAACACACTTGCCTTTTCTTCACCGCTAGCCAATCTCTGACCACTGGTGACACCTGGTTCACTTCCTCTGTGATCTTGTCCCAAAGTTTTCTCCTTGCACTGGCACCCGGCTTCCTGGTTGGCAATTCGATCCATTCGCGTGCTCTGGGCACTAAAATTCTTAATTCTGCCTCTACAAATGCAGGGTTTCTCTTTTTGGTGGTGTATCCTGCTCAGTCCTCACCCTAGATGTTGCAGCTCGTTTTCTGGTGGCCCCAGTTCTCTCACCATGCACCTGCTGGGTCACACCTGTTTGGAGAGATGCAACCTCTTGTTCTGGCTGGTTGCTTGGCCCTTGTGGAGCTGGTGGAGGTTGAACAGGGGCTGTTAGTGAGGGGCCCGCTTGGTCTTGCAGGCTACTTCTCTCTTGAGCCCTCCTTCTCCGCTCCTGTTCCCTCTTCTGCAAAGCTTCAAGCAGGGATTCTGCTGTAGCTCTCTGTAGAGCGTCCTCAGCTGCGGAATCGTCTGAGTTAGACATGTTTGCAGCAATTCTGGCCTGCATCTGACTGAATATTTATATGTTAATCTCCCGCCATGAACAAGGGGGCGTATATTTTTCCCCGCAATGTAGTAGCTAATTTACGCCGATATTTCCCGCCGATAATTGCCGCTTAAATTACGCAGGTCTCAACGCACCTGATCAATCACCTGTATATGCACATACACAGGTTGTGGAGCATTGTGTGCTACATCGTGAAATGTGAGCACCTGTCATTCCAATGATGAGTGTTGTCAGCTGGTATCTGTTGGAGTTCATGTATGCTTTGTGAGTCACATTTCAAAACATCACGTTATAATGCTTTCCTTACATATGTCATGAGTCTGAAATTGTCATACACCAACATGTTGCATTGTGACCCTTTTAGCAGCGTATTTATTAGTAGACGGTTGCGTGTATTCTTTTACGCACACTGTATATACAGTTCCTCTCTATACATTGAATGCATGCTGTTGGTTATGGTGTGTGTATATCGGAACGGTCCGCGTAAGTTTCTATTCGCATCCAGTTTGTTAATGTAAGAAGGATTAATAAAGTTAATACTAAACAAATAATTTTTTACACCAATCAGCAAGCACCAAAAGTGATATATGTACCTGCAATTAATAACTGCGCCATTGCCACTATGACTTCAACCAGGGCTAGGGCGTTTTCTACCCAGGAGCTGTTGGCCTTGGTTGAGGTCATGGACCGGCGCCTGGGGCCCAGGGGCCCATATGTGTCCAACATGGACAAGCGGCGGGCATATAATGCTGCCCGCCGGCTAATCTTCGCCCGGACCGGCGTCCACAGAAGCCTGGGCCAAGTTGAGCGGCGCTGGTCTGACCTGCGCCGGCGGCAGCCAGTGTTGCTTTCTTCACTTCGCCGCCATATTGCCCGATGTAAGTTTTTATTTACTAGTATGTCTGCGTTTTTTAGCAATGTTTTCTGTACTTTTTATAAATATGTTCCTGAGTATGTGGGTGTATATGGGTGTATAGGGGGTGTATATGGGTGTATAGGGGGAGTATAGGGGGTGTATATGGGGTGTATAGGGGGTGTATAGGGGGTGTATAGGGGGTGTATAGGGGGTGTATATGGGGTGTATATGGGTGTATAGGGGTGTATAGGGGGTGTATAGGGGGTGTATATGGGTGTATAGGGGGTGTATAGGGGGTGTATATGGGGTGTATATGGGTGTATAGGGGGTGTATAGGGGGTGTATAGGGGGTGTATAGGGGGTGTATATGGGTGTATAGGGGGTGTATATGGGGTGTATAGGGGGTGTATAGGGGGTGTATAGGGGGGGGTTTAAGTAGTTGCTCAGTTTTTGGGTGTATCATATCAATTAGTTTGCATGATAAATGTCTGAAATATAACAGCAATGTTAATTTGGAAGGTTATGAGCATGACTAATGTGAATTTTTCTTTCCCCCTTTTTTATGAAACCCAATCTTCGATTTCTATGCCATCAACATGAACATTTCAGCACGGGCAAGAGCCCGCATAGAAGCCCGGGAGCAGGCAGCCCGGGACCAGGCAGCCCAGGAGCAGGCAGCCCAGGAGCAGCCGGAAGAGGAGGAGGAAGAGGAGGAGGAAGAGGAGGAGGAAGAGGAGGAGACAATGGGTCAAGCTGGGGCCCACCAAATTTCGCCATCCCCTTCCCCCACCCCCTCCCCAACCCCCACCCCCTCCCCAACCCCCACCCACACCCCTACCCCCACCCACACCCCTACCCCCACCCCCTCCCCAACCCCCACCCCCTCCCCAACCCCCACCCCAACCCCCACCCCCTCCCCAACCCCCACCCCAACCCCCTCCCCAATCCCCACCCCCTCCCCAACCCCCATCCCCTCCCCAACCCCCACCCCCTCCCCAACTCCCACCCACACCCCTACCCCCACCCCCTCCCCACCCCATTTCCAACCCCCCTACACCTCTCCACCACCCACCCCCAAACCTCTCCAATCCCCACTCCAACCCACTATCAGTATCCAAAGTCCTATCCCATCCCCCTTGCTCCTGACCCCCCCAACCACCGCACACCCAACCAGCGGCGAGCAGGATGGCTCAACTAGCCGTAAGTAAATAATGTGTCTAATGTTTACCTACACATTTCTACACATAAACAATCACAACAACCACATATGTGTATCCAACATCAACATTAGTTGCAACATATCACTGCAGGGCGACCATGAGGTGTGGCCTGTCCTTCTCCAGGAACAAGGGTCCCCTTGGTGGTTTTTTGGAGTGTGGCCATGCCTCACCCCTTGAATAATTGACATAACAGTACATCCAATGAGATATCCGACATTAGTGGTGTTGTAGTTATGTGGCTCCAGGTGTTGGGTAACTCCACTTCCCAGCATGATGTGCAACATAAATTTATAGATTGTTTTGTTAATAGTGTGTGAGGCCATGCGGATGCATGCTTTACAAACATAGCTTTAGGCCTATAATTTGTACAGCAATGTCCTAAATTTAAAATAGTAAGGAGTGCTTAAGCCGCAACAATGTCATAACCCTTAAATAGCACAGCCTAATTGTGAGGTTAGAGGAGAGTCCCCCAAAACCAAACTACCAATTGGGATACAGCATACATTCATCCAAGAAGGAGTAATTTAATTAATGTTATTTACTATGTACAGTATGTGTGTGTTAACATATTATTTTTTAGTACTGTGTTTACAGCAGACCCATCTTCAATGTAGTTTAAAAATGTATGTGGCCTTCACACATAACTCACAACTTTTTATTATGTACAAATACAACAAACATTTGTGTTTGTTATATATTAATTTTTTTTTTTATCCCTTCACTACAGACACTGAACAGCACCAGGAGGAGGTGGCACGGATCATGAGGGAAATATTCCTGACCCTCCTATATTTATATATTCTTTTTGGCCAACTGGAGGCCCTCATTTAATTTATTTTTATCCCCCCCCCCCTTATTATGTTTGTTCAAAATAAAAGTTTATATTCTGTTAGAAATTGCCTGTGTTTTTAATAATAAATATGTTAGAGGGCTTGTAAGGGTAGGTACATACAGATGTGTAATGTAAGTTATATTTGTAATTTGAGGTGAGGGGTAATGATTGATGTGTGAATGTGTGTGTTTTTGAGTAAAATAACACATAGTGAAAATGCATGAATGTTTAATGTTGTTAGATTAAAACATCACACATAACATCAGGGTAGGTATACATGTTACACATTTTGGACAAACTAATTATGGACATAATTTAGTACATATACAGAAACACCAACATAACTTGATTTAAAAGTAACAGCAATATGGGGACACATAGATAGTGATTAAAATGCCACATTAGAACATAACAAATATACATGTAATGAGGGTTAAAATGTTGTTTTATTAGGGTCTTTATTAAGGTAGACAATTGAGTTAATAGAAAACAATAATTGAATAACAATTAGAATAATTAATTAATTGTCTGATTTGTAGTTGAAAGGCAAGATTTGCAGGTCCATATATGTGAAGGGTATGCCAGCGTGCACGGACGTACGCTCACTCTCACGAGCGGTGACATAAGCTGAGTTTTCTATTGAAAACAATAGGGACCCGTCCGTGCAAGCTGGCGTACGCTCAGATAGCCGCAAGAAGTCGGTGGGAAGACGGACGAGAGACGTCCGTAAACGGTGGCGTACGCTCTGTTGTACGCCAGTTGTCGGAGTGTAAGGGCTGGGCCGTCCGTGTACGTTGGCGTACGCTCAATTGTACGCCACTCCCCTTTGACGTTGTTTCTGGCCGTACGTATGCGGCTGACTTGTGGGTGGACTTAACCCCAACGGCCGCGTACGGAGAGCGTACGTTATTTTGGAACGTACGCACGTTTGGCCGCTACGATCAGAATAACCTCCTAAGTGAGGATAAATTCGCTTATCCTTTTTAATACACTGTCCGTGTTTTATGTTTCACTGTTTTGTCTATATTTCGCCTCTTTGTCTTTTAATATACTGTAAGTTAATAAAAGCTAAATTTTATGCTATTTTTCTCATGAGGTGCACCACACAGAAAGACGTTTCCTTTTCTCCTTTTTGACTGAACCTCGATCCATGTCCAGTGGTAGCACACCCTCTTCCTAAATATAAAGGAATAATTCTACTTCCATGAGGGTCCTGTCTGAAATACATTTGTAAATAAACCTGTGCGACTGACCGTCCTTTCCCCCTGTCCCCCAAAAAACCAGGGAGATAGGGCAGGCTGTCATGTGGGTAT
This sequence comes from Crinia signifera, assembly GCF_055691185.1. Classification (NCBI taxonomy): domain Eukaryota; kingdom Metazoa; phylum Chordata; class Amphibia; order Anura; family Myobatrachidae; genus Crinia; species Crinia signifera. The sequence continues at coordinate 190,936,399 of NC_139217.1, forward strand.
TGGAAGGTTAGGGGATGGGGCAGGCTGTCACTTGCATGGAGGGGGGGGATTGCAGGCACACACACAAAAGGGCAGGGTAAGTAGGCTGTCACTTGTGGGGGGAATGGCAGGGAAGTGCAGGTGGGAGAGGTTGTCCTGGGGGGTTTTCAGGTGAGAGGGAGGACGCAGGCTGACTTCCAGGGAGGTGGGGTGGTGGCAAAGGGGGCAAGAGGTAGGATGAGAGCAAAATATCTGATGCACAGGAAGGGGGAAGGAATGGATAAGAACTTTGGAAGTAGCAACCGCACCACTAGATCCAGAGCCGCCCTCCTCTCCATCCCGGGTCCCGTCCCCACCCACCCAGTTACCTGCTCTTAGCTTTGTGTTAGTGGGCGCTACACTGTGAGTGCTGCCCTGTTAAGGGTACTGGCGTGGAGCTCTGTGCCGTTCTCCCGCCGGCATCCCCTCGCACAGTGCTGCAGCATACATGAAACTGCTTAGTCTTGTTGTGATGGAGCCGCTGGGCACCCGCTGTTTACACAATCACAGCAAGTGCCCAGGAATTGTAGAAAGTGGCTGCAGCAGCCTCTACTCTCCTGCTCTACACTGCCTCCTACCAAGAAGAACTTTAAGTGCCAAACCCTTAGGCTGGGGTCACACTCGGCGCCACGGCAGCACTGCACTAGTATCAAATAATAAAATATAAGGCTGCAGTCAGTGCCATAATGATAGCAGATGCAGGGGATTGCCTGCTGGGTCCTCGGGCCCCCCAAGTGGCCGGGCCCCATAGCAGTTGCATCCCTGCACCCTCTATATTTACGCCACTGCTTACAGGTTTTCACCTTTTTTCTGTACCTTTTGTGTGGTTTGCTGTGTCTTTTGCATGGTGCATTTGTGTTTTGGTGTGGCATTATTTCTCATGCTTGCAACTAGGTCAGTGTATTTCCCAGTCATGTCCCACTAGCCAGTTTCCACCTTTTGACGGTTCCTATAGGATCACTAGTACCTTGTCCTATCTTAAGACCTGGTGGCACCGGAGTTTAGGACGGACTTAATTTGCCCCTTCAAACATGTCTATGGTAGGTAAAGCTTTAGCATCTGCAGGTACTAGTGTTAATGGCGATTAAATATGACCAGAGAGACAATAAGTGAAAAGCGTTGGTTACGTAATAAGTCCGCAACCAACGTACCCTTTATACCTAGCTACGTGCGAACAAAGCGTAGCGCAGCGTAGCGTACCTTTTATTGTATTATGTATACCAAGAACCAATACCTTAATCAGAGATTCCTTCGCAGTACTTTGTCTCTAATCTGCGAATATACCTTATCGGACTGTGTCCGCAATATACCTTATCGCTATTATGCGAATAAACAGACAACGACCACTGTATAGAAATATGGAGATAAGAGCTCCGTAAAAGGTTGTATTTAAGTCCCTAAAGGACAAAAGGGGGTTACAGAAATAAGAATAAACAGGTATAACAAGTAACACAATATACTAACAATGAATACTAAACAGACTCTGCTAAGGGGAAAGAAAACAGATACAAGACACAATCAGCCAACAATACTTTAAGAATAAATACCGTGAAATGCAACCGTTTACCGTGGTCATCTAGTATGCGAAGCGCAGTCCGGTCAGAGCTCACTATCGTTCAGGAATGAGCGATAGTCCGGTGGTCAGGTCAGGGAAAGGTAGATGTGCCGAAGAGACCCTGGCTGCTCTGGGTCGCCTATCTTATAGGGACAGAAAGGGGAGGTCAAAGGCCATTCTCATTGGTCAGAGATCATATGTCCGGTCCACTGTGATTGGAGGTTAGACGCTGTACCTGGTCTGACCAGGTGCAGGGGGGTGAACTTTAAGAGTCCTTTGTTTGGTGGTTTCGGCGTCAGCAGGGATAAGAACTGGTTTCATCTAGTTTCCTTTGTTAACTACTTTCAACAGAAATTGTCTCTGAGTTATGGATTATGTCCATAACTATCGGGCAGTGTACATTGTGAAATATTCGCAATGACCGGAATACTTCGCATAATGAGCTGAACGGAACGGTACTAAACATGATACAGACAGATGTATGCGGGGCTAACTAAGCTATGTGTGGCGTTCTAAACCTTTAACTACATTTTATAGTGTCAGTATGTATTTATGAATTTATGTGTGATAGTATGGCTACTCTTCTGGTCCACTTTGTCACACATACTCGGGTATGGAAACTTTATTTGCGCCACTCTGCGAACCAAAATGGCGGCCATACTATCCTAAAATGGCGTGTGTGTAACTCGACTTCCATAGTCCACCCTTTAACAGTAAATATAAAACTGTTACAATACAAAACATTTCACACGACAATACAGAAATTCATAATCCTAACAGAGAAATTGGGATACATGAATTAAACATATAAGGGGAGTAAACCATCTGCTCTCGGCCGATCCAGGATCATGGATAAACGATGGGCCGCATTTATCGAACAATCTACTCAGGGTCACGAAGGATAATGTACAGTTTTGGGATTAAAATAAAAACAGGGGTGGTTACAACATATACACGTTTTTCAGATATGGCATCCTTTGGTAGGTATTGTTTGTGACAACAGACCCTTGAACTCTTTGTTGTCTCTCTTTTTGGTATGCTTTTGAGTATGATGGTATTATCACTATCAAACATCCGGTCCTGGGTAATGTATCAAGTTTATAGATTCTACCTTGACCTAGACTGGGATGGGTAACACACTCTCAGAACTCTGTATCGTCCGTCCAATGCCTGGCAGCAGTGCGGCGGCGGTATCCTTGATTTTGAAGATAACGGATAGTGGGGGGGGAGACAAGAATAGGACCCACAACAATAGAGAAAACTGAGAAAGGAAAAAAATTTGGTTAGTGATCCTTCCAACCTGTTACCAATGGGGTGTGTCACAGTCCCTTTTGTAGCTTGTACAGGTTGCTTGACCTTAGCTGCTCTCCAGTCCTCCCGAAATGGTGCCTCTTAGCGATTTCTTTCTTTCGCCCTCGAGTGTAGGGACCTTCTGGTTTTCTGTTCCTTTGGCAGTAGGACGAACGTACCCGAATCTCTCTCTCTGCGACTTTGTTATTGAGGTAGTGCTGGTCAACAAGATCTGGGGTGGTCCTTTCCAAAGGTCTATCAAGCAACCTGTATATGGCCAAGCAAGGGAAACAACAACAACATCCCCTGGTTCATGGTTATGACAGTTCACAACAGGTGTCAACAAAGTCCTTTTGCTGCAGTTTTCCAGGTGTGGATACATCACTTGCATTTGTGGTCTAGGATCTCCTTGTGGGATTACCATAACCTGTGGCTGCCCGCCAAGCAATGTTTCGATGGGGACCAATGAGGTGGAGTTCTGAGAGTGATTCTACTACTACAAAAGAGATTATGGGGTGTACCATCAGTCCCTGAAGGTTCATACATGACTTAAACCTTTCATATATATAAATATACTTGCATACTCAAGGGTGCTTCTGGGCTGCCATATCTATACACACAAACGTCAACATATATATATATATATATATATATATATATATATATATATATAAAAATAAATAAATAACTTAAATGCTTCTAGAGTGGACTGTACAAAGCCAATTTTGTATTACCTGCAGAGGATCCTGCTGGAGGAGGGATGTGGAGATGGCTCTGTGGGAACAGCCGTTGCAGTTTGTTTCCCCCAGACAAGTAAGGCATGATTCTGTCGTCTTACCTGTCTGTGGGCACACCAGTAATTTTGGACTAATTTTTTTTCACATACCTTCCCTGTCAAGACAAGTCAGGCCATGGGCTATCTCTGTCCTGACGGTTTGGCATGTTCTTAGAGTCACTGGTTTACCTTGTCCATCTTTCTGTTCCTGTCCACATCCCTTCTCCTTCCAGACTGCTTCTCCTGCAGGGGACACAAATCTTGTATTTCTATGTGAATGTACTGACATTTACAGGGGGGACACAAACATTATCCGCAGAGCGCATGGCTCACCCAGCTGCCTTGCCAGCATGTTCATCATCAAGTGACACTGAATCCTCATTGAAGATGTGGTTTTTACACTTGATAACAGCCACTCTGTCCGGCAGCTGTGTGACTGTCAAGAATCTTTTAAACTTACAACGCTTGCGCCACTGGAGTGCCAGCTACTGAAACAAAACATCTGAGGCGCCATAGGGCCTAAGATCTTTTGTATTACCCCAACAAACATACTTGGAGTCGGCATGAATATTGGCTGTTTTTCTCTCAGTTCGCAGTACTATTAATGAGACTGCTGCTGCTGAGTGAGACGTCCAATGGGTTCAGCCTCTACTATGCCTTTTCCATCTATTACGGTATAGCCAGTGTACAATTTTCCCTCTCTGTGTTGTGGAAAGAACGGAAAAAAAAAATGGATTACCTCTTCCAATGGGTTGTTACCACCCTTTGGGGGCATGCTGCAAAAGGTCTGATTCAAACATGTCATGCAATCATATTCGTCTCGGCTCCCACTAAATTCCACCATTCCAGCAACCTCAGCACCACTCCACCCTTTGTGCCTTTGGCGGGCACACCTGGTAAGAGTGTTGCTGGGTTTACAATATTACCCATTTTACATGGTAACATCAATGCAAGTTCCCATTTAGTGAACTTGGCTGATGAACATTTTTTTTTTTTTTTTTTTTTTCACATGTTTAGGCAGAATTTTTAGGAGTGTCCAGACTATATGAGGAGCATAAACAGTTAAAACACACCCCAACACCACATTCTCAGTTTTGTTTACCAGTAGTGCTATGGCGACTACACTGTGTAGACAAGTATGAATGTGCTTAAGTAATAGGGTTTAATTGCACACTGCAGTACGACATTGGTCAGGCTGGCATCACCAGGTTTCTTACGTCACTATATCTGTCGCCCCCTCAGCAGGTCTAATATTCTAAATCACATGGTCTCTTGTGTCAGTTTTACCCATGGCAAAAAGCTGTAATCAGGCCTGTTTCTCCTTCTTTATTGTCCACATCTGTCTGTGAAGACATGGGTATTGTGATTGCACCTATTTATGTGTAAATGCGTTTTACAACCCTTTTCATTCTTTGTAGAAGGGGAATGCTTTGTGCATTACTTGGACTGCTTTTCACAAGATGGTGGCTGTGGTTGCCCTGGGTAACATTAGGAGTAATGCTTAAAGTTATTGGGACTTTGTTCAAGATTTACTGAAAAATATCTATATTGTGACTACTCGCTTTACAGGGTACCGCATATTCACAATGGTATTTCTCTGCTGGGAGTGCGACAGATTCTTCGAACTATTTTTCTATGATTTGTGGGTTTATGGTTACTAATGTGTCCCAGATTTCCCTCCCCCTCCCCCCCTTGTTCAGGCGTAACCGCAATCCGTCCTGAGATACCTTATGTCCTGCCTCAGGAGGATACACCAGAGGTTGTCTATCGCCAACTGCTGGTGCTGTGGATGAGGAAAGGACATAACAATAGATCATTAACCCATTGTATTGGTATTTACCCATTTGTGGGCCGTAAGGACAGTGTGCGATCTTGCAAAACCCGGGGGAGGGGCTTGGTGGCTTTCTGAGGTTTCTGGAACAGAAAAGTAGGGAAAGGAGAAAAAAATTGGAAAAAGAGAGAGAAAAACTCAAAAAAAAAGTAGAAAATATTAATGACAGTAATGTGTACATTTATTTTCAACCGAAAATTTTTCTTTTATTTTGATGACACCAGGATTTAGCACTATGGGGGAATTGGCTCTCAACTATTTGGTTCTTACCCTTTTCAACTCCTGTTCTGATTTGTAAAGCCCTCCCTTTCTTTCTGTTTCCCAGTGTGGTTGTGACTATGGGCTGTGTCTAGGGGTATTTAGCTAAAAGTTCTCCTTTGGGAACCTTGTTATTTCACTGGGTATTTTTCCATCTCAACCTCAGATTTCGAATGGTGAGGCTGTACTTTGGGGCGCTATACTTTCTGTTTTTAACAGGGTTTCTATTGAAGCTATGGTTGCCATTGATCCTGTGTCCTTCCCATCTTTAGTTCAAAGGGAACTCGGTATTTGTGCTGTAATTTCAGCTACCCTAGATGGATTTGACTCTATAACAGTGGAATACAACATTAGCCTCTGAGGACTGTCCAGCATATCTTGCACTTCTTGTGTAAGATTTCTAGGAGTGTCCAGAAATACCCCATTAGGGGTGCAATAGATGACACATCCCATTTTACATAGTAAATCTCTACTCAGGAGGTTAGTCGGGGCCGCTGCAGCCAACAGAAAAGAGTGTTTGGTATGCAGAGGCCCGATTGTAACCTTCGCTGGTTTCGTCAGTGGGTAATGTTGTATTTTTTTTCTGTTACCCCAATTGCTGCTACTAATTGCTTGGCACAACCTAGATCAGGAGGGAATGTTGTTAACGGGTTTGTCAGTGAAACCCAAGTGAAGAGGAGTGTTGAGAACAGATCTGGCCGCCCCTGTATCAACCAAAAAGGTTTGCCTTACTCCAGCTATATCAACCTTCACCTGAGGTTCCTCTCTAAGGTGTTGAGTTAATCTAACTGGCTGTAGGATACAGGTATGACCTGTTTCCTATTGTCTGACCTGGGTTGCCCTTAGCACAGTGTCAGCCATCAGATGGGGAGGAGGCATGTTGCGTGACCTGTCTGTCTCCTCTCATTGTCTAGGGGCTGGGTATCTCCGTGTCTCACCTTTGTGAGATTCCCATTCTCGCTTATGTGTCTGATAATTCCTGTGGTTTCCTAACCTACAATGAGCTGCAATGTGACCTTCCCCATTGCAGTTGTAACAGATAATTGGTTTTCTACCTGTGTCCCTGGTGTTTCGTTGGTATGCAGTTTTGTTTGGGGCATTAGTAAGGGCTTGGATGTTAATCATCATCAGTTTGTCAGTTTTCAGTTCCCTGTGCTTTGATATGTTTTTGTCATGGGCTACGGCAGATTCCCGTAGGGCATCTACTGTCATTCCTCGCCAATTTGGGAACGATGTTTGGACCCTGTTCTTCAATTTCTCTCTCAGCCCCTCCACTAACACAGAGACAACCATCTCCCTCAGGTGTGGGTTACCCTTAAGATCGGCGACACCAGTGTGTTTTGATACCGTCATCAAACACCGGTTGAAATATTCGCTAGCTGATTCACTATCTTTTTGTTTGATAGTGAATATCTTGCTATATTCCACTGCTGCAGGAAAATACACTCCCAACTGCAAGTTGATTAGGCGTATATTTTCCTGGTTGATCTCATCATTTATCTCCTTGTCCACCTTCAATCCACTATCCTGAATGAATTTCGGGATATCGATGTGAGTGGGGAGACAGGCCCTCAACATGATTCTCCAATCCTTGTTGGTGGGCTCATCAGAGTTTCCCAGATCCCTTACAAATTTCTGACATAATGTCAGATCTTTCCTAGGATCAGGGAAATCTAAAATGATGGACCGCAGCTCTAACCGTGTCCATGGGTTTAGCATGGTCATCTTTCTGGTAGGTATCACACCCTCTCTGTCTGCCTTACCATAGGGAACTTCCAGTGTGCGCATAGGATATGTTTGTACCACATCCGCATTACTGGGACCTGCTTGGGAGTCGTCTGTGTCCGTGCTGTGTAGTGCCTTCTTACCTGGGTCCAAGACTATGCTGTTGGCATCAGCCGTCTCCTCTTCCTGTGCTAGAGCCTCAACAGCGGGTTGAGCTTTTCCCTTAATCATATTAATTGCATGGGAGACGGCCAGTGCCAACAGCTGCTCGTTTTCCTCTCGGGTTTCCTTATAAGGGGATAAGACAGGGTACAAGTTAGCAACAGGTAAATTACTACTCAGGTCTCGCTTATTAGTCATTAACCCCTTCGGCACATATGGGGGTGGGGGAGCGGTTGCGGCTACGGTTGCATTTTTATTGTGGCTGATTGTATCTGGCACTGCCAAACATTTGATTCCCCATTGTTCCTGCCCTTCCTTCTGCCACAATTTAAGAATTTCCATGTGCTTCACTCTCTTCTTACGACTGGAGAGTAGACATATTTCATCCTTTACTGCAGATATGATTTCTGGATCAAAGCTACCAACACTGGGAAATTCTAACTTGCTGCCTTGTGTCATTCTTCTCCATTTATTTTGATAAACAACTGCGAGTTCACCGTGCTTCCTGCACATAATGAAAGCCGCCGACCCTTTGGGTCGACTAGATTCCTCCCTAACTGACTCGGTATCCCTGTGTGAACCGTTATTACCCATAATTACAGGAATAAACGTTCACAGCTAGCAGAAACCGGAGGGCCGTTTATCAGTGAGTCACTCCCAAATCACTCCTTCTCCACAAAATGGCACTATTCCGCAATCAAGCGTGAAGCCCACTATGCGAGGTAATGTACTCAATCACCAAGTCTTTCAACTAGTAGCGAACTGCTAGCCAACTTGCAAGGTGCGGCAGTTTTTCCAGGGCACAGCAAAACTTGTTTTTCCTGTACCCCCAAAAACTGGTATTTCTAAAGTAGCTGATCGGATCACTGGGTTCCGATTTAGCCTCTTGTACCCTCCCAGTGGATCAAAATAGGTAGTTCCACGGAAGGGGCAGTTCCTATGGGCACGTCGTCACGTGAACCCGGTCCTAACTGGTCTGTCCTACACTGGCTACACTGCGCTTGAGTCGTGTCGTCACACACCCGTTCGCCTCAGTTATTTTTCACACTGGGCGCTGGTTACACCTTGGTCTTATGCATATATTTAAAATATTTCTGTACAGAAAATTTTCCCAGGCTGATAGCTTTTCACTAGATACTTATGCAGGTATAAATCCCTTATAATACGCTATAGGAATCTATTAAAATAATGCTTGAGTTGCTTGCTTATGAGAAAATGAACAAAAAGAAAAAAACTTATTTTCTCTTTATTTAATCACCACCTTATCCACAGTATATTGCTATACTGTTTAAATAAAGCTAGTGGTTCAATACTGTTCACCTTTGAGTTCCTATGTGTGCTGCATGTGCAGTACCAATGAACAGCCACGTGTGTACATGCACTGTTCACAGGCCGCCGATGAATCGGCCACCCACGTGTTCTATAGTGTATTTGCAAGGTTGCACTCGGGTTTCGCTATACGCAGTAATTGCGCCTAAATATGGAATAAATCCCTTAACTCCGTCCGAAAGTTACGTATCAAGATGCGAAATAAATCCCGCACTTAATCCATAAATCACGTACAAAGATGCGAAAATTTCCCGATATGGGCACGTGCGCGCGCACCTTGCTTAATACACAATAGACGCTTTACGTTACTGCAAAAGGCCCAGGGCTTGTCGCCACGTGGCGGAGTCCCTGGTTTTGCAGTAACTAACAATAAAAGTTATAGTTTTGCACAGAGGGGATCCTCTATGTACTATAATAAACACAGACTCCACGTGTGCGAACCTTATCGCACGTGGTACTTATACTGTAATAAACAAGCAACTCAAAACACTATACCCCGTTAAACTACTTGTGGCAGGCAGAAGTACAGTTTACTAAACACTTAATATATGTTTTAAAACACGTGGCTTTCACTTATTGTACTCCGGGTTCAGCGCTAGCACTTCCCGAACCCCGCACCGCCGCGGACTCGGCCTATCCAGCAATGGAAACAAATAAATACTTAATACTTCCACCCTTTTGCTGGTATAGGTCGAGTCGCACGCCTGGTACTGAGTTCTGGACTGTGGAGCGGACGGATGAGCCCTCAATTGTTAATGGCGATTAAATATGACCAGAGAGACAATAAGTGAAAAGCGTTGGTTACGTAATAAGTCCGCAACCAACGTACCCTTTATACCTAGCTACGTGCGAACAAAGCGTAGCGCAGCGTAGCGTACCTTTTATTGTATTATGTATACCAAGAACCAATACCTTAATCAGAGATTCCTTCGCAGTACTTTGTCTCTAATCTGCGAATATACCTTATCGGACTGTGTCCGCAATATACCTTATCGCTATTATGCGAATAAACAGACAACGACCACTGTATAGAAATATGGAGATAAGAGCTCCGTAAAAGGTTGTATTTAAGTCCCTAAAGGACAAAAGGGGGTTACAGAAATAAGAATAAACAGGTATAACAAGTAACACAATATACTAACAATGAATACTAAACAGACTCTGCTAAGGGGAAAGAAAACAGATACAAGACACAATCAGCCAACAATACTTTAAGAATAAATACCGTGAAATGCAACCGTTTACCGTGGTCATCTAGTATGCGAAGCGCAGTCCGGTCAGAGCTCACTATCGTTCAGGAATGAGCGATAGTCCGGTGGTCAGGTCAGGGAAAGGTAGATGTGCCGAAGAGACCCTGGCTGCTCTGGGTCGCCTATCTTATAGGGACAGAAAGGGGAGGTCAAAGGCCATTCTCATTGGTCAGAGATCATATGTCCGGTCCACTGTGATTGGAGGTTAGACGCTGTACCTGGTCTGACCAGGTGCAGGGGGGTGAACTTTAAGAGTCCTTTGTTTGGTGGTTTCGGCGTCAGCAGGGATAAGAACTGGTTTCATCTAGTTTCCTTTGTTAACTACTTTCAACAGAAATTGTCTCTGAGTTATGGATTATGTCCATAACTATCGGGCAGTGTACATTGTGAAATATTCGCAATGACCGGAATACTTCGCATAATGAGCTGAACGGAACGGTACTAAACATGATACAGACAGATGTATGCGGGGCTAACTAAGCTATGTGTGGCGTTCTAAACCTTTAACTACATTTTATAGTGTCAGTATGTATTTATGAATTTATGTGTGATAGTATGGCTACTCTTCTGGTCCACTTTGTCACACATACTCGGGTATGGAAACTTTATTTGCGCCACTCTGCGAACCAAAATGGCGGCCATACTATCCTAAAATGGCGTGTGTGTAACTCGACTTCCATACTAGCCACCCTATAGAATCAACAGTGGCATTGTAGGACTCGCTCTGGCCATACTAAACAGTGGTCACAGCTGTGGGGTTACACCCAAAACTGTAACACGCTCAAAGCAAATGCGTTGGACGCTAGTCTACTACCTTGTGATTGCTATCATATTGGCAGTGCACTGCTAAAATAGGTTTCATTCAAAGTAGCCACAGAATCTATGATCTTAATTATCTAACACATTTTATCCTCTCTAGCCGACAGCAGTATGTTAATTCAGATTTTGTCTGTGATCCAATAGCTACTAATGATGCCAATATCACTAATACCCAGTGCAGGGAAAAGCAGTTCCAATTGAATAGCTCAGAAATACCACAATAAGGAAAGCACACTTTAGTGGTGCATACAGACTGTACAATTTTTTTGACCAATTTTGTTGAAAGACATTTCCCTTGAACTCATTGTCCTGGACGAAAGATGTTGACAAAAGATATTGACGACAGTCGAAAGACAAAAGATCTAGCTACAGTTTATAGGCTCTTTTTGAAAGATATCCAAATTGAGCTACATGCACAGTTGATGAACAATCTTGATGAACAACTGGCGGGTATGCGCATCATCATTCGTCGTTCGTCGCAAACGCAATGAAAGATTTTTTGACCAATTTCATTCAAAATGGCCATATTGAACGAAATTGGTCAAAAAAATGGTAATGTCTATTTACTAAAGGTGCCCATACACGTTACAATTATTGTATACAATATTGCATCTCATCGCATCTCGGTTTTGCGATGAGATCTAGCACAAAAAGTATATGCAGCACATACTTTTTTTTACTAGATCTCATCTCATCTCTTTGCAAAACCGAGATGCGATATTGTATACAATATTGTATATAATAATTGTAACGTGTATGGGCGGGTGCCGGATGGCTCCCTGACAGTCAGGATTCCGACAGTCATTCCTCCGACGTCGGAATCCCGACTGCTCCCTCGTGGGGGTCCACGACCCCCATAGAGAAAGAATAAAATCGGTGGCGAGCGCAGCGAGCCACTGTGCCCGCAGCGTGGCGAGCGCAGCGAGCCCACAAGGGGCTTCATTGCGCTCCGCACGCTGTGCAGTCGGGATTCCGACGTCGGAGAAATGATTGTCGGAATCCCGACTGTCGAGGAAATATACCACACCCGTATGGGCACCTTAAGAGTTTTAATGAAGATTGCATGTTGCCCATAGCAACCAATCAGTTTCTATATATTATCTTCTAGAAAGAGCTAAATAAATAAGTAGAATCTGATTGGGTATATGTTTGTATGCCTATCTCTATTAAGAGTAAACTTACCTCAGGGCAATGGCGAAACCAAATTATCCTGATTGGCAGAGACATAGATCATGATAAATTTCTCCAGGTCCTAATTTACATGCTCCTTTTAAGCATTACTATGAGGACAATATGCTGAAACACTTGCAAAGAGTCCTATAATACTTAGAAGTGAATTGTTCTGAAATAATGTTTAAGGAAATTATTGGAGCCTGAAGATCTCTTTAATGAAGATGTTGGTTAACTTTATAGCTGAGGGAAAAACTTACTGTATAAGGGTAAAAAATTAGTGGTTTCAGTAAACCTGTCCACCATTACCCATAAATAACTAGTTCACAGTAGCCCTGGTTCCTACTAGTAAAAGAAAAAAGGGAAAAAATGAGCACTAGTTGAAATAAAATCCATGCAAGTGTATAGTATTGTTGATAGAAAATAAGGCTTCTAAACCAGGGGGATGACACTTGTTATCAACAGTATATTCCAAGCTGTGACTATAAAATTATTCCAGTGTGAATACAGTACAGATGTAGCATGCTATTATCATGAAGTGTTCAAGATTGGTTGCTAAAACTATTCAGTGTGCCGAGGGAACCAATGTCTTGTTACTTACTAAGTATTAACCCCTCCCTTGCATGCACCTGAAAAGTTTTACTGAACTAATTTGAGCATCTACCACTATCTGTATGTATGTTGTGAGAGGCAGAGAGGAGCTTGCATTAGGCGGAGATGCAGGTCCTGATATGCCACATGGAGTAGTCTGGGGTTGCTCTAAGGTAGGTAGCTCTTAGTTCAGATATACCAAGTAAGGAGCCATTATCATGTGGCTCCTTGCTGACTAATTGTAAACCCAATTTAGGGTAACAGTGGTGTGGGGTGTGGTGCCCCTGGACTGGTTGGGCTGGGTGGCTTAAGTGCGGCATGCCCTTACATTCTATTAACACTTTTCCCTCACTAACACTCTCTCTTATTTTAATTACATTTCATTTATCTCTCCCTTTATGTATAGCTACGGCTTCCTATCACTAATTATTAACACTTAGTATCTCACTGGCATGCCGCACTGGGCCTCCTAGCTTATGATAGTTTCTGGGGTGCCACACCCTGCACCTAGATATAGCGCTAGGGACCCCCAATATACAGAGAAGCCTTGACGCGGCTTGGGGGCATATCATACACCTGCGCAGGTATATGTAACCAATATCTCTGAATTCTATTATCATGTAGTGTTCAAGATTGGTTGCTAAAACTATTCAGTGTGCCGAGGGAACCAATGTCTTGTTACTTACTAAGTATTAACCCCTCCCTTGCATGCAGCTGAAAAGTTTTACTGAACTAATTTGAGCATCTACCACTATCTGTATGCATGCTACATCTTTGCCCGATGCCCGCCAGATTCCTTTCACTGGCGAGCCCCGGCGATAGGGACTGGGACGCGCATGCATCTCATGCGCGTGCGCATCCCAGTATCACAGCGGCTGGGCAGCGTCTCACTACCCGTCTCTGCTTCAGGGAGATGCTGCCCAGTTCGAAGGGGGGTCGGGTGGTGAGGGGGACCGGCGGTGACAGAGGGGAATTTGGCGGGGACCCCCGACAGGCTCCGTTGCCACGGGATGCACGAGCAACTCGCGCACGCGCCCCTGGCACCCAGCGGCTCCATCTGTATGTGTTTTAAATTTGGTAAACTGTAAAAAATAATATATAAATATATAAATAATGTATATTTAAGAAACTGTAAATACATATAAAGTCACTGGATGAAACTGTTCACAATAAATCATATTAACAGCCAGCAGAAAAGTTGTAAACAGTGTTCATAAATAGTAATTTATGCTAGCTGATATAACGTTACTTACTGCCATTTAAGAACCAAGAAATGCTGCACACTTTGAGTGCGCTTAAACCTATGGGCTGGTCTATTCTAGTGTATCACTGATAGAGACTGAGAGCACCTCTTGTATATATTCTCAGACAGAGACTCCTGCAGTGTCTGCTGGTGGATCCAATTGTGGAAAAATCAATCTAAAGCCCTGTACACATGCATCGATTTTTCCCGATTTTCGATTTGATTTTGCTTATAGAAGCAAAATCGAATCCTAAACAAAATTGAATGTTTTTTGTGTCACTTTTGATCTACATTCAATTCGATGTGCTCTCCCGTTTTCACAAAATTGATCAGAAAAATCTACTGTGCAGCCAAGGAAATCAGGGTATGCTACTCCCCCCCAAAGTTTTGAATGCAGTCATGGTCGACCTGGCTATTCTTGGCCTTGCCCCAACCCAAATGTACCCAGATAGGAGACGATTGAATTTGTTACACAGAGTTTTAGGGAAAGGTCTAGGGATGGTAAGGAATAGGTACATTAGTTTGGGTAGCAAGACAATCTTTGCAGCTGCCACTCGGCCAACCCAAGAGATCTCCTCCATCATCCAATCTTTGATAATCTTTTCGAATGCCCTAAATAATGGATCAAAGTTGCAGCTCATTAAATCACTCTCTCTAGAGATATTTACCCACAAACATTTAATCAATTTCGATTGCCATGAATATTTATATTTTTTCTTCAGGCGTCTAAGTACATCCTCCGAGACATTAAGTGGGAGGGCCTCAGTTTTTGTTGTACTTAGCTTTTATCAGGAGATGTCTGTGTAGGAGTCTAAAATAAGGTGTAAGTGTGAAAGGGAAGTTTCGGGTTCTAGCAGACAAAGCAGAATGTCATCAGCGAAGAGACTGATCTTGTGAGAGATTCTACCTATCTCGGGTCCTAAATTAGAGCCCATGGATCTAATGTGCTCCGCCAAGGGCTCAATGGCCAAGGCAAACATCAAGGGCGATAGGGGGTAACCTTGGCGTGTTCTGTTTGTAATGTTGAATGATGAGGAGGAGCAGCCAATGGTGAACACTGAGGCCGATGGCGAGGAATACAACACTAAAATAGATTGTAATATTTTATCAGTGAATCCAAAACTTCGTAGGGTAGCCTTCATATAATCCCAATTCAACAGTCAAAGGCTTTTTCTGTGTCTAGGGAGAGAATTAGCAGTGGTAAGCCTTGCTGTTGACAGCGTTCCATTATGTTAATGACCCTTCGAGTGTTGTCGGGCGCTTGTCTACCTAGTACAAAACCAACTTAGTCTTGGTTGATAAGGTTGGGTAATAATGTAGATAGTCTGTTGGCTATCAATTTAGCAATTTTTTTAATATCTGTATTCAACAATACAATGGGGCGATAATTCTGCACCACTGTGGGCATTTTGGCTGATTTCGGCATGGTGATAATTTGAGCCTATAGCATTTCTCTTGGGAAGAAGGTAGTGTGGGAGGCTTCATTAAAGACTGACAGGAGAAGTGTAGCCATCTGGGCATGGGGATTATCTAAGGGAAGTGAATCTATGGCCACCTCAACTTTGCCTAGTGTCCACGGGGAGCTAAGAGAGCTGCAGGTCTCTGGGTCAATAGAAGGGAGATTTAGTTTCTCTAGAAACGTGTCTATGTTATGAACAGTCGGTTGGGGCATGTCAGGGTCATCTTTAAGGTTGTACAATTGTGAATAATATTCTGCAAATGTAGTGGCTATAGCGGCAGGGTCAACAACTTTAACTCCCTTGGAAGTGTATATCACATGTATGCGCTCCTTGGCTCTACGACCCCTCAGCTTGCAGGCTAACAGGCGGCCTGCTCTATTTCCAAGTGTATAGTATCGCTGGTTGAGCCTTTGAATGTTACGATGAACTTCATTAAGGGTGAATGCGTTAACCTCTCGGGCATCAAGGAGTTGTCTAAAGAGGGATTTATTAGAGGGGTCTACTCTGTGGGCTTTTTCTAATGTGGCCGCTTTCCTTTCAGCTGAGGCAAGTCATTGTTTATTCTGTCGCTTCAGTCTAGCTGCCACCTGAATTGCAGAACCTCGGACCACTGCCTTCAGTGAACACCAATGGGTGAAAACAGACGTATCAGAGGGGGAGTTGGTGTCAAGGTATAGATCTAGTGAGTCTGATATGGCCTGGCGAGTGTCTGGTTCAGTGAGAAAATGAGTACCTAATCTCCAGGAGCACAGGGAAATTGTGCATTTATTAACCTCCCAGACTATGATCTGACCAAGATATTGGTAAGATAGTAATCTTGCTAATTGGTGCAAGCATCCCTCTATCAACCAGGCCCGTGTCTATTCTAGAATACGACCTGTGTTTGGATCTCCATGCATCAAACAGTGCATATTCAGCCAACAGTTGGCAAAACTTATGGGAGGGGTCTTGAAACGATGTCTGGTGGAGGATCCGTGTGGGATGTGAGCGATCAATACTAGGGTCTAAGACCATGTTGAAATCTCCAAGAATCATCAAAGCCCCTCTTAAATGGTGTTGGGGAGTCATGCAAACATTTCTGCAGAAAGCAATTTGTTTAGCGTTTGGTGGATAACAAGAGACTAAAGTGGTCTCAACGTTGTCTAGAAGGCCAACCAGTATCTAGTACCTCCCCTCGGGGTCTTTGTAGAAGACAGCTGAAACGCACAGTTTTTGGCTATAAGTATAGCTACTCCGGCCTTTTTTCGAGGGACCATTGGCCGTATATCAAAAGGGATACCTGGAGTTAGTGAAGAGGGGGGGATTATGTCTTTGGAAGTGTGTCTCTTGGACCGCTACCACCTGCGCTTTAAGCTTGTGAAAGTAATTCAGGGCTACTCTCCTTTTATGAGGGAAGTTTAAGTCCTTTGCATTTATGGATATTATGTTAACCATTATTTACAAAGACGCGGGCTTTTACTTTGCTGAAGGATTCGAGTGTAAGAGTAACTATACCTGGTGTATGATAGGAAACAAAAAAAAATTAGGGAAACATGGGGGAAGTGAAACAAACAAAAAACCCCAAAGATCTAAATCGATCTCCTTTGAGATCCTTACCAGTCGCCATATCAAGGTGGCTGTGTACATTTAGTGGGGGGGGGGGGGGGAGTGGTAAACCTCCCACCTTCTAACACACATTTATGTAAACACGAGTAACTCTAACGGGAAAGGGAAACCTGAGCCTCGGAAGTAAAAATTTATACCTATGAGGACTTGAACAGTCAGTGAATGGGAATCAAAGCTAAATGCAAAGGTAACAATATAACCTCAAAGTCTAACAGAAATACACAGTATGATAAATGTCTCAACATTAGGCAAAGCGCTCTATGTCACGTAAGAGTAAACTCAAAGATAGAGACAGTAAATGCAATAATGTAGCTGTCAAATCAGGAAACTGTACCAGGCTTTCTAATATATATATATATATATATATATATATATATACAAACAGATACTTCTGCGCAATATCATTAATGAATAAAATGCTGTATAAGTATCTGTATATGGAGATATGGTGCAGCTCACTTCTATGGGCTAGTCAGGCCCCAAATGGCGGTATGTAGAAACAGAGAAAGAAGGAGCGCACAGCGTGAGCAAAGTTTATATGAAGTATTTACTGTAACTCAATAAAAGAAAGCTCACATACATAGCATAATAAATGTAACCGCGTGAAACACAAACATAATCACCGCTCCTAGAGCACGTCGCAGTGCAGGCACTGGGGACACCAGTCGATCCAACACGATGTTTTGTGCAACGTAGGTACTCTCAGCAGGTAGCGGGGCGGGCACTGGGGACTCCAGTCACACCGTCTAGCGTGTATCAGCAGCGGCGGTCACTCCGGCTCAGATGTAACAGCAGCAGCGGGGACCAAACTTTCACAGCGGGAAACGACAGATACAAACAGCGCGGACCAGATAGGAAACCAGTGATCTCAGCATCAGATGGAAACGCCCCAACGCGTTTCGTCATTGGACTTCGAAGGATCCAGAAACGCGTTGGGTGTATTTCCATGTTCCATGTTTCTGTATGAATTATACTGCACAGATGAAAACTACAAGTTTTTAATAAATATTGTATTAAATCAAAAACTGTGATTTTTATGCTAGAATTATCATTGATACTCTGGTTGTATTCTGGTGGTGGAATTTACATTAGGGGCGCACTCTGTTTTTTCTTTTTCTCCATTTCTTCCACTTCCCCCACTAACAGGGGGGACTAATAGAGCTGCTGCCCGGATAGACTAATTCTAGCGCATTGAAAGGGTATTACTTCTTTTCTATATATATATATATATATATATATATATATATATATATATATATATATATATATATATATATATATATATATATATATATATATATATATATATATATATATATATATATATATATATACACACAATTCTTGTATCCCGGCACTCCGGTCCCCCTCGAGGTTAACTTGCTCTGGTGCCTGGAACAGGGGAGGTCATCCCAAATATACAGGTAGCAGTAGGTACCGGCACCCAGAGACTGACACGCTGAACTTCATAAGGTGTAAACGGTGAGGTTTATTCCATCAAAAATCTACGTTTCGGGGACCGTGTCCTGATGAAGGGGACACGGTCCCCGAAACGTAGATTTTTGATGGAATAAACCTCACCGTTTACACCTTATGAAGTTCAGCGTGTCAGTCTCTGGGTGCCGGTACCTACTGCTACCTGTGTATATATATCTATATATATATATATATATATATATATATATATATATGTAAACACAAGTAACTAGAGGGAAAAAATCTAAGTAAAATGCAAAGGTAACGATATAACCTCAAAGTCTAACTGAAATGCACAGTGAGGTAAATCATTAGGTCTCATCATTAGGCAATGCACTCTATATCACGTAGGATTACACTCAAGGACAGAGACAGTAAAATGCAATAATGGAACTTTCAAATCAAGAAACTGTGCCAGGCTTGCCCCCTAGCCCACCGCAGACCAATCCTGCTGGAGTGCGGCTGGGTGAGTCTGTAGGGCTTGGGGCAGTAATGTTCTGACTGAAGCTTCCTCAGACCATCTTCAACATTATTAATGGAGACATTGGAGCCTTCGCGGAATACTAACAGTTTAGTGGGAAATTCCCATTGGTAAGGGATATTTGCTTTCTGAAGGGCAATTGTAATGGGCTTGAGTGATCTGCGTTTCAATAGCAGACAGGTCCCCAAAGATTTGAATTTCTCAGAGAGCTGTAGCTGTATCGAATGATGGTCTAGCTGCTTTGAGCAAGGTTTTCTTGGTGTGGAAATAATGCATCCATAGTAGGACGTCACGAGGATCATTATCTGGACCTGGCTTTAGGCAAGCGGTGGATCTGGTCGATAAGCAGGATTGTGGTGGAGGCCTGTGGTAAGAGCCTCTTGCAGACGTCCATAGCATAATCATGTCGGCTACTATTCACCACGGATTCAGGGATGCCACACAGCTTGAGATTAAAGAAGGATGATTTAAAGAAGGCAACTTGTTGAGCTGGTTTTGGGGTCTTGCTGCATTTAGATGGCATATTAAGTTGCCAAACAAGCTGTGAGGGGGTTTCACTTATACAAAGCAAATGTTGGAAGGCTCTGTTGTCAAAGGCGAGTCTATAGCATATCTTCAATTATGTGAAAAGGTGGGAGAATTTATGTGTGTTATATTAGCATAGTCAGGAGTTTCAGTATGAAGCGGAGGTGCATACTATATTTGCAAATACAAGGCTCCACTTATTTCCTCAGACTGATCATGGAGATCAGGCGACCCCAACAATAGAGGCAGTTAACCCCACTCCTCAGCTGTATGGGCTTTGGTCTGCTGTGAGAGAGGGAGGCAGGGAGAGCAACAATACAGCAAAAACAGTTGGAAGTAGAACACACGAAAAGCTGGTATGTGCTCCAAATCTCTGTGTCCACAGGTATGCAAGGTCTGTGTCCCCCAAAGAAAGTGGGTGCCAGCCAGGGGGAGACTGTCACCAGGGGGCTAGAGTGCAGCTGACACTCCTTTAGGATCTCTACAGTCCAGGATCCAGGGTCCTCACCCCTATATAGGGCACTGTAAAGAACCGCAGGGAGTGGAGACAGGGAATGTGATCTGTCCACCCCAGACCTTTCCAGGTCACTTAAAACAGAAGCGCCCTGCGGGTCTAATACAGCCTAGTGACAAAAGCTAAATGTCCCCTGGAGCCAGGACAGGTGTCTGCTTACCAGAGGCCAACGTTTGGGGGTGCAGGGCGGCTCCACGAGCACCTCTATGCTGCAAAAAAGATTAGTAAAACACATTCGAAATAAGATTACTGTGTTCTTATAAATCAGCAATCTTATTTCGAATGTGTTTTACTAATATTTTTTGTGAATATTCTCTATGAACATTTTGAGGTGTAGCTGTGTATGTACCGCTTTAAGGGATGAATCACTTTCCCCTGCATTTACGCTACGCTATGCTGTATGTTTATAGAAGCCTTTGGTGAAACTGATATATTAGCGAATGAACTCTTTTTATCCTAGTTGTTGTCTGAAGCAACTTTGATACATGTATACACTGTATATATTTTTGTACAATGTATTGTATGGTGATGTACGCGCTCTAGCCCGGAGTACGGGAATTCAGCGTGTGTTTATTTTGTTGTCACATTTCCATGACACCAGTGGGGGCGCATCGGGGCAGTCTGACACACAGGCAGTGCGCATGTGACATCAGAGACTAGCGCCGGAGCGTGCACGCTGATGCCGGGAAACGTGATGGTGCTGGTATGTATAGATTTATGTAATGTATGTTCATTTGTTTTATGTCCTGATGAAGAAGCGTGTTTATTAAAGGCTTCAAAACGTTGACTATACATTGGACCCTCTGAATTTGATTTATTTGAGTGCCGCCTACCATTGCTGAATATATATATATATATATATATATATATATATATAAATATATATATATATATATATATAATATATATATATATATATATATATATATATATGTGTGTGTAGAAAGCAGGAAAAGGCTGTGTTAGTCCTTTATATTAAAAGTTTCTCATAAGTTCAAAGATCCAGTATGGTGCTGCTTAATACACTGGATAGCCGATCCCACTGCTCCACAAAAGATATGCAAAAGAATGGAGAAGCGCACAATGAGCTATAAGTATAACAATATTTATATATATAGTAACAAAGCTTACATACAATTCAAATTCAAATGCCAGCATGGTAAGGTGGAATGCGGTACATACATATATACATGCAAATATACTTCTGAAGTAGAGTGTATTTTTGGTGAAATGGTTGAATGGTCTAAAGTGTCTATGTAGACAGTCAATAGGTTGACTCCAAAAGATTGCCAGGCAATGGGTCAACACAGACAAACGGTCCAAATGCAATAGATCAATATTGCCAAAAAGTCAACATGCACTAGGTTGACATTAACAAAAGCCAACACAAGCAAAAGTTTGATATGACAATGGTCAACACATGAAAAGATTGACATGAGTTTTTCACAATTTTTGTTTTTACTTTTTGCCATTTTTCATACTTTACCATCACAGCGGATTACAATTGGGAAGTGGTGAGTAAAGCGAGTCATGAGAGGGTACATACTAAACTATTTGGGGGTCCATGTTGACAGGTGTCAAAAAAGACACAAAAAACCCCAGGAAAATGCATCTCAACCTTTTCGTATGTCAACATTTTTCAAGTCAATCTTTGACAATGTTGAACTATTACAAGTCGACATTTTATGTCTTTCTATGTCTACCTAGTGCTTGTTGACCTGTCTGTGTCGACATATTGCATGCCAACCTATTAATTGCAGATCTTTAAATCCACACCTGGATTTATTTTGGGTTAACTATCTGGGATATGTAAATGTTTAACTCAGGCTTTAACATTTTTACATTTTCAAATTTCAAATCAAAAATATTAAATTGACATTATATAGAACTATAATGCTCTTAGAATGTCTTTTTGGCATTATTTTTGTTTGAGTCACTGAGAAACAGAAGTACAATATTGACTCAAAAGCATTAATTGTTCTGTGAACTAAACTGCAGGAGATTTGTTCACCAAGATCATTAGCAATTGCTCTTGGACTGCCAATCAGAAAATGACACCTTAAGCAAGATAACATTCAAACTGTGCAGTATATACTATTTATATATGGTGCTAAAATGATCAAAAGTGGACTTGCATATTAAGTTTTTTTAATCAACAAATATGATTTGCCTTCTAGCATTTGTCCATTTATCTCCATACAAGTATCTTGAAGTTCTGGATATGCTCTGTGCACTTTGTCAGGGCTCGGGTCTCTGGTGTTCCCGGCTGTGGCAGCAGTGGGGCAGTGGTGGATGCTGGGAACTGGAACACGGGAGGCTTAAGATATGGACAGTTTATATAAGTATCATTGGCACTGCGGGCACAGCTAGGTGGGGGGAATTGATGAGACTCTGGTCAGAGACGTGGAGTTTAACACCACCAACGGTTTTCACCAGGGTCCCCCACAAGGAGGTTTGGACTCTGCTGCGTTCGGTGGCAAGGTTGTGGCCCTCTGACCTGAGTTCCCCACAGCTAACTTGCCAGTCACAGGAGATGGACAGTGACTAGTGGCACTGAGCTTGGAACATGGAACTTGGAACTTGGTCTGCATTGGCCTGGGAGGCCGGAGAGAAAACAGTGGGAGCCAATGAGTAGTCAATGGCCTGGGAGCCAACACAGAGGGTTGACGACCTGGGAGCCGGCGCGGTACTGTAGATGGCCTGGGAGCCGCAGGGAGTGTTGACCACCTGAGAGTTGTCACGGTACTGTAGACGGCCTGGGAGCCGGAGGGGTATTGATGACCTGCGAGTCAACAGGAGCTTGTTGAAGACCTGGGAGTCGACAAGGGAGTTGATGACCTGGGAGTCGACACAGGATTTGACGGCTTGCGAACCGACTGGGGAATACAGGAACTGCATGGTATGGACCTTTAGGGGCAGTAGCAAACTCTGCTGAGGGATGCTGAAGTGCTCTATAATCTTCCCTTGAGAGCTGGAGATGGTAGACAGTGAGGAAGGTAACCTGGCAGGTGGAGAGAGCCAGGGAGCTTTAACATCAGCAGCATATGATAGCAGAAGATTGCACAGGGTTTTGCACAGGGTAACCACAGGGACTGTGAACAGGAACCTGGAGCCTTGGAACGCCGAGGACTGTATATACACAGGAATCAGACAAGTTGTTTAAGGCAGGAATAATGGGCCAGAGGCCTCAGCTATATCCCTGCTGGCCTGTGATTGGCTGCAAGTCGCAGCAGCATTTAAGTCCAGGAAGTACTTGTGCACACCTTTGGTCACATGGGTCAGTGCACAGGTCAGAGTATCAAGGTCACAGGGAAAGCATTGGACAACAGAGTGTGGCATGGGCCCGGCCCAGGACCAACCTTGGACGCTGGAAAGAGTTCAGGGAAATGCCACTCAGATCCTGCCATGGAGGCACAGGACAGGGGCCAGCTAGCGGGTAAGAAATGTGGATGCATGCGCATATGCAAACACTCACTGCTGTTTCTGATACACTTTATTTAAAAAGGAGTAAGGCCATTACTTAGGTGTTTTAGTAAGGCCATCACTGCTGTTACAGTATAACAGCAGAGTTATAGCAGTAGTATATGCTAAGCATTTTATATATGTTTTGAACATCTCAAAACAAATAATGTTATTTCTTTTGGGGAAAATGTATCAGATATGTTTCTCACATTTCTTCATAAATATGCTGGTGCTTCAATAAGTAAGGTAGCAAAACCTTTCACATCTTCTCTATTTTATTTCAGTTTCCTGCCAGGCCAGATCAGGTAGTCTACTATTTAATCTCACAACAATTTAACTGTCCCCCGTATTAGTTATACTGTCCCCAATATCAGTTGTAAGATTGTGAGACTGGTCAAACATTGAGGCTTTTAGTGTGATCAGATTTCTGTATTTAATTTGTACATCAGCAGCTTATACTCATTGCCAACCTCTTGTGGGGACCGTTGATAACATTATATCATGGAAGAAGGTTTCAAGGTATACCATTGAGATGTACTGGACCATCTTCCTTAGAATTCTGACCTAGATTTCAAATTGGTTCTGAAATCCAAAACGTGCAAGATTTGACCCCGGGAATACAATATTACCTTACAGTATTTTTGGATCCAAGATTGCAGCCTTACCCCATATCCACTAGGATTGGGTCGGGTTGGATGAGCCCAGTTCTCTGAGAATTAAGTCTGCTCATCTCTAGGAAGCTAAAAATATGCAGAACATAATTACACATTTTACCTGATGATGACTTTTCATAGAAAAGTGTACAGCAGATAAGAACCACTTGGTCCATCGAGTCTGCCATAAACCCATGTACATGCACAGGCTTACACACTAGGGTTTTTTTTTTTTGTCATAAGCCAATTAACATATATGGATATTTTTGAAGTGTGAGAGGAGACTGGAGAAACCAGAGGAAACACATACAAGCACATGGAAAACATACAATGTTGTGGGAATTGATCCCATGCTAACCATTACATCATCCATTCATGCCTGTATGATCAATATTTCTGCATTTTACCACAACACATTTCCAAATTCATTCTGAGTTTCAAAAATAATATTTTGCATATAATTGTTTCATATTGTTATCTTATTTTGTTAATGCATTGATAATTATGTTATATTGTATGTTATAACACCTGCCTATAACAGATGCTCCTAAAAAAAAATAACATTGTTTAAGGTGGAGTTCATGTCAGAGCCATGTCTAGAGCCAAGGGAGCCATGCAATCGCATGGGGTACCTGCTGCCACAGCCAGTGTCTGCATACAGTATTCCACAATGTCTGTCTGTTCGCATGGAATACTGTTGAAAATGTTCCTCCCAAAATGGCCACAACCTCAGAGAAGACAGTTGTTATGGATGTCATTTTGGGAGGGACATTTCCTAGCATGCAGAATTTGCAAAAGGGCTTCATGCCTAACAAGTACTGAGTGTCCTATGTGCAAGTAGTATTGACGCTGGGTAGTAGTAGTAGTAGTAGTTTGTTTATTTATAAGGCGCAACAAAGTGTCTGCAGCGCTGTACATAGCAAACAAAAAACAAATTACAAGGTAATGTACAGGGTGTGTTGATCAAATACAGCATAAATAGGGGTATAGCTGGTAGAACTAAAATCAGCATCAGTTCAGAAGTAGGTGTTGAAATTGTTGAGGAGACTGAAGATGAAGTAGAGGAAGGGAAGAACAGGGCAGAGCACTGGTGAGGTAAAGAGGTAGCGTGAGTACGTGAGGAAGGAGGACCCTACTCATAAGAGTTAACAGACTAAAAGGAGGTGGGTGGACGAACAAAAAACAATAGGATAAGTAGGAATGGAGGGGAATGGATGGAGGGGTAGGGTAGGCAGGATAGGAGGAGGGAAAGAGGTTACTAGAGTCCTGGATTACAATTAATCTGGTAGTCAAGGTGCAGGGCTTTGAGTCTGTAGCAATATCATTGTGCTCTAGTACAGTGGTTCTCAACCTCTGACCTCAAGCAACCACAACTCATTACTCACTGACACATTTTAAAAGATCCACAGGTGGAGGTAAGTATTTCACTTGTGATTCTGTGTGGAGACCTGGAAAACGTGCACTCTTGGGGGTACTTGAGGACCAAGGTTGAGAACCACTGGTCTAGTCCACAACATTTCCTGGTAGGAAGAACCATTCACTAATAATATGCCTCTCCACCACAGATATATTGGGTTTATGCACAATAGTTATCTTAAGTGGATAACCTAACTTCAATAGATTTGTAATGTACAATGCATAATATTATCATATACAATAAGATTGTAATGGACTTCCCTGAACATTGACACATCACCTAGAGGAGGAAGAAAGCTGCATAGCTTTTTCACTTTGCACTGATGTTTTATCTTGTGGTATCCTATGAAAAATAGGGTGTAAGGTAGTCTTTTCCATTTTTAAAATGGCCATGGGGAAAACTCCATTTACGATTGCAAAATTTTCTAGAAACCATGGTGATAGGGACAAGTTATCAAGCGCTCCCCAATGCTGGATGTTATAATTTAATACTTTTTCGTATGCCAGGGACCCACAAACAAATATTGGATTCATCATTATGAGTATTCCTCATATAAAATGTAATTTAATGATATTCTGGGGGAAATTTACTAATGGAAATTTGTAAAAAATAGGTGTAAAAATAGGTGTATTTGTATCCAGAAATACACTTATTTTTGACATTTACTATCCCGAAAATACGGCAATTCGTAGTCATATTGATGTGCTATCAATACGAATACGAATTGCCGTATTTTCGGGATAGTAAATGTCAAAAAAAGTGTATTTCTGGATACAAATACACCTATTTTTACACCTATTTTTTACAAATTTCCTTTAGTAAATTTCCCCCTCTTTCTCTGTGTTCTTAGTAAATTTCCATTCTAGGCTACTTGCCTAGTATAAGTACTACCTAACTGCAAACCAGGTTATTATTTAGCTAATGCAAGCTGTGTGTGAATTACTGTACAATTTAATCTACGTTCAAGGCTACTTAACAATAGCATGATGCAAAATATTTTAAGCTACTTGTGTATTATCACGACACCCGATTTAAAATAAATTGCATACGATATTGCATACTATTTAGTGGGCGATTTGATCCGTGATGCGATTTAGCGGCTGATTTTTTGCCGATTTTCGGCCATTTCCTGCCGATCCAAGTCAGCCCGAAGCGTGGCGAGGGGACGTGGAAAACGATCCCGAATTGTGGCGAGCGCAGCGAGCCCCGCGAGGGGACGCGGAATACATGTCAAGCAATCCGTGTGCGCTCGCCACGCTTTGGGATCGTTTTACTCGTTCCCTCACGTGGCACACTGCTCTCGCCACGCTTCGGGCTCTGTGGCTCGCTGCGCTCACCACACTTTATAAAATGAACGGTACTTGTGTATTATCACGGCGCCCATCGCATACCATTGCATACCACTAAATAAGGTATGCGATGCGATATTCACGTTAAATGACCTGGAATGTACAATTCAATATCGCATACCATGGCATGCCACAAATGGCATGCGATGCAATGCTATTTTTAATTGTACAAGCACCCTGATGGGTGATTGCAATGTTAAATGCACCCCCATTGTCAATGTGACCCCCACTATCAACGCCAACCCGAAGCGTGGCGAGTGCAGCGGTACGCATCCTCCGACCTTTTCATACCCCCACTATCCATGTCGGCGTGGAGTTGATTTTATATAGTGTGGTGAGCGCAGCGAGCCACCGAGCCCGAAGCGTGGCGAGCGGACGTGGATTACTTTACATGTATTCCGCGTCCCCTCGCGGGGCTCGCTACGCTCACCACGCTTCAGCCTCGGTGGCTCGCTGCGCTCGCCACACTATATAAAATCGAAAGATCAAAGGGTACGTGCAACCACCCCTGGCGGGCTCGTTACGCTTGCCACGCTTCGGGTTGGCGTTGATAATGGGGATGGTGTTGAAGATGGGGGTGCATTTAACATTGTAAGCACCCATCAGGGTGCTTGTACAATTAGAAATCGCATTGCATGCCGCTATATTGCTTGCGATGCGATGAGATGCAGTACGATGAACATCATGGGCACCATGATAATACACAAGTACCAAATGAACTCCACGCCAACGTAGATAGTTCGGGTATGAACAGGTCGGTAGGATGTGTACCGCATCCGCTCGCCACGCATCGGGCTGACTTGGATAGTGGAGGTGTGCATTGATGGAATAGCAGGCAAATCAGTCGGAAAATTGGCCGAGAATCAGCCGCTAAATTGCATCCGATTTGCCGCCGAGATTTGGCCGATTTCACAGGTGCCGTGATAATACACAAGTACCTATTTTTAAAGCTACATGGCTTGCAGAAGAATTGAATGCCTTAAAAGTCAACAGATTTGTCTGTATTACAAATGAAATACATCATTGTACAAGGATTGTTCATCACATCATTTTTATTGCAAACCAGTCGGCACGTAAAGTACATTTTCCAGCTCATAATTTTTTAGTTGTCTGCAAATTAGAAAAATTAGATTACAACCGAAAAATGCAGCCTACAAAAGTATTTAAACCCTTTGTTGTGTAAGCTTTAAAATGAGAGATAATGAAAGATATAACAACTGCTTGGCCCTCAATTAGCCTTCACCTGAAAATTATTGAAAATGTCAGCTTTTATTGATAAAATGACCCCAAATAAAATAACATTGTTCATACCGTAAATCTGAAGGAAAGTTGTAAAAATGAAGACCAAAAAGGATTCCTAAGAAGTTAAAAATAAATATATCAGTATCAGTCTAGGGGTGCTGCCCTGTGGGATTGGGATCATTTGATCTACAGCATGTTGGTCAACAAGCATTAGGTCGACATGGTTCAAGGTTGGCATGGGTCTAGGTTGACATGGGTGTAGGTCGACAGGTCCTTATGTTGACACAAGCACTAGGTCAACAGTGTCTAGGTCGACAGTCAAAAAGTCGACATGGGTTTTTCACTGTTTTTTTACCCGATTGTTGACACAGTCGACATGGACACAGTTTGAAGTGCCTCGCTTCGCCAGGCACACTATTTTATTCTCCCACCATGCCCTAGTGAATGGTGAGGCATGAAATACCACCTGTCGGCACATGTCGGCTCAAAAAAAACAGTGGAGACCCCATGTTTTGACTATTGACCTAGATATTGTCAACCTAATGCTTGTGTTCACCTAATGAACTGTCGTCCTAAACCCATGTTGACCTAGATCCATGTTGACCTTGTCCCTTGTCGACATATCCCCATGTCAACCTAATGGTGTCGACCCAATGCTTGTCGACCCTGTGTGCCATATCAGTCCAGGAGTGCTGGCCTGTGTGCCGTATCAGACCAGGGGTGCTTCTGTGTGTGCCGTATCAGTCCAGGGGTGCTGCCCTGTGTGCCGTATCAGTCCATGGGTGCTGCTCTGTTTGCCATACCAGTCGAAAAGTATTATTAAGTGTGATGTATAATTCCAGGGGTGCGGCCCTGTTTGCCATATTAGTCCAGGGGTGCCGACAAGTGTACCACATCAGTCCAGGGGTGCTGCTAAGTGTGCTGTATCAGGACAGAGGTGCTGCCCTGTGTGCCGTATCAATCCAGGGATGCTGCTAAATTTGCCGTATAATCCCAGGCATGCTGCCAAACCATATAATTCCAGGGGTGCTGCCCTGTGTGCCGTATCATTCCAGGGGTGCTGCCATGTGCACCGTATCAGTCCAGGGGAGCTGACAAGTGTGCCACATCAGTCCAGAGGTGCTGACAAGTGTACCACATCAGTCCAGGGGTGCCGTTTAATCCCAGGCATGCTGCCATGTGTGCCATATAATTCCAGGGGTGCTTCCCTGTGTGCCGTATGAGTCCACGGGTGCTACCCTGTGTGCTGTATCAGTCTAGAGGTATTATTAAGTGTTATATATAATTCCAGGGGTGCTGCCCTGTGCGCCGTATCAGTCCTGGGGTTCTGCCCTGTTTGCCATTTCAGTCCAGGTGTGCTGACAAGTGTGCTGTATCAGGACATAGGTGCTGCCCTGTGTGCTGCACCAATCCAGGGGTGCTGCTAAGTGTGCCATATAATTTCAGGGGTGCTGCCAATTTCCATATAATTCCATGGGTGAGGCTAAGTGTGCCATATAATTCCCGGGGTGCTGCCATATGTGCCACATAACTCCATGGGTGCTGCCCTGTATTCTGTATCAGTCCAGGTGTGCTGCGTAATGTGCCGTATAATTCCAGAGGTGCTTCATACGTATGCCATATAATTCCAGGGGTGCTACAAAGTCTGCCGTATCAGTCCAGGGTGATGCTAAATCTGCCATCTCAATCCAGGGGTGCTGCTAAGTGTGTTGTATCAGACCAGGGGTGCTGCTAAGTATGATGTATCAGTCCGAGGGTGCTGCTAATTCTGCCATATCAGTCCTGGAGTGCTGCTAATTATGCCATATCAGTCCATAGGTGCTGCTAAGTGTTCTATATAAGTCCAGTGTTTGTGCTGCTGACTGTTGCCTAGCTTAGTCATCTGGCTACCAACGTTTTGGCCTAAAATATTGTGAGCTGTTAGGTATTCAGAAAAGACTGGAAATGAGTGGAGATTAACGTTATTGAGGTTAATAATACTGTAGCTACAAAAAATAACCGATTCTGTGATTTTAGCTGTTTTTTATTATTTTTGTGAAAAAAATACAGATCCAATACCAAAAATAAAACCTGCAAGATCTAAAACATAATGGAGTTCCAGATCCTAAACCAAAACTCAAAACACGAAAAATGTTGGGGTGCATACCCCTAGTGAAAACCTTGTAGAAACAGTGGTTCTGCGTAGTATCCTAGTTTTAATCTGCAGTGATTTAATACTGTGCAAACAGTATTTGTTACAGATATATATATATATATATATATATATATATATATATATAGAAGACAAAGTATCCGGCACTCCAATTTAGTACAACTTTGTTCAAATGCTCAGGTGCCCTCATTGAGCCATAGGTCCATGTAGAGAAAGAAATATATGCGGCACTCAGGAGTCTTTCACATAAATAGACGAATTTTATTCCAATCCAACATGTTTCGGGAGTGTATACTCCCTGACGACGGGAGTATACACTCCCGAAACATGTTGGATTGGAATAAAATTCGTCTATTTATGTGAAAGACTCCTGAGTGCCGCATATATTTCTTTCTATATATATATATACAGTATTTGCAGGGTCCGGCACTCCCAAATAGATAATCAGCAACCGCGGTGCCCTCCAGGGGATAATATAGAAGTAGTGTGTCAGTCGACACAGACGGGCGGCACTCACACGGGTTTGTTATAAAGCAATTAACTCAGACCCACAACTGGATAGTCTGACGTTTCGGTTTTATTAACCTTTTTCAAAGACAATAAAAATACAAAAACACACTTACTTTATAGCAGAGAGCACCCGTGCGTCCTCCCTTCATTTCCACGTCTGCGCCCCGACCGCGCTGGAGAGTGACGTCATTGGCATCACGTCCTCGGCCGCGTCCCACAGCCAGCCGGCGGCGTTACCATGGAAACCAAGGAAGCTAAGAAAAAAATGTGAAAGAAAGCCGTTTAAACCCAGCGTACTGACAGGAACAAAACAGTAATGATTAAGGCTAATGTAGCGATGTGCGCCACACAAGACAGACGCACAATTGAGAAAAAAGGATTAGGACATGGAAGTGAGAAACATGAGAAATATATTTAAAGGCATTACATTAAGAAAAAATATTATTGGAGATACTATAAATATAGAAACAGCAAGTCTGGTCAAAAGACGTTAAATAATGAAAAAGAGCAAAAAGATGATTACAGAAGGCATGACACCTTCAGATGTCATCCTAGAAAGCAATTCAGAGAAGAATACTCATTAAGTCCCGAAGGTGTGACCACATTAAGTTTAAAAATCCATTTTGCTTCCAATTGGAGCAATTTTTTGTCCCGGTCACCTCCTCGCACACTTTGCGGGACCTGGTCAATCATTTTGTATTTCAATGTGGGGAGACTGTGCCTAAATTCTCTGAAGTGCCTTGCCACCGGTTGCTCGGAGGATTCACCTTCGAGCGCTTGCTTAATTGAATACCGGTGCATGGCCATACGCTCTTTGAAGGTTCTAGTTGTTTTGCCCACATACATGAGACCGCACGGGCACCGGATGATATATACCACGTAACGGCTCATGCATGTGAACACCTTCTTGATTTTATACCGGTAACCAGTGTGCGGGTGTGTGAATGTGTCACCTTGCTCCAGGTAACCACACGTCACACATCCCGTGCAACGGTAGTTT
This sequence comes from Crinia signifera, assembly GCF_055691185.1. NCBI lineage: Eukaryota > Metazoa > Chordata > Amphibia > Anura > Myobatrachidae > Crinia > Crinia signifera. Next base: position 190,968,261 of record NC_139217.1, read on the forward strand.
CCTGGTTTTCTCACCAAGAAGTGGGCTTTCTTCGGTTTGCCCATATTAGTGACATCATTCTTCACCAATTTGTCACGAAGATTAACGCCCCGTTTATAACAGGGCATTATTTCTTTGTTGTGTAGGGCCGGTAAATCAGGATCTAGTTTGACCAATGGCCAGACTTGTTTAGCAGTTTTCACCAACACGGAGCTACCCGTCGAATACGTGTTAATGAAAGGTAGTTTATTTGATTCCACATTTTTATCCTTACTAAGCAGAGTATCTGATCTGCTTATTGATAGGGCCCGTCTCTTGGCACACTCCAACTCTTCAAGCTTGTAGCCTCTGCAGGCAAACTTCTGGACCATATCATCCATATGTACAACCGCCACTGATTCATCGCTGCAAATTCTCCTTGCCCTCAACATCTGAGAGAAGGGGAGACCTCTCTTGGCCGCCGGGGGGTGAAAGCTGGAAGCCTTGAGAAGTGTGTTGCGGTCTGTATCTTTATGATACAGAGAGGTTGTCAACTGGTTACCGCATATTGTAATTTGTACATCAAGGTAACTTATGGTGGATGGACTTTGGGAGGAGGTGAACTTGATGTTACTATCAGCTGTGTTGGCATATGTTAAGACCATATCTAGGTCCTCCTTTCCCCCTGTCCAGATCATCAAAATGTCGTCGATGAATCGAACATATAGTGCGATGTTACCTTGAGCTGCAGGATGAGAAAGTATCAGCTTATTCTCCATCTGGAACATATATGCGTTTGCATACGTCGGGGCTACGCAAGATCCCATTGCGCAGCCCCGACGCTGCAGGTAATATGCCCCGTCAAAGTAGAAATAGTTTCGCTTTAATGTCAGTTCCAGTAAATGTAAATAAAAGTCGGTGGCTGGACCTTTATATTCTGGGCAATCCTGAATAAGGTTAGCGGTTGCAGTAAGTCCATCTTGATGTGGGATATTGGTGTAAAGACTCACCACATCAAGGGAGCATAAGATGACAGAGTCAGGTAGATTGCCCAGGGCTTCCAATCTCAGGATGAGATCAGTAGTGTCTTTAAGAAAAGACTGTTGCACTTGCACGACGGGTTGGAGATATGCATCGAGATATTGTGAGACCACATAATAAAGTGATCCTCTGGCTGAAATTATCGGCCTTCCAGGTGGGCATGATGCATTTTTATGCAGTTTAGGTATGGTGTATAGCAGAGGGGTTTTAGGAAATTTGGTAAGCAAAGCTTCAGCACATTTTTTTGTAATGACATGATTGTCCATAGCTGTCTTCAAAATGTTGTCGAGCTCCACTTTGAATTTATTGGTGGGATCACTTCCAAGCCGTTCATACACCACTGGATCAGATAATTGACCATAAATATCAGCTTTGTAAAAGTCCACATCCAAGACTACAACTGCCCCGCCTTTGTCGGCTGATCGCACGACTATATCATCATATGATTGCAGTTGTTTCAGAGCTGTTTGCTGTTGTGCAGTCATGTTGTTACGTATAGGATCTTTTATCGGATGAGTTGAATTGGCATGATCCAACCTCCTGTTCAGGTATTTGATACTGGGGTTTGTGGAGTGAGGATCATAATTAGAGCTGCTTTTAATCGGCAATTGATCAATGGATGCAGTAGTGCCGGATACTCCAAAGTGTTCTTTTAATCTCAGGGATCTTGCAAATTTGTAGTTTTCAACTTTAGTGTCAAAGGCATTATAGTAATTAGTAGGGACAAATGATAGCCCTAAGTTCAATACTGATACTTCCTCCGAAGTCAGTGACCTTTTTGACAAATTAAATACTACTGATTCCCCTTTGGTTTTGCTTTTCTCGCCTCTCTGCCATTGATGCCCTCGACGAGTTCGATGCCCAGGGCGCCTACTTTGGCCCTGGTATGTACCCCTAAAGGGGGCCTCTGAGCTTGTGATGAGGTAGACGGTAGCATCCGTTCCATGTCACTCGCTGAGGAATCACCTGCACTGGAAGTGCCTCTTGAGGTATTACCTCTATTCCTTTGTTGGTAACGTCTGCGACCACGCTGTGTCTGTGGCCTGCCAGCCGGATTGTTGGCCCATTCATACACCTTATTCTCAAGGTAGTCCCTGTTGACTATCACCACTTTGTCCCGTTTAAATTGTATCAGCTCTTTCCGGTATTTTTCAACCTGGACTTTCAGTTTCGCCGACCAATCTTCCTCCTTGTCCTCAATCAATGTCTGCCAATGTGTAGCCTCAAACGCTTTTATCTTCTCTTTGGCCAATTCATTCTCTCTATTAGCTTCTTGGATTACTAAAAGCATCAGATCGAATGAAGCCTTATTTAATATCGCTGCCCAATTGTGGCAGAAATCCACATTGTATCTCCCTATGGTAGGGGCATTTTTGATACGAAATCCCCTCGGAATTTTTTTATCCCTATAATAATCCGATAGGGAGATACTGTGCAATAGAAAGTCCACCTCACGTTTCTTTAGACGCAATAATTGGGAGTATAGACGATCCACCGATTCCTCACCTCCCGCAGCAGCCATACTTTGCTGGTTGAGAATCTGCTCAGCGTCGGAATCGGAAAAGGACAACATCTTCCCACACTGAAACGTGATTCTGGTGAGGCCATCAGAGTCTTGCTGCTCCATGATGTCAGTAGCCGTGCCTGAAGCTAATCCCACTTGCCCGTGTACAGGGGAAAGGGTAGTGGAGATGACGACAGGAGTCCTCAAAATGCTGAATTAGGATGGGTGCCGTGACAAAGTACAGATGGCTGGGTTGTGGAATCCCACCTCTGGACTAATACACAGTATTTGCAGGGTCCGGCACTCCCAAATAGATAATCAGCAACCGCGGTGCCCTCCAGGGGATAATATAGAAGTAGTGTGTCAGTCGACACAGACGGGCGGCACTCACACGGGTTTGTTATAAAGCAATTAACTCAGACCCACAACTGGATAGTCTGACGTTTCGGTTTTATTAACCTTTTTCAAAGACAATAAAAATACAAAAACACACTTACTTTATAGCAGAGAGCACCCGTGCGTCCTCCCTTCATTTCCACGTCTGCGCCCCGACCGCGCTGGAGAGTGACGTCATTGGCATCACGTCCTCGGCCGCGTCCCACAGCCAGCCGGCGGCGTTACCATGGAAACCAAGGAAGCTAAGAAAAAAATGTGAAAGAAAGCCGTTTAAACCCAGCGTACTGACAGGAACAAAACAGTAATGATTAAGGCTAATGTAGCGATGTGCGCCACACAAGACAGACGCACAATTGAGAAAAAAGGATTAGGACATGGAAGTGAGAAACATGAGAAATATATTTAAAGGCATTACATTAAGAAAAAATAACTAGAACCTTCAAAGAGCGTATGGCCATGCACCGGTATTCAATTAAGCAAGCGCTCGAAGGTGAATCCTCCGAGCAACCGGTGGCAAGGCACTTCAGAGAATTTAGGCACAGTCTCCCCACATTGAAATACAAAATGATTGACCAGGTCCCGCAAAGTGTGCGAGGAGGTGACCGGGACAAAAAATTGCTCCAATTGGAAGCAAAATGGATTTTTAAACTTAATGTGGTCACACCTTCGGGACTTAATGAGTATTCTTCTCTGAATTGCTTTCTAGGATGACATCTGAAGGTGTCATGCCTTCTGTAATCATCTTTTTGCTCTTTTTCATTATTTAACGTCTTTTGACCAGACTTGCTGTTTCTATATTTATAGTATCTCCAATAATATTTTTTCTTAATGTAATGCCTTTAAATATATTTCTCATGTTTCTCACTTCCATGTCCTAATCCTTTTTTCTCAATTGTGCGTCTGTCTTGTGTGGCGCACATCGCTACATTAGCCTTAATCATTACTGTTTTGTTCCTGTCAGTACGCTGGGTTTAAACGGCTTTCTTTCACATTTTTTTCTTAGCTTCCTTGGTTTCCATGGTAACGCCGCCGGCTGGCTGTGGGACGCGGCCGAGGACGTGATGCCAATGACGTCACTCTCCAGCGCGGTCGGGGCGCAGACGTGGAAATGAAGGGAGGACGCACGGGTGCTCTCTGCTATAAAGTAAGTGTGTTTTTGTATTTTTATTGTCTTTGAAAAAGGTTAATAAAACCGAAACGTCAGACTATCCAGTTGTGGGTCTGAGTTAATTGCTTTATAACAAACCCGTGTGAGTGCCGCCCGTCTGTGTCGACTGACACACTACTTCTATATATATATATATATATATATATATATATATATATATATATATATATATATATATATATATATATATATATATTTTAAATCTGTAGATAAATAATGTAAAGATTTTGAGCTTAATGACTTGCAATATAAATAATGTTTGGAACAGTCTGGGTAAGTGTCTTTTATAAGAAAGGTTATTCTACTGACTTGAGTACTTTTACAAATCAGTGTATGTAGGCTAATTAATGTTGAAGAGGAGCAACAGAACATGAGGACATGCACTGAAACTAGAGGGAGGAAGATTCAGGGGAAATGTGAGGAAGAATTACTTCACAGAAAGAGTAGTAGATAAGTGGAATAGCCCACCATCAGAGGTGGTAGACGCAAATACAGTAGTACAATTTAAACATGCTTGGCATAAGCATATTGATATCCTTACAAAAAAATAAGGATCAAATATGGTTTGAGGTAACTTGTTTAAAAAAGGGGCAGACTAGATGGGCCAAGTGGTTCTTATCTGCCGTTAAATTCTATGTTTCTATGTTTCTAAGGTCAGAGTCCATCTATAATGGGTGCAGTGTACATGGGCCCCTTAGTCCCACGGGGGCCCACACTGCACCCCTTTTTCCAGTACTTACCCTCTGTCGTCCAACGGCGGCAGAAGTGCTTTCAAAATCGCTGGAAAAATTCAGTGGTGGCCCTTTCTCCAGTGATCTGTGCATGCACAGTGGAGTCCAAGTGCTCTAGTACTGACTCCATGATGCTGCGCTGCTGCCACCAGATGCTGACTGACGCCTTAGGCATGTGTTGAATGAGAGTAGTACATATATATATATATATATATATATATAAATAGCTACTTTAATACCAAGCTTTTCTCTGGGACAGCTTATTTTCAGATTCCCTGTCCCTTCAAACGGTCTTAGTTACATAAGTACAAAACCCCATTCATTAGGGGGCATACACACAGGGCAATTTTGTCTATTTTTTAAGCAATCTGTCTAGATCGCTTAGTAATTAATCACAATGGGTGATGGCATGTCGCCGTCACCCATTTAGATCTTTAGCACATGCAGGCAAAATTTAGATAGATCACCTAGCATCAAGAAACTGAAGTCAGCACACATTGCTCAGCACACATCAGTATTTGTGTATGGGTGATGTTGCCACCGGGAAGTTACCTACCCTAGATCGCTTAGCACGGATTGCTAAGCATAAGTTGCCCCATGTGTATGGGGCATTATTGCTGATTTATGCGGTGGAAGGAATGATAATTTATAAGTACATTTCAATATTTATAAACATAACTAATAAAAAAAGTTGTTGTTTAACAATGCAGAAATGAATAATCTGCCCTTTTTATTAAGTGGTTTATGTAATGCTATTTTATCTATATAGCTGAAAATCCTGAATGAAAGAAATACTTTTAACATGCACAAATGTTTTTCTTTAAAAAGAAAAAGCTAACAAAAACACCACACAATTGATTTTACTTTATAAATGCTGTGTGTCCTTCATGAGTGAAAACATAAAACAAACCTCTTAAGTTATTATAAAAAGAATACAAATATACAGTATTTACTTTGAGTAGAAAGAAAATAGAATATAATAAATTATGTTCAGGTAATCCAAAGATCATTCTTTTGTGTACATTAGCATTACTCAAATGTAAAAGATTAAAAAAAAAAAAAAAAAAGAAGAGTATAAGTAGCAATTTAATGTAGATCCCTCTAAATCACAGAGGCATTGATCATAGTTTTCAACATGTATATTGAGGGAAAACATTTATGAGAGCTGATACTGAGTCAGGCACAATTTTTTTTAAACTAAAGGTGGCCATACATCTACAGATCGATTGTCAGATTGGGCTGGTTGGAACAAAAACCTGGTAATGGATGAGTGACAGTTTTTTGGCAGTTTTCCAGCATTTCAAAGCAAATGGTCAACTGTCATTTGCTCTCATCCATTACCAGTACTTTGTTCCAACTAGCCCAATCTGACAGTCGATCTGTAGATGTATGGCCACCTTAAGACACATCAACACAACCAGTGGTATAACTAATGGCTTGAAAGCCCCTGTTAAACTCACAAGGTGGACTTCTGTAGGTAACTATGGAGCCAAATAAGAAACAGGCGTCATGATTCACAAGGGTTTCACATGAGTATGTGAGGGAAGTACCTGAAATGAGGTTAACTCTCATGCAAGAAATAGAGAATCAAAGTTTATTTAGCACACAAAGTAATAACAATATCAGAAATGGTCATGGTTAGCCAGTGAAATACTGACACACATACTTGCTAGAACGGATTTTGAAGTACTGTATGCAGATAAACAGTTTCTGGTAAGAAACGGGGGATAAACAAAGGCAGTACTTGAACACATGGTGAAGCAGTGTTGGTTAAAACCATGCGGATTCCCCTAGGCAGTGGAAATCTTGGGGGCCCTTTCTCAAAATATTGTGAAATACATTTTTCATTTATCCAACCAACATTCTACAATTTGGAAACTGTATTGTGAATCTGATGTCTATAGTTTATGTATTTTAAGTTGTTAATGTGTACTTTATATCGCCCAACATGACCCTCTCCAGGAGGGACAGAGAGGAAGATTAATTAAGCTCGGTGAAGTGATAAACTGTCTGGTTTTTATCAGCGACCAATCAACTCCTACCTGTCATTTTTCAAACGAAGCCTGTAACTTCACAGGTAGGAGCTGATTGGCTGGTGATAAAAACCAGACATTTTATCACTTAACCGAGCTTAATAAATCTACCCCCTCTGTTTCTGGGCTTCTCTCTTAATGTATTATTGCCATCACCTGTGTTGGAAAACCTCTCTTATCAATTAACCTGTTAAAAGCAGATAATGGCAATCACAAATGAAGAGTGAAGTCCAGAAACAGAGCATTGTGTCCCTCCTGGAGAGAGTCATGTTGAGAGGTATGGTATTTTGCATTAATACACTATTTTCTCTATAAAATATTGTAAAAGTGTAGTTTTTGAGTTGATTCCTTTCTTAATCTTTTTTTAAAATAATTTAAGAAGCTTGATTGTAATTTTCTTTCAAGATAAATTAATATTATTTGATCTAATGTTGCAGGGCTTCTAAAATGCATGGGGCCCATAGGCTGGTGCCTACTCTGCCTACATGGTAATCCAACACTGGCAAGAAGTTATGCAGGTTGGACTTGATACATACAGGAGAGCTTGAGCCCAGGTGATTGTTATGCAGTTTGGATTGTATGGTACAAATCTGAATACCCATAGCAGAGTCTGAATGTGAGAAAATGTTCATGCTATACCAGATGGAACCAGAATGTATATAAAGAGTAGAGCTTGTGTCATCACTTACCATACATACAGATAGTGGTAGATGCTCAATTAGTTCAGTAATATTACTTAGGTGCATGAGGGAGGGCTTAATACTGAGTAAGTAAAAATACATTTTTTCCCCCAGCTCACTGAGTAGTATTAGTAACCAATCTTGAACACTACATGGTAATAGAATTCAGAGATATTGGTTACATATACCTGCGCAGGTGAATGATATGCCCCCAAGACACGTCAAGGCTTCTCTGTATATTGGGGTCCCTAGCGCTATATCTAGGTGCAGGGTGCGGCACCCCAAAAACTATCATAAGCTAGGAGGCCCAGTGCGGCACGCCAGTGAGATACTATAGTGTTAATAATTAGTGATAGGTATATAAGCTATATATAAAGAGAGAGGTCTGCGGCACAAGATACACTATCTTGCTGGTAAGTGATGACCAATTCACTCTGTTGTCAGCAATGACATTGCAAGGTGTTGAACACCCTGCAATGTCATTGCTGACAACAAAGTGAAGTGCAAACCCAATATATCAACAGTAGAAGTGTCAACAACTGTTTTCTGTCTTTCCCTGACCCGACCGCCCAGTCTGAAGATCTCTCATCCTGAGTCCTATGCACTTTTACATGACTCAGAGAAAGCAGAATCTCTGACAGGTGCACCAAAGAGACAGACTATGTACACTAGGTTAACAGTTATCTAAACATTATTTAGATTATTGACCATAAATCAGTGGTTTGGCAATTAGCCAATTATTGGAATAACACTCATCTCCATAACACTTGCCGCCAGGCACAATAACAGCCAGCTAAGAGTGTTATAAACAGTGGTGAGACTACTTTCTCTCTCGCAATGATTGGTCACAACATATGCTGATTGTTTAATTGAAATTCTGCATGATATCATCATGATTAATACTCATAAAGGCAGAGGATCAGAAACTCTCATAGTATCTTGTGAGACTAACTTTCGTTTTAGTGATTGGTAAAAGCAGTAATCTAATTGTGTGACTGCAACATTGTATGCTAAAACAATCCCGAGGGCAGAGTATCAGTTGCCACTCTGCTAGTGTTTAGCAACATTTCCATATACCTGTTTCAACTCCTGATATTTCTGGGATGAAAACCCGCGGACACGGAATTACGTTGATACATACGGTTTGAGTCTTGCACATATACATTGGAGTGACACAGATTATCTACCTCCAATAGCAAGTCACTCACATACTCATACCCTTCTATCCAGTGCACAAACCACATTTTTTCAGCAGTCCCCTCACAAAAAAGGGAATACAACCCTTATCAATTTTCTAGATTTAATTCACATATCAATTTTGCCTCCAGCGAGCATCTACTAACAATCAGTATTAAGCTCCATTGGGCACACATCTTCTCCAATCTCTGGAAGTGAATAGCACAGTACACTCCCGATTCCAGTTTGGAATCTATTCTTACATAGTATAGCATATTTGTTTGACAGCTCACTGTTATAATTTTTTAATACTATAGGCTACTTGTTCCTTCTTCTCTTAAACATAATTTAATAAAAGTTACATTTTAAATCTTACAACTACACATTTCAAGAGTGCCCCACAAAAAGAGTCCTCTTTCCCTCTTCAACCTATCTACGGTTATATACGTACTCATGGGAGCACCACCAACTCCAAAAGCACTTCCCAATTTTTGAGGGATCTGATTTTTTGTATGAGACTTGGTCACAGGCCACTCAGCCAAAGCCAACTACGGGGACGGTATGTCTCACTTGATCCCCCCCTCACCCACAGTGGGACAGACCCTGTGTGGAACCAACAAGCCAGATTAGAGGAATGGTCAAGAGCATGACAACTAGAGTTTAATGGCAAAAAAGGCAAAATCATACACTTGGGTTTCAAAAATCCAAAGACTAAATATAGTATAAATGGCACTATAATGGAAACTACTGAGGAAGAAATGGATCTAGGTGTCACTATTTCAGGGGACCTAAAGGCAGGTGGGCAATGTAACAAAGCAATAAAGAAGGCAAGTCAGATGCGTGGTTGCATATGGAGAGATATCAGCAGTAGAAAGAAAGAAGTAATAATGCCACTGTTTAGGTCATTGGTATGACCGCATCTAGAGTATTGTGTTCGGTTCTGGAGGCCATATCTCCAGAAGGATATAAATACATTAGAGACTGTACAAAGAAGGGCAACTAAAATGGTGCATGGCCTACATCACAAAACATACCAGGAAAGACTAAAAGATCTTTTTTTTTTTTAATTAACGTTTTATTAAAGTTTTACATTGTATATAGAGGGAGAAGTGGGCACCGAAATAAAAAAGGGGTGAGACAATAGGGAAAGAGGACAAAATCACAGGATTACTATACAGCGTCACAAGACAGTCAAGAGGTAAAACAAAAAGATGCTACAAAACATTTTGTAAAAATATACCTATACAAATATTCACATACATTGGTCGGTCGTAAGGAAAAAGGTAAAAAAAGTGTCAGTGTAAGGTGACAACAATTAGAAGGCTCATATGCTGTCTAGGTGCTCACTTCAGGGGAAGTACCTTAAGGCTGATGGACAATAGGCCTATCTCAGTGGATGGAGGGATCTATATGAATTCCATGGGGACCATAGAAGGGCGTGATTGGATGGGCCACTGGAGAAGAGAAGGCCCACAGTTTTGTATTCATAATGAGAATGTACTGCATGTTCAACCTCTGACAGGGTCAGGACTTGTGGGGAACGCCAACTTTGTGCAATCAATAACCTAGTCGATACCAGTATATGGCCCATTACATACTTATCCCCCGGGAAAAGAGCACCAAAGTAAGTGCGAGTTTAGGAGTGCGAGTTTAGGTAGTAGAAGTACACGGTAGCCTAGGATCTCCGATATAAGGGAGAAAACTGCTGACCAGAGGGGCACCAGGACAGGGCAGTACCAGAAAGTATGATACAATGTACCAACTCCACCACAATTATGCCAACAAGTATTTGAATGGGACGGCCAGATAGAGTGAAGAATGGCAGGGGTAAGATATATCCGGTGTAGCAATTTATAAAAATGTTCCACATGCGATATACATCTGGATACCTGAAAGAATGTATAGAATACCCCCTGCCATTCTTTATCTGATATCGAGTAGGAGAGATCCTTCCCCCACTTTACTAGGGCATTCAATTGCTGTGGAGAATAAAGGGTCATAATGGAATTATACCGTTGGCTGATACTTCTTTTACTGTATTCCCTATATAGTAAATCACATAGGTAATTTGGGATTGTGACGATTTTATGGGGGGGTTGTGCTACACTATATAGCTAATGGCGGATTTGTAAGAATTCATAGAAGTCCCTATGTGGTAGAGGGAAGCGGGATTGAAGTTGGCTAAATGGCAGGAAGTGACTATCATCGGTAACTTCGTTAAGGGAAACCAGACCACCAGATACCCAAGAATCCAAGTTCAAATCAGGGATGCTAAACCAGTCATCGATAGGTTAAGGGATGGAAGGGGGGCGTTACTGATTTTAGCAGCAAATTCCAGCCACGCCTTATGTGCCAAGTGGACCACCGCCGATTTAGTTATAAGACGGTGACTCTCTGGTTCTGGGAGCCAAAGGACGTCAGCCAAAGGGAGGGGGGTAGACCAAACCCTTTTCCAGCCAGGTTTGGGCTCAAAGTCTACAAACCAAGCACTAAGGTGCGAAAGGATACATTCTAAGTTGTATAGGCGTAGCTCTGGGAAAGCCAGGCCTCATTCGGATTTGGGAAGTGACATTGTAGAGTGAGCCAGCCTAGGCTTTTTCCCTTTCCAAACATATTTTATGAAGGCCGCATTAAATTTAGCGATCAAGGCTTTGGGAAGGCGAATAAGTACATTAGTTTGGGGGCGACCATCATTTTCAATGAGGCAATGCGGCCTACCCATGATATATGGTGCATCGTCCAGTCAGAAAGTAATAGGGAGATTTTATGAAGAAGGGGGAGGTAATTAGTGGATATTAGGTCTGAGATTTTTGGGGTGAGGGGGATCCCAAGATACTTTAGACTTCCATTTTGCCAAGAGTAGTCGTACTGGGATTTCATGGATCGCAGGAGGTCAGCGGAGAATTTTATCGGCAGAGCTTCTGTCTTTGAGGTGTTTACTTTATAATATGAGATGGTCAAATACTCTGCTAAGGTCATGTGTAGATGGTTTAGCACAGAAGTGTATAAACTTTTTGCGACGAGGGCCAGATTTGGTGAAGTGTAAATGTGTGGGGGCCGACCATTCAGCCTGACATTCTTTGATTCATTAATCACATCAGAATGGTCCTCCACTCTATGTCCCCCAGTCTGCCCCTTCACTGTATGTCCCCCAGCCTGCCCCTCCTTCACTGTATGTCCCCCATTCACTGTATGTTCCCCTATATTCACTGTATGGCCAAACATTCAGCCACACATTCTTTGAATCTTTAATCACATCACAATGGTCCTCCACTCTATGTCCCTCAGCCTGCCCCTTCACTGTATGTTCCCCAGCCTGCCCCCATTCATTGTATGTCCCCCAGCCTGCCCCACCTTCATGGAATGTCCCCCATTCACTGTACTGTATGTTCCCCACTCTGCACCCATTCACTCTGTCCCCCAGCCTGCCCCCCTTCTCATAATGTCCATCAGTGCTTCCATTCATTGTATGTCCCCAAGCCTGACCCTCCTTCACTGTATGACTCCCATTCACTATATGACCCCCATTCACTATGTACCCCACTCTGCCCCCTTTCACTGTATGTCCCCCAGCCTGCCCCTGCTCCCCCTTCTCTTAATGTCCATCACTGCCTCCATTCATTGTATGTCCCCAAGCCTGACCCTCCTTCACTGTATGACTCCCATTACCTATGTACCCCACTCTGCCCCCATTCACTGTATGTCCCCCAGCCTGCCCCTGCTCCCCATTCTCTGAATGGCCATATCTGCCTCCCTTGTGTGAGCCAGAGGAAGGAAAGGCAAAGCAGGCACTGCAAGGACAGGAGATGCTTGGGCTCCCGCTGCTGCCCTCCTCCGCTCTGCATGTTACGGGAGAAAGCTTCCCCCTTGCTGCCCCCCTCCCCAAACACTGCTGTCACTGTGATTGTGGAGTAGGGTGATATACGATTGCAGCAGCAGGGGTAGGATGCCAAACACATCTGACTGTGGCGGCCGGCACCTCCTCATTGCAGCAGACAGCAAGGTAAAGGCACGCTTGCTGGGGCCCCACCTTTAGTGTCCTGTGCTTCCCACATCTGATGCTCTGCCCGCTTCCTGCTGGAGGCTGCGGGCCGCTTGAAATGACAGCACGGGCCGCATTTGGCACCCGGGCCTGACTTTGGACATGCCTGGTTTAGCGAGACATCAGGGTTTACTAATGTAAGCAAGACATCATCTGCAAAAAGCCTAATTTTATATTCAGTGTTGAAAATAGTGGGGTCCTTAATTATCATATATGATCAAATGGCTTCCACGAGAGGCTCTATCGCCAAAGCGAAGACCAAATGGGATAATGGGCATCCCTGGTGAGTGCCATTAGTAATCTGGAATGGGGTGGAAAGCATGTCTACTTCCCAAGGGTCCCAAGCTAATAGTAGGGCAGAATGGTCAGACCAGGCAGTTGGCAGGATAGAAGCCCTCCACGCTCTAAGGTCCACTAATCTGCGAAAGCTAGATCAATTCTGGAGAATGATCCATGGACTGGGGAGTAGAATGTGTAATGTCTATCTTTAGGATTCCTGGCTCTCCAAATGTCGTATAAGTCATATTCATGAATAACACGTCGGAATGACATTAAGTAATTACTTTTAGGGAGGGCTTTCACTGGGCGAAGCTTGGATGATTTATCTACACTCGGGTCCACTACCATATTAAAGTCCCCCAAAAGTAGCAGTTAGACTGATAGACACGATTGCAGTACATTACAAAGCTTCTGAAAAAAGGAAACCTATTTAGAATTGGGGGCATATATCGTGGCTAATGTGACCGGTTTATCATATAGTTTCCCCACCAGAATTAAATACCTACCATCATTGTCGGTGAGTTGTATAGTTAACGTAAAGTTACAGGAGCTAGAAAATAGAATGGCAACCCCAACTTTCTTAGTAGGAACATTGGCATATAGCATGTGGGGAACTTGTGATTAAAAAGTCTGGGGGGGAGTTATAAAATGAGTTTCTTGTAGGGCAACAATATGGGCCTTCAACTTAGCAAAATAGGAAAGGGCCAACCTGCGCTTATTTGGCGAAATTAAGCCTTAAACATTCAACGAAATTACATTAACCATTGGGAAACACAGGTATGGTGCTTTTCAGTATAGACCAGCAACATAGTAATAAGGTAAGCATATAGAGTATAGAATCTTGTAGGAGCAGAGATAGTGATGTCCATCTCAGTGTGTCTCCATGTGATAACCTCAGGGGGGAATTGGAGTGAGGGAAGGGGCAATAAAAGCAACAACAAGACAAAAAAAATAATAATAGGAAAAAAAGAAACAGTAGAGGGAGGAAAATTGAACACCTTATAGGAGCGACTGTGGGCCACCAAGAGTGTGGCAAACCATATGAGATATGCCACCCATACTCTGCATGTGGTTAAAGGGCAATACAGAACACTTCCAACATATAAACATTCACCATACCACCCATTCCATACAAAGTTAAGGAGCTAGCTCTGAACCCAGGGGGTAATAGTGTAGGGCATCTAACTTGGCCCAAACTTGTAGTCACATGTACAACTTAAACAAAGAGCCTGTACATGAAAAGAAGACCAGGTAATAAGCTTGCAGAAACAAAAACATGTTATGAAACATAAATGAAGACATATACTCTCTACGCATCTACTTCTTATAATAATATACAAAGACACCTAGAGTGTCAAAGCTGGAGCAGTAGTCCACTAGGAATGACCTACATATCAAGGACCTAACTTTAAGATATAAAGAGATATATACGGTTCAAGAGATGTTACCACTCCGGACGCGTCTTTCACCTTTGATCAGTCCTGGATCAATTTGGGTGCAGACGGGGGGTCGTTAGAAAACATATTCAGATTCCAGGAGGACAACAATTGGAAACCCTCAGTAGGAGTGGAAATAATCATGGTGCGGCCATATCGTCTGTTAATCAGGCGAGCCCCAGCAGTATTGTTTATTCGTCTGCCATAGAGTTCTGGTGACCGAAGTGAAAGATCATCTCAGGGTCAGTAACGGCAGACAGGTCCCTGAAGATCTGGAGATCTCCCAGTATAGACTCCGTGTTGTCCACTTATCTGGCCACTTGAAGGATCCTTTCCTTAATGTGGTAGTAGTGAAGACACATGAGGGTGTCTCTGGGTGCATCCTTCGGGGCCGCTCTCACTTTAAGAACTGTAGGTAGTAGTTTCATGAAGACATCAGTAACAAATTGCGTTAGATCAGTACTTGACACTGATTCTGGGATTCCTCTTATTTTCAGATTGTTCCATAGGCAGGAGAGGGTATTCCTGGATTCCAGCTGTCCAGGCCACACCGCCGGCATCTGGTACAGATGGTGTGGGAACCCCTGGTTGTTGCAGGTGATCCGCTATCCAGTGGTCAGTATCGCCAGTGCAGGGTCACAGGCAGCAGGGCAGCAAGTCGGGCCCCATCTTTTGTGTGTGGTGTGGGTGGCAGCGGGTCGCGGTTGGAAATCTAAGCCGCAGCTTCAAGCTCAGATGAGGCCGCAGGTGTGATGCGTGGCACTGCCCGGCCGGGAGCCACCGGAGGTGCAGGACTGGGACCGGAGGATCACCGTCAGTTGTAGGTGAGATGAAGATGCCTCAGAGCGGGTGGGGGGGTCTGGGGGAAGGGATGTTGACAGCTTTGGGCACGGGAGCTCCGCGAGATTCGTCTGGTGGCCTCAACTGCTGGCCACGCCCCCTAAAAGATCTTAATTTGTATACTTTAGAGCAGAGAAGGGAAAGGGGGGTAGAAACTTCAAATATATCAAGGGTTTTAACAAGGTACAGGTGGGAGACATTCTTCACAGGAAGAGGAGCAACAGAACACGAGGACAAACACTGAAACTAGAAGGAGGAAGATTCAGGGGATATTTTAGGAAGACTTACTTCACAGAAAGAGTAGTAGATAAGTGGAATAGCCTCCCATCAGAGGTGGTAGAGGCAAATACAGTAGAGCAATTTAAACATGCTTGGGATAGGCATATTGATATCCTTACAAAAAAATAAGGATCAAATCAGGTGTGAGATAACATGTTTAAAAAAGGGGCAGACTAGATGGGCCAAGTGGTTCTTATTTGCCGTCAAATTATATGTTTCTATATTTCTATGTAAAGCAGCAGGCAGATAAAGGACTCATTTAAGGTAGGACAGGGAATGTAACCTGGAGCACTGCTTCAGAGGTGGACTTGATGATTTGGTATTGAATGGTAAACAGAACAGATATAAATAGCCAGTCCCCAGGTGCTAAACATACCTCATATTGAAAGTGACACTGGGATGAGTAACTGCACATATTGAGACAACAAGAAGACTAGGAGGAAAATGTACAAAATGCTGGTCAGCAACAACCAACAGACATCCGAGAGGGTACCCTCAGGGACACCTTACTCCACAGATGGACCCCAATGATGGAGTAGAATCCTTG
Source organism: Crinia signifera (assembly GCF_055691185.1). NCBI lineage: Eukaryota > Metazoa > Chordata > Amphibia > Anura > Myobatrachidae > Crinia > Crinia signifera. The sequence continues at coordinate 190,984,371 of NC_139217.1, forward strand.
GTTATTCATCAGACAGTAGAGAGTCAGGCTGTCTAATCAAGTTGTAGCATCAACCTGGTCATGCCAGACAATGATCCAGGAGTCCAGAAATCCTGGCTGCAGCTTCAGGCTTATCCATAAGCTGGAGCTCAGATGCAAGAGATGAGGGCCCCCTTTACCTTATGGAAGCCTGTAAATGTGTCAGTCTTGTCATCATGTAGTTATGCAACTGAACAAAACCCTCCATATCGTGTGGTATTTGTGAAGCCTATTTTCGAATTGAGAACTGTATTCATTTATGCATTTTTCATAACAAAGTTCAATAAAAAGTTCTGGACACATTTTTGCACACATGTACCCACAAACACTGAAACACATATAAGTGCAAATAACAGTTTAGTTATAGGGACTAAAATATATGGTTAAGGACTTTATACCCTTATTCCGGAATTTATACCGTCTCGTGTAATATTCGCAATTAGCAGGAAAGGTTTCCAGTAATTTATACCTGGTGTTTTTACTTATTACTAAGTACTAAGTACTGCGAAATGATAACGCTATCGGGGTATTGTTATAAGGTGTGGGCAACACAAATAATGGTCGCTACGTGGCGCTACACTTTACTTCGCCCGTAGTTAGGAATATAAGGTTGCTGCGCACTTCACTTATTGTCCATCGGTTTGATATTAATTAGACATTCACACTTTGTACTCCAGCATTTTTCATTTGTATTTTGTGGGGAGATCTTTGCCAAGGTTGAGCTTTAGGTTATTCAAATATTCTTCACACATGGGAAAATAATGATTCCAAAGGTCCTATCCATTTTCTACTTGTAGCCAGAGGAGGATTTTCCACAAGGCAACCTAGAAGCCTGAATAGGACCCAGCAGGTCCCAAAGGGCCTCTTAAAGATATCCTGACCAAGACATACCCAGAGGAGTAACGCGCGATTACCGTGTGATGTCATGATATCACTTTGATCTGCCCACAATCCCAAAGCCCATTTTATGTACTTTGATAGAATAAAAAATGTTTGGAAAAACAAAATGGTTTCATTAACTGTATGTGGGCAGTCAGCATACTATAAATGTGACACAGGTATTAAGCCTATTTCCAAAATACCTAGAGCCTGTTTCAAATTTGTACACAATGCTGATATTTATGCATCTAGGCATTTTCCGGTATACTGTGCACGTGCCAAGGTATTCTAATGATGCCGATTTATATGGATCATTTGAAAGGAGGCAGGCCCCAAACCAGTTTCCTGCCTAGGGCCCATGAGGTCTAAATCCACCTCTGCTCATAGCTATTTCAAGTCAGCTATACTGTCACGCTCGGGGTACCTCGTGGATCTGTCTGAGGCCCGGAGGTTGGGTGTTTGTGGCTTGAAGGAGACTGGAGAATAGCAGGTTTAATATAACTCTTTATTGTAGCACCAACAAGAGAAGGTAAAACCATATATGAAACTGTAGATCGGGGAACCCAGTGAAGTACCTGGGCAACAGCTGAAAGTCCAGAATGATGGGAGTGATCCCAGAGTCTTTGTTAGTTCACAGGGAAACACAATGGCTAGCTGTGGGAGCTGACGGCAGTGGGCAGTGGAAGCCGGAAGTCAGCGACATCCGAGGACTTGACAGCAGGTGCCGATGCAGACGGCAGGATGGAGAAACGTCAGCGGGCACGGAGGGCTGGCAGTAGCTCGAAGTGCTGATAGCAGGATAGCGAGGCGTCAGCAGGCACGGAAGACTGGCAGTAGGTGCGGAGGCAGACAGCAGGATGATGAGGCGTCAGCAGGCACGGAGACTGGCAGTAGGTGCGGAGGCAGACAGCAGGATGATGAAGCGTCAGCAGGCACGGAGACTGGCAGTAGGTGCACTTGGACCACAGGTAGGCGTGATGATGTGTCAACAGACACGCAGGACTGACGACAGGAGCAGCGGGTCGACAGCTGGAGTGTAGATGTGTCAACAGACACGCAGGGCTGGCAGCAGGTGCAACTGGTCGACAGCAGGAGTGTAGATGCGTCAACAGGCACGCAGGGCTGGCAACAGGTATAGCTGGTCGACAGCAGGCGTGTAGATGTGTCAACAGACACGCAGGGCTAGCAGTAGATGCAACTGGTCGACAGCAGACGTGTAGATGTGTCAACAGACACGCAGGGCTGGCAACAGGTGTAGCTGGTCGACAGCAGGCGTGTAGATGTGTCAACAGACACGCAGGGCTGGCAGTAGATGCAACTGGTCGACAGCAGGAGTGTAGATGTGTCAACAGACACGCAGGGCTGAAGCATGTGCAGAGGCTTGAGACACTGTAGTAAACCTGAAAGGGCTGGAGGCAGGATGCAATTGCAAAGTCCAGGAAACAGGTGTGACTCTGTAAGGGCTGGAAGCAGAATGCAAATGCAGGTATCCAGGTATCAGGTGTTGAACTGCAGGTAACGAAGACAGGGATGAAAGATATCACAGGGCAAGGGCAGGAGCACAGGCTGAAGCTTCTTCCACAGGGATTGACAACAAAGCACTGGCGCTTGTATGCCCCAGAGGGCTCTGCTTTATACCCCAGGGCAGATCTTGATGGGAGGAGCTGAACTGGGGTTCTGAACCATTGGCTGGCTACAACAACATGGCGGCGACCGGACTGGAGACAAACAACTTTGGTTAGCTCTCATGCTGGACGCGTGTGCCGCAGGCCCCAGAAGGATGGTCGCAGCCGGAAGACCCAGACGCCGCGCTCCCCGACCTGCACCCGGACGGATGGCCCGCAGGCCCCGCCGCCGGAGATGAACAGGTGAGCGGCGCGTCCTAACCGCGGCCGTGACAGTACCCCCCCCTTTTGAAGTGGACTCTGGACACTTCCATGGTTTTCTTGGATATTGTTGATGAAACTTACGGACCAAAGTGGGAGCATCGACGCGAGCAGCATCCACCCAGGATCGTTCCTCTGGACCGAAGCCTTTCCAGTCTACCAGATACTGAACTTGCCCTGAACGAATTTTAGAGTCCACAATTTTTTTAATTTCAAAAGCAACATCATGATGAGCTTGAGGCTGAGGGGATTTGGGTACTTTATCCTGGAATCGATTTAATATCAATGGTCTTAATAAAGAGATATGGAATGTATTAGAAATTTTCAAAGAACGAGGCAACTGTAATTTATAAGCCAATGGAGAGATCACCGAAGTTACTGTATATGGCCCAATGAATCGAGGTGCAAACTTCATGGACGGAACTTTGAGTCTAATATTCTTGGTGGAGAGCCAAACTCTGTCGCCCACCTTGAGTTTCGGAGCTGCCCGTCTGTGCCGATCAGAGAATTTCTTGTAACGTTGGGAGGCTTTCTCTAATGAAGCATGAACATTCCTCCAAACGCTTGAGAAAAACTGGACAGATGAATTAACTGCTGGTATATCAAAAACAGGAAGATTTTGGAATTCTGGAACACGTGGATTACGACCATACACAATGAAGAAGGGAGTCTTTTCGGTGGAGGAATGATAAGAGTTGTTATGTGCAAATTCGGCCCAAGGCAGAAGCTCCTTCCAATTGTCTTGCGAGGAGGACAGATAGAGGCGTAAAAAGGCCTCCAAATCTTGATTTACTCTTTCGGTTTGACCATTGGACTGCGGATGATAAGATGAAGAAAAATTCAGCTTTACCTGTAAAGCACTACACAACGCTCTCCAAAACTTCGATACAAATTGCACCCCTCTGTCAGAAACAATTTCTCTCGGAAGACCATGTAGACGAAATATCTCAGCTATGAATATTTGGGCCAATTTAGGAGCAGACGGAAGGCCCTTCAATGGAACGAAATGGGCCATCTTGGAGAAACGGTCGATGACGACCCAGATCGTGTTGAACCCTTGTGAAAGGGGCAGATCGGTGACAAAGTCCATCGATATGTGTGACCAGGGTGACTCGGGTATGGATAATGGTTGTAAAAGACCAGCTGGTGCTTGACGAGAAGACTTGTGACGAGAACATTGGGTACAGGACGCAATGAAGTCAGTGACATCTTTCCTCATGGACGGCCACCAGTACGCTCTTTTAATGAATTCTAAGGTTTTCTTTATACCACAATGTCCAGAAAAACGAGAAGAGTGTGCCCACTGAAGCAAAGATGATCTGAGTCCAGGATCAATAAAAGTCTTTCCTCTAGGAATGGCTACTACAGCAGTCTTGGCAAACACTGTAGGGCTAAGAACTGGGCTTATGGTACGATCTTCTGTAGAGGACGTAAAAGACCTGGAGAGTGCGTCCGCTTTGCCATTTTGAGACCCAGGACGGAAAGATAACACAAACTCGAACCTCGTGAAGAATAAGGCCCATCGGGCTAGTCTGGGATTCAGACACTGGGCGTTCTGTAAATATAACAAGTTTTTATGGTCTGTGATGACGGATATAGGAAACTTAGCCCCCTCCAACAAGTACCGCCATTCTTCCAAGGCCAATTTAATGGCTAGTAACTCTTGTTCACCAATGGGGTAATTCATCTCGGCTGGTAGAAACTTCCTGGAGAAGAACCCACATGGGTGTAGGTGACCGTCCTCAGATTTCTGTGAAAGTACAGCTCCAACCCCAACAGAAGAGGCATCTACCTCCAGGATAAACGGGCGAGAACAATCAGGCTGCAGAAGAATTGGAGCTGAAGTAAATACATTTTTTAATTGCTGAAATGCAGCCACCGCTTCGGGAGGCCACTTGGCAGGATTGGCTCCTTTGTGAGTCAACGCTGTGATGGGACAGATGATGGAAGAAAAATTTTTGATGAATTTCCTATAATAATTGGAAAAGCCAATGAAGCGTTGAACTGCCTTTAAGGTATGAGGTTGTGGCCAATCAAGAACTGCTTGCACTTTAGAAGGATCCATGCTTAACTCGGTACCTGAAATGATGTAGCCAAGAAAAGGAACTGAAGATTTTTCAAATTCGCATTTCTCCAATTTACAGTATAGCTGGTTGGATCGCAAACGCTGTAACACTTCCTTCACGTGCAGACGGTGTTCCGGAATATTCTGAGAAAAAATAAGAATGTCATCGAGATAAACAACCACAGAATAGTACAGTAAATCACGGAATAATTCGTTCATGAATTCTTGGAATACTGCTGGAGCATTGCTGAGACCAAATGGCATAACAAGATACTCGTAGTGACCGTCTCTAGTATTAAAAGCTGTCTTCCACTCATCGCCTGCTCGGATACGGATAAGGTTATAGGCTCCTCTGAGATCCAATTTAGTAAAGACTTTAGCCCCTTTGATTCGGTCAAACAACTCAGTCACCAAGGGTAACGGGTACTTATTTTTGACTGTTATGGTATTCAGTCCCCTATAATCAATACAGGGCCTCAGACCTCCATCTTTTTTTTTAACGAAAAAGAATCCGGCTCCCGCTGGAGATGTGGAAGGCCGGATGAAGCCTTTTAATAAGTTCTCTTTAATATATTGGGACATGGCTTCTGTCTCTGGCAAAGAGAGTGGATAGGTTCGGCCCTTTGGAGGCATTTTACCTGGAATAAGGTCGATGGGACAGTCCCAGCGCCGATGCGGAGGTAATTTGTCGGCTGAACCTTTACAGAAGACGTCGGAGAAGGCTTGATAGGCTTGAGGAAGAAGATCAGGAGACGTAGGCGAGGTGGACTGGATGCGCACTAATTCGGGAAGACAGGTATGACGGCAGTTCGTACCCCAGGACAGGATCTCCATAGTACTCCAATTGATTTTTGGAGAATGCTGCTGGAGCCAAGGAAACCCCAACACCACAGGATGGTTCGCTTTAGGAATGATGAAAAAAGACAATTCTTCTTGATGCAGCGCCCCAACTTGAATTTTAATGGGCAGAGTTCGATGAGTGATGGAGGCTTGAGGAATAAGACTCCCATCAACGGCAGATAAATGGAGCGGCTGTGAAAGTCTCTGAGAGTCCAGGCCGTGATAGGACACAAACTGGGCTGAAATGAAGTTGGCGGCTGCCCCAGAGTCCAGTAAAGCAGATACTGCGAGTGACCCGTTGGGTAACACCACCTGTATGGATAGCAAAGAGTCGGACTTGATTGGAGAATTTTCTACTCGTCCTAGGTTGGCCTCTCCACAACCAACTAGGACCGGGAGTTTAACGGACGACGGGTACATTTGGCTAAAAGATGACCAGACTCCCCACAGTACAGGCATAAATTCTGTCGCCGTCTTCTCTGGCGTTCTTCGGGAGTTAGGCGAGTATGATTAATCTGCATAGGTTCGTCAGAAGAATTTGGAGGAGGAGTAGGCCCAAGGCGAGGAGACACGGGAATAGACTTGCCTCGCTCTTGTCGGGATTTCTCCAGTTGACGCTCACGGAAACGGAGGTCCAACCTATTGCAGAGCGATATGACCTCACCCAGCGAGGTAGGAAGATCTCGGGTGGCTAACTCGTCCTTCATGCGTTCAGATAACCCTGCCAAGAAAGTGGAAATTAGCGCCTCCTCATTCCATTTCAGTTCAGATGCCACAGTTTGAAAGTGGATAACATATTGAGAAACGGAGCGGGAGCCTTGACGAATCCGTAGGATTTCTGAAGCAGCAGAAGATACTCGTCCTGGTTCGTCAAAAATTTTCCTGAATTGGGAAATAAAGTCAGAGTAATTGGAGAGCAGGGGATCATTTCTTTCCCAAAGGGGGGAGACCCAGTCCAATGCAGAATCTGATAATAAAGAGACAATGTAAGCCACTTTAACACGATCAGAAGGAAAGTTCATTGGTTGCAGGGAAAAATGTACTTCACATTGATTGATAAACCCCCGGCAGGTACGAGGGGTACCATTATACTTAGAAGGGGTAGACAATCGTAAAGACGGGGAGACAGTCTGGGACGGAGGGTTTGCGGCTTGCCTTTGGGATATGCCTTGAAGGGCTTGAGTAACTTGCTGCTGGGATTCCTCCAGTGCTCGCAGCCGAGCGACCACATTTTGAAAGAACTCCTGGCTGGCGGACGGATCCATTGGGCCAGTGCTTACTGTCACGCTCGGGGTACCTCGTGGATCTGTCTGAGGCCCGGAGGTTGGGTGTTTGTGGCTTGAAGGAGACTGGAGAATAGCAGGTTTAATATAACTCTTTATTGTAGCACCAACAAGAGAAGGTAAAACCATATATGAAACTGTAGATCGGGGAACCCAGTGAAGTACCTGGGCAACAGCTGAAAGTCCAGAATGATGGGAGTGATCCCAGAGTCTTTGTTAGTTCACAGGGAAACACAATGGCTAGCTGTGGGAGCTGACGGCAGTGGGCAGTGGAAGCCGGAAGTCAGCGACATCCGAGGACTTGACAGCAGGTGCCGATGCAGACGGCAGGATGGAGAAACGTCAGCGGGCACGGAGGGCTGGCAGTAGCTCGAAGTGCTGATAGCAGGATAGCGAGGCGTCAGCAGGCACGGAAGACTGGCAGTAGGTGCGGAGGCAGACAGCAGGATGATGAGGCGTCAGCAGGCACGGAGACTGGCAGTAGGTGCGGAGGCAGACAGCAGGATGATGAAGCGTCAGCAGGCACGGAGACTGGCAGTAGGTGCACTTGGACCACAGGTAGGCGTGATGATGTGTCAACAGACACGCAGGACTGACGACAGGAGCAGCGGGTCGACAGCTGGAGTGTAGATGTGTCAACAGACACGCAGGGCTGGCAGCAGGTGCAACTGGTCGACAGCAGGAGTGTAGATGCGTCAACAGGCACGCAGGGCTGGCAACAGGTATAGCTGGTCGACAGCAGGCGTGTAGATGTGTCAACAGACACGCAGGGCTAGCAGTAGATGCAACTGGTCGACAGCAGACGTGTAGATGTGTCAACAGACACGCAGGGCTGGCAACAGGTGTAGCTGGTCGACAGCAGGCGTGTAGATGTGTCAACAGACACGCAGGGCTGGCAGTAGATGCAACTGGTCGACAGCAGGAGTGTAGATGTGTCAACAGACACGCAGGGCTGAAGCATGTGCAGAGGCTTGAGACACTGTAGTAAACCTGAAAGGGCTGGAGGCAGGATGCAATTGCAAAGTCCAGGAAACAGGTGTGACTCTGTAAGGGCTGGAAGCAGAATGCAAATGCAGGTATCCAGGTATCAGGTGTTGAACTGCAGGTAACGAAGACAGGGATGAAAGATATCACAGGGCAAGGGCAGGAGCACAGGCTGAAGCTTCTTCCACAGGGATTGACAACAAAGCACTGGCGCTTGTATGCCCCAGAGGGCTCTGCTTTATACCCCAGGGCAGATCTTGATGGGAGGAGCTGAACTGGGGTTCTGAACCATTGGCTGGCTACAACAACATGGCGGCGACCGGACTGGAGACAAACAACTTTGGTTAGCTCTCATGCTTGACGCGTGTGCCGCAGGCCCCAGAAGGATGGTCGCAGCCGGAAGACCCAGACGCCGCGCTCCCCGACCTGCACCCGGACGGATGGCCCGCAGGCCCCGCCGCCGGAGATGAACAGGTGAGCGGCGCGTCCTAACCGCGGCCGTGACATATACCAACTCAACTAACTTTTATACCAAGCTAGAAAAAAATTGTATTTGAGACTCATACAGTTTAAATTTTGGAATATACTGTATTATGTCCGCAGATGTTCTCGAAATGGATTCAGACAAAGGCCAGGCACATGAAGATTTCCCAAACCTTCTTAGCATTAATTAACTGTAAAACAATATTTTGCTTTCCTTTTTTGAAGCATCATTAAATACTTCGGTACTTATGTAATATCTGGGCTCCCATTTTTCTTATGAGACCGCGTCCCCTCGCGGGGCTCGCTGTGCTCGCCACGCTTCGGGCACGGTGGCTCGCTGCGCTCGCCACACTATATAAAATCAACTCCATGCGTAGTTGGATAGTAGGGGTATGAAAAAATGGGGTGCATTTAACATGGGAGCCCAGATAATACATAAGTACCAATACTTCTCTATAATGTTTACAGCTTAAACGTATCCTTTATTGATACTTTCTCTACTAAACTTACAATTTCACCAAAAAGTAATGTTTCAGAGAGTAGGATTTCATTTCCCTTTGTTCCTAAGTATTGTACATAGAATACATCATGTCAGCAGCAGAAGGAAAGGAACCTTTTTTCATAAAGGAAGCTTTTCATGAATTTCATTATTACAAGGAGCCCCTTAATGTGTCTGATTCTCAAAAAGTCAAGAAAATAAAAGCGCACCAAAATAATTAAGCTGAATATTGTATAGGGTTTAGTTAAAAAAAAAAAAATTCTCTAAAGTTTCTGCTCCAAAAGCTATACTATCTCACATCACTTTCTATGTTGTACAACATTCATTTAGAAAATTAGAACCTCTACCTTAAAAGCAATTACCATTTGACCTTTCAAGGTAAGATGAATTGCTGCAGTTATTTTAGTAATACTGTACTTAGTTTTTATTCAATAAACAGAAAATGTTGGATCTTCTCAATTTTGGTGACCTAAGCTGTACCGTGATGTTCACATTTACCTTTCTGATTTTTAAGTTTGTGCAAATTTTAAAGTTCCCTACGATAAATATTTGAGATCTCTTTATCTAGCAATCCCTGTTAGATCTTGATGCTCAATAGCCTTAGGAGGAGATGCATCAAGCAGTATAAAGAGCGACAAGAGCTCACATGGAAAATTTAACCAACCAGTCAGCTTAAGGTATCATAAAAGAACATTTTATAAAATAATAGGTAGAAGCTGATTGGTTGTTCAAGGCAACTTCTCCACTTTGTATACTTTTTGATATTTTTACCAATTACATTTGAAATCCAACATTCTGTCTTCCTCGAGGACTTATTAACACTTTAATTATTAATCAACATTTTTATTCATCATAATCTTTTTTTACACAACATTTTCATATTTGTGTTTATATAACAAATGTGAGTGACACTGGCATTTTGAGCAGATATTTTGTACTTCTCTCACAGAGATGTTGGCACTTAAAGGGTTAAGCAATTGGAAATTTCTGTATATTGGGGTTCCCTAGCGCTATATCTAGGTGCAAGGTGCGGCCACCCCAAAAAAATGGCATAAGCTAGAAAGCTCAGAGCAGAATCCCAGTGAAAACACTATAGTGTTAATAAATATTAGGGATTGGAAGCCGAACCTATCTATAGAAAGTGAGAGAGAGAAAAATATACATAATGAAATGTAATTAAAATATTAAAGAAATAGTGTTAGTGAGAAAAAAGAAAATTTGTGCTAAGTGTTAGATAGAATGTAAAGGTGTGCCACACTAGAACAATCCTGCCCAACTAATCCAGGGGCACCGCACTTCACACCACCCTACATTGGGTCTACGATAAACCAGCAAGGAGCCACATGATATTGGCTTCTTACTAAATATTTCCAAAATAACAGCTACCTACCTTGGAGCAACCCCATAATACTCCATGTGGCATATCAGGACCTGCATCTACTCCTAATGCAGGCTCCATTCAGGTGCATGGAAAGGAGGGGTAATACTGAGTAAGTAAAAATCCACGCTTTCCAAAACTCACTGAATGGTATTAGTAATCAGTCTAGAACACTACATGATAATAGAATTCAGAGATAGTTAAATATATTTGCGCAAATTTATATTTAAGACCCCAAGCCATCTGTCAAGGCTTCTCTGTTGGGGGTCCCTAGCGCTATATCTAGGTGCAGAGTACAGCACCTAAAAAAACAGAATAAGCTAGAAAGCTAAGAGCAGCATGTCATTGAAAATACTATAGTGTTAATAAATATTAGTGATAGGAAGCTATATATATAGAAAGTGAGAGGAAGAGCAATATATGTTTGTGAGAAATTGAGGTGCTATGGCCAAAAAAGAAAAACTTATTTTCTGCCGATGGCTGGCATCCTACACAAACTCAGGGAGAGAGAGAGAGAGAAGACAGGCTGCCACTGCAGCTACCACTCTCCGCAACTCAGCACTGAGCAGTGTGTGCTAGGCTAGGGAGAGAGGCTGCTGCAGCGGCAGTTAGTTTGCTCTCTGTCTACACCAGTGGACCCCAGATTAGCTACTGCTGCACTTGGCTTACTTTACCATTTCACCAAACGGAGTCTATGTTGGTAAAGTATGAAAAATATTAAAAAGAAATAAAAAAAAGCTGTTGACAATTGCCATGTTGTCCTTTTTTTGTGTCAACCTTTTGTCTAGGTCGACCTGCTCAATGTCAACAATGAATTATCATCTTATTGACTATTGACCTAGACATTGTTGGCCTATCATTATCACAGAAAGGATATTAAAGAAGTAGATAGGTGGTAAAGGATTAGACAGTAGAGCAACTTAAACATGCTTGGGATAGATATATGAATTTCCTTACAAAGATGTAGGGTTGAGGTTTCCTAAAGGATAGAAAAATGGTCAGACTAGATGGGCCAAGTGGTTCTTATTTCCATCAAATTCTATGTTTAATTATTGAGTCAGATGTTATTTACTCCCTGTGAGTTAATATATACCTCACTACTTTAAAGATAAACATTCAATTATATACAATTATATTTAATGCATAAAAATACATATTTAGGGGGTGATTCTAATATGTTCGGACGGGGCCAAATTGGGTCCCATTCCAATGGTTGTGGGACTGTGCATGTGCATTGTCTTTTCTGCACATGTGCAGGTCCCCTTTGCAAACGGCATAAACGTTGAGATGTTGACAGGGATCGGGGCCGGCCAGGGGCAGACAGTGGCTGGGTCGGGTGTTGCACATGGGAATTCCCAGCATTTCATGAGCATCCCCAGGAATATGCTGGGCATTCCCATGGGAATGTGGGCCGGCATATGAGGAAATGTGTCTTTGTTACACATCCCCTCACATGGTTGCGATGGGACAAGGTGGGGGGGTGGGTATTCGGCAGGATGTGCTCTCCGGCACTTGGTATACTGTAATCCTCGCAGTTTACCGAGTCAACCAGAATTAGCGCCTTAATGTATAGAAAAGGTTGTTTGACAATTTGTGTCCACTCTTGCAATGAGTAAGTCAAATAGCACCGTTAGTTATCTTTAATGTGAACATTATTTGTATTCTAAATTAAGAGGAATTGTTGTATCAATTTCATATGTTACATGTTATCTTGTTTTATAACTATTTGATAGATTATTTTGTCTATGGTAAGCTGTGTACACACGCTTCGCTTTTTCCCTGTTTTTGATTCGATTGTGCTTATAGAAGCAAAATCGAATCCACACCGAATGGTTTTTAGGACAATTTTGATCTTCATTTGATTCGATGCATGGTCTCAAAATCGAAAAAAAAAAATAGACTGTGCAGCCAAGGAAATATCGAATTTGATCCAGTAAATCAAATGTGCACACTATATTTTGAATGTAAATCGAATTTGATATTGAAATCGATATCTAATGCAAAAGTACAGATCTAAAGCCAAATTGAATGGGAAGATCTAAAGCCAGATCTAATAGAAAATCAAATCTAACATTGAATCTAAAGAAAATCTAAGTGTGTGTACACAGCTGTATAGGTGAAATGTAATAGATAGTATGTTCATGGTTAGGAACAATTTGCAAACAATCAGAATCCTGAAGAATAATGCATATTTATGTTATATAATGATTCTTACATGATACAAAACATCATTCCCTAAAATGCTAAGTTAAAGCTGATTGCTATGGGCAACTTATTCACTGGTCCGCTATTTATATCGCTTGATACAGCTACCTATAAGACTAAGGGGGGTATTCAATGTGGGGGTCACGGCAGTCGAGCCTGCTGGACCGCCGTGATCCAGTCCCGTCCTCGGTCAGCTCGACCGAGAACATGCAGCCGGGATTCAATGCCTGCCGCGGAGTGAGAAGGGGGTGTTGCTGCGAGTTGCGGCCGGGAAGAGGCAAGCTGCAGCCGGCAGCTCGTTCTGCCAAGATACCTGCTCAATGCTGTTGGGGAAGACAGCATTGAATAGGGCCCGGCGGGCATCTCCCCGACGGGAGATGCTCGCCGGTGATTGAATATCCCCCTAAAGCTTAATTACCATCTTTTCAAGAACATATAAATATTATAGTGGTAAGAAAGAAATGTCAAAGGTTGGTAGTGCATCCTTCTTAACTACAAGAACTCACTTCTTCTCAAAGTGCTAACATTATCATTTATAACATATTTCACATACAATATGTGGATCTCCAGAAAACAAAAATTTCAGATCATAGATTTCAATCTACATACAGTACAAGTGATTTATTATATCTAAGCTGTGGTTTTCACTTTTAAATACCAAATATATTTATTTATTTACAGTTTCTTATATAGCGCAGCAGATTCTGTTGCACCTTACAATTGTACAACTGACAGACTTGGAGGTAAAAGGGCCCTGCTGCAAGCTTACAACCTATGCAGTTAGCTGAACAGCTCACAGTAAAGATGAACAGATTCATGTAATTGCTGCTGCAATGTGTAAAAGGAGGAAAATTTAGTAAAATTAGTTTAGAAAGTGCAAAAATCCTGTTTAGGGTTAAATTAATAGGCCAAACTATAGTAAAATAATGATATCTAAAATGACATACCTATATAAATACTATTATATTTGAAGATTATCAGCCCTAGCAATAGCAAGAAAATTTAACATCATTAACGTAGGTACGACAGAAGAAAAAAATAAAAGATATCCTTGAAAATTACATAAAATAGTGGTATATAATACAGAACTTTAATTAGAGGCAAGCTCTTCACACTTCAGGTGGTCATGTCACCTAAGAAGAACTACACATCTCTTTGAACTACTGTACTTCTTTAATTTATTCTTGTCAGTCATTTTTCTACCAGTTTGAAGAGTGCCTTTTGTCGGGTGATAGCTTGAAACAAATTGAAGGGATACTGAGTTAAAAGAGTTTTGAAGATGCATATAGTTTATAATTAATATGAAGATGCTTCTTTGTGTTGTTTTTTATCTCATGAAATTTCTTAAATCGTTACCATCGTGGAAAGAGAATGAGCAATAAGTACCAATAATGTAAAAAAATATATTTATTTGTTCACTGAACTTTCTTGCAAAAGAGAAAAATTGAAAGTATGTTGCAATTGGAGGTTAGAGGTCATACTGCGTGCTATCCTTAAGAAAAGCCAGTATCCCTATTAGTGTTAGATAGCAGAATATCAAAGCAAAGATGTACCTAGTTCTAACAGAATAAGAAAAGTATGTCTATTTTTAGAGTAGCTTTTTTCAGTAAATTGAAAGACAAAAGTTATTGATATCATATGTAACTACTGGGTCTATGTACTGAGCATTTGAGAGAGATAAAGTGGAGAGAGATAAAATACCAGCCAATCAGCCATGTGGCATTGTCTGTTTAAAAATAACAGGGGCTGATTGGTTGGTAGTTTATTTCCATCCACTTTATCTCTCCCCAAGGTACACAGACCCATTATCCTTGTGTGTGAAAATGTGTCCTCTAGCCCTACAATGTCCATTAATCCTTTATGTATGTATATATATATATATATATATATATATATATATATATATATATATATATATATATATATATATAGGAGATTTGCGGTGAGGCACTCGTGCCAATTATAATCCAGAACAAAGCTAGCCAACAGGAGATAGCAGCAACGTTTCAATTTATTACTTCAAATTTTCGTCAGGTTCGTAACCTGACGAAAATTTGAAGTAATAAATTGAAACGTTGCTGCTATCTCCTGTTGGCTAGCTTTGTTCTGGATTATAATTGCCACGAGTGCCTCACCGCAAATCTCCTACCAATCCTCTGTGTAGGCACCGGCGCTGCTGTTTTTGCTGTTACAAGGAGTGCCAAACCCCTGTCCTCTATATATATATATATATATATATATATATATATATATATATATATATATATATATAAAATAAGCCCGCTTAAAGCTAATGCTTCCAAAGCTAGTAGATGTAGTTGCAATTGCTGCCAACAGATGGCAGTGTTTCGGACACTAGACATATACAGTATATATCTAATCCAAATGTAGGCACTACCGGAATGTTTCAAATAAAGGTCAACAGACTCGAGCCTCACACAAGCTTTTGGGTCTTTATTAAGCCCTTTGTCAGGCAGCACTTCAAAAAATACAAGTACAAAAACAGTTAATATACTTACAAGACAGTTGATCATCAGCACCCTGCAGGTCCCGGCTTCCGCGCCACATTAACTTCTGGGTCCAACATACTCGGATTCCCCGGCCTCTCAGACACACCCACTGTTACCTCAGCAACCCACTGCTGGCCACATAAACAAACAGAACAGAATTACATTAAGTAATCTCGAGTAAACACATACCCTGGATCTGCGTGGTGGATGTTAGAATGGTAAGGGGCACTGTCTCCATACAATGTTGACACCCACCAAAAGATGAATTCCTATTCCTAATTTCTATGCATAGACAGAATTGCAGCATAGTGGCTGAAATATTTATGAACAAAGAGGAACAGATAAGAAAGCTAATGCTTTGAAGATTAGACGATGTGTACCCATCCCGATATCATAAGCAATGGGACCTGGTGGGGGAGCCATCATCAGCAAGTGCAAACACACTTGCTAATACCAGATGTGACAGAGTGGCAGTAGGGGGCCATGCTACACTCAGCAGGCCTGATGGTAGATGTCGCTGATGATGTATGGAGCGTGCATAGTCAGCGGATTAATTGATCATTTTTTCTGTAAAAATCTGCCAAATAATTCAAAAAGTCATCTAATGTGTTCCCAGCTTTGGTATTGGTTAGTAAACATCAGTATACCATAACAGGCTTAACTATTAATACAAAGGAAATATCTACTATCATCTCCCCTTTCATTATGTTGCTTAGTCCCAGCATTTTCAACATGGATGTGAATTTTCTAAAGGAGTCAGGCCTAGAAAATACTGCCTTCCCATTGCTAGGTACCTTATTGTTGGTGCTTCACTGCACTACTGGTCTGAGCAAGCTCTGGCATGCCTAAACTGGACATGTTTGTCACTAATCTATTTATCTTATTATTGCATAAAACTAGAACCCTAGGGAGGTACTGTGCAGACAGGTTGGGGGTACTTGAAAACAATATTGGTAATGATGGAGGAAGTCTCTCGTTGCCGTTGTAACGTCCGGTTCCATCTACAGTGTCATCAGCGTCTCTTCATGCTCAGCCAAAAATCCACTCGGGGTGTCCTGCTCTGCCCTCAGACATTAGTTGTCATCTACCCTGCACAGAGATAGTGGAGGAATCATGGGGCATTAGCAGAGACAGTATTATTTATTTATTAAAATTCTATTGCGCTTTACAAGTGGGAACAGTAATACAACAAACTTGGTATGACAGACAGTTAAAAAGGTAGGAGGGCCCTGCTCTCAAGCTTACAATCTATAGGTAGTGGGCAGACACAGCAGGACCCAATTCTCGACTGCACACTACTCCTCCGCTACTCCTTAATAAAAGGACACACATAAGTATATGCATACCACCTACTTCTACTCCACTGGAAAGTACTGTCGATATTTTAAAATGAGAGGAGGGGGTACTCATAAATGCAAAGCATAATCAAGGGGTATAGGAGAAAACAAGGATGGGATTCACTGTTATAGAGTCAATAGGTAACACTTTCCTTTGCTTGGGAGTTGCACTGCTGTAGCAGACTAGAGATCCCACAAACTCTCCGGCGCAAAGAACTGACAGTGGGAGAGAGGTCACATGAGTGTCAGGAACATAGGCGAATCTAGAATTATGGTAATGGGTGGTCCCAGATCTAGACACAGCAGCAGGGGGACCTTTGCGTGGCATAGCCGCGTGGCAAAAAGGGGCATAGCCTCATGGGGAGGAGGCGTGGCATCACAAAAAGGGGTGTGGTATTACACTTTAGACCATACACAGTAATGCCCATTACACATTTTAGCAAACTCAATAATACCCATTACACATAAAGCCACATGCCGTAATGCCAATTGCACATAAGGCCACACAGCATAATGCTGATTACACATTGTGCCACACATCATGATGCCCATTACATAATATATAGCAAACCGTAATGCCCATTACATATTTGCCACATAAGTGCTGCTTACCTATGTGCTCATTGCTAGGGGGTTCTTGCTTGATGGCACCATAGTACCCATTACACATGATGCCGCACACCATAGTACCCATTACACATGATGCTGCACACATAATGCCCCTTACTCATGATGCTGCACACATAATGGCCCTTCCACATGATGCTGCACACCGTAATTCCCCTTACACATTAAGCCACACATTGGGCCTTATTCTGATCTGAGCTCAGTACAAATTTGTTCTTAAAATGGGCAAAACCATGTGCACTGCAGGTGGAGCAGATGTAACCTGTGCAAAGAGAATTAAATTTGGGTGGGGTGTGCTGAAACTGAAATCTAAATTACAGTGTAAACATAATGCAGCCAGTTTTTACCCTGCACAGAAACAAAATAACTCACACAAACCTAACTCTCTCTATACATGTTACATCTGCCCCACCTGTAGTGCACATGGTTTTGCCCATTTTAAGAACAAATTTGTACTGAGCTCAGATCAGAATAAGGCCCATTATGCGTAATGCCCCCACATAACGCCACTTGTAGCGTCCCTTAAGCAATGCCCCCAAAAGTGCCACTTACTGTAAATTTTTAGATGAGCCTTCGCTGCTGCTGCAGGGAGAGATGGAGAGCGTTGCAGCTGCATCTATGGGGAGAGGAGCAGAGTGCAGCATGCTCCCACTCCCCTCCTGGTGTCTCCTCTAGCCGAGTGGACATTTGAAATATTGTGCGCGCTGTTGTTGTGCGTGACGTCGGGGGAGCACGCCGTGCACCGGCACCACATGATTAAATTGGGCAGGTGAAAGCGGGGAGAAGAATTGGAGCGGGAGCTGCAGGGGTGACAGTCATTGACAGCTAGGCAGAGAGCAGGGGGCTGCCGGGCTGTATTCAGAGCACTGCAGGTCACGGCGGTTTGAAATAATACCCCTTTCACAACAGAAAATGCAGGGATTTACCCGGGAATATGGTCCCAGGATCATGCAGGGACATTCCCAGGCTGACCCCTCAGGGCTGGCAACAGAATTCTTGGGGCCCCATACACTGATATCTCTGGGGCCCCCACCCCCTATGCTGAAACACATACTGGAAGCCCATTACCGGATTGCTGCGGAGCAGATATGGAGGGTTAGATTGGGATGGAAAACTAGCCTGGAAGAAATTTCTGGAAGCAGCCCTATTTCTGCAGCCTGCGCTCAATCAAACTGCTCCCTCACCTTGTAATCCCTCACCTTGAGTTTTATCACACTGATGCAATACCTCACCCTGCGGCCTGCGTTCTACCACACTGACGCAATCCCTCCCCCTGTGGCCTGCGTTCTATCACACTGACGCAATCCCTCCTCCTGTGGCCTGCGTTCTATCACACTGACGCAATCCCTCCCCCTGTGGCCTGCGTTCTATCACATTGACGCAATCCCTCCCCCTGTGGCCTGCGTTCTATCACACTGACACAATCCCTCCCCCTGTGGCCTGCGTTATAATATAATAATAATAATTTTATATATATATATATATATATATATATATATATATACTAAGAGGAGGGCAGTGCACAGCATAGGTAGCACACAACAGCCAACTTTTACCGTAGTACATAGTGTCATTGCCACTTCCTCCCCCTGCATGCTGCATCCTGCACCCTCCTCTCCAGTCCCTCACACACACCAGAGAGCCATCATAAAATTCAGTTTAAAAAGCTTCAGCATACAGCTGCCATCGCTGCTCACCTGCACATTGACGCAGCCATGGATATCCTTCCCCTGCCTCTCCTCCACCACAGGACAGCAGCCCTCTGCTCCAGTGCTCCGCCTCCCGAGCCCCGTGTAGCTCCGCCCCCGCCACGTCCCGCGAAGCCCCGCCCCCATGCAACCCCGTGCAGCTTCTTTCTAATCTGTCCTGAATGGTGTTCTGGCCGGGCGGTGCCGCGGCTGAGAGGGGACTCGGGGACTAGGGAGGGGAATCAATGTGCAAGCTGAGGTACTGGGCATGCTTGGGGCCCCTCAGAGCGGCGGGGCCCGAGACGGCTGTCCCCCTTGACTCCCCCTGTCGCCGGGCCTGTGACCCTTTATACACCAGCCTAGTCCCTGCATTTTCTGGTGTGAGGGGGAGACACAACCACTCCCCTCTCCCTACCCCCCTTTAACCAACCAGCTATATCTTCGGAACCAACTGACCCATTTACATGAGACCAGTATCATATTGAAGAACTTTTGAGTTGGCTATGAATGATTTTGGTCCCGTGAAACTGGGCTGTTTGGTTCCAGAGAAATCTGCCCTCAAAGAACATAAACAGTCATGAAATTACATTTAAGAAATGAAAAAAAAAAAAAAAACGGTTTAACCTGAATATCCCTGGAACCAATTAACCCATATGGATCCAGCCTGGTATCAGATTGAAGGCCCAGCGATATGGGTTCGACTGAGATCAACCTCGAGCTTCAGTGATGCCAAAGGGGGAACTGGCAGCCGTTGAACTGGGTGGGTGTCGAAATTAGCGGGTCCCATGTTATCCTATAGGGAAAACGTTCCAGCTTTGCCTGGCAGTATCTCCGCTTTCCAGGGGGATAGAGACACAGGGCTGGGCTCGTTGGAAAGCTCCACCCCTCAGCTACAAAATGGGCTAATGGGTGGTCCTGTGCACCCCCGGACCACCCCCTAGATTCGCCTATGGTCAGGAAGTGTCAGCAAGCAGATGGGAAGCTCCCTGATCCTGAGGTGGTAGTAGAAAGGACAGCGAGAGACCAGAGGTGCTTGAGGAACATTAGGAGGGGCAGCAACATTGCATTTAGAGTTGGAGAGAAAAATCAGCTCCAGAGGGAGGGTGACATCTTGAAAACAGAAAAAGAAAAAAATCTGAGATTTCTGGCTGAGAGATTCTAAGAATAAATTGTCACAATCTCAGAGATCACAAGTGAGAGAGCAAGATGGGGAGACAATGTGCAAGGAATGATGAGCTGGAGGAGCTTGGAGATCCCCCAACTCCTTTATTGTTACATATATATTTACATAGTAGTTAAGGCCAAATAACGACGTGCATCCATTATTCAACCTTGGTTAGTTGGATACAGAGTAAGTGTCATGATTGGATGCCA
Organism: Crinia signifera; assembly: GCF_055691185.1. Taxonomy (NCBI): domain Eukaryota; kingdom Metazoa; phylum Chordata; class Amphibia; order Anura; family Myobatrachidae; genus Crinia; species Crinia signifera. Next base: position 191,004,427 of record NC_139217.1, read on the forward strand.
TCTTGTCATGAGCGACCGCCATTTTTACGCCAGAAGGAGCGTAATTGTACCACGCCATTCTGCCCTAATTGTAAATGTAATGGAGAAAGTGACCTGCCTTTGCCCTGGATGGTTGGGAGGACTGGGGGGTGAAGCAGGAAGGCAGATGGGATCTCTTTCCCTTGAAGTCCATGCTCTGTTTACAATACTGTTTCTGATATGGTGTGCAATCTACTCATCCTGTATTTTTATGTGGGTAAAAAGGTTATTCCAACAACCCTTGCTCATCTGTTTGAACCTCAACAGGAAAGCAGAGGTTATCTATTTCCCCCCTGCATCTATAAAACCTGTATTGAAGTCCAGGGTCTCTGGCAAATGTCTTCCCAGACCAGAAGAGATGTCAGAAAAGCAATTCCCTTAGAACTCTAGACTGACACCTTATTTGAGATAAGAATTAGGAGGCTCCAAGGGGTGATTGAATGGCTAAATTGCTAAGCCTCAAAAGAGAAGTCAATTAGCCAGCCCCTGGGTATATCTTCAGGAAACCCCTGGACAAGGAAGATTCCTGAGGTGGGGGCTGTGATTGTGTGTGTTTTGCAAATCTTAAAAGTGTGTGTCTCACAAGACATGTTTGTTCATTTTCCTTGGGATGATACGGGTCCGATACCTGTCTCTGAAATGATCCAGTATCCGGAGAGATTTCCACTCCAAACCCCGCTTCATGCTGTGTGTCCTTGAAGTGGTTTGTTTCTTTATTCCCATTTTGTTTTATTTTGAAACTGTTTTTACGTTTGACTTACCTATTAATCATATATCTTGTAACTTATGTTTTCTGTAATATACTGTAAGCCTTGTAGTGTTTTCACTTAATTAAAAAGTCATAATTAGTTCTGGTATCTGCTGTTTTCCAGCCCAAGCCTCTGACGAATTCGTCAGGGCGCTACCCTGTAACTCATAATTTGGTGTGTCGGCAGAATCAAAGCTGTCGCGGACTAAGTCCAAAAAGCTTACTTTGATTGGTGGCAAGCGGAATCGTGGTGAAATACGCACACGCTTGGGATACTCAGTAGAAGTGTCACGTGGCCGCGATTCTCAGATTGTCGTATCTGGGGAATCGCCGACTAGGGTCGTGACAAACTGGTGGCCAGCGGTGGGGATATTTCAAAAAGCAATTTTTGTTTTTTATTTGGATAACTTAAGTGAATACATTTCACCAGATACCAAAACTCAAGGCTTATGTAGTAGTGTAAGTCACTGTAAAAGCATTTTCTGTTCCCCATCCCTGTTTTATTATTTTGGAGAAGTAACTGCAGCAGAATGGCAGCTACTTATAAGGAGGCACAGATTAAGTGGAGATTGACCTGTGACTCTATGGAGGAAGATACAGAGCATCACGATGGCGGACTTGTGCGTGAGAGTTCACCAGCCAGGGCTACTGAGGTAGCAGGAGGTGGACTTCGTACTGAACTTTTACTTTCTGCGGAAATTAATAGTGTGAAGTTGGATCGTGATGTGGTCTCTGGTATCAACCGAGTGGAGCCTGCCAAGGGGCAGACCAGGGAACAGATGATCCAAGTCCTCAGAGATGCGGACCAGCAGGTAGCTGGGGGGAATCAAGCGGATTCCAGGTCTGAGGTTGGGAATCATTCTGGTTCCAGAACAGAGGAAGAGGAGAAGCGGACAATGAAGATTGCAGGCCCCACAAACCGTGGATTGGATGCCTCCAATTACTGCTCTGCCTTGGATCTGTATATGCAAGAGGCTCTGAAGTATGTGAAAGAGCCAGATAATGCCGTGGTGCTGAAACTGATAATGCAGTTTAATAAAAGGGAGTCCACTGCTGCAAAGGAAGCAGCAGATCGCAAGCTTCAGCTGGAACTAGCTAAGCTCAGCTGGCAGCCTGTGTCAGTGGATGCAAATTTCAATGGACTGCGTCACAATGATTTCCCTGTCTTTGAAACACACAGGGAGAGCAAAGTAAATGCCGGCTTGGTTGTGGATAACCAGCTGGACCTGGACTTTATTCAGGGGACTGGCATTTCTGCTAGTACCAGGGAGACTGGAGGGTGCATGGCAGTCACAGAGGCTGCGGAGTACCAATCCCCTATGGTACCGGAGGAGTCCAGTGGGTATATTGACCCAGAGGAGGATGATGATGTGTTTACCATAATGAGCACAGAGGAACTAACGGAAGAATGCCAGCTGCAAGGTATCTCCTGCCACCACCATACTCGTGGGGAGATGATCACGCAGCTCACCAAGGCAAGGGACGATGAGTGCAATGCCTTCAGCCAGTATCGTGCAGCATTTCGTGTCTGGGGTCCATCTGCATCTCCTGAGGTGCTGCTGAGAGAGCTGGGAGAATGTTACCAATTCGCGCAGCAGGAGGTTGCTGCTTGGAGAAAGCTGGATACCCCATTTTGGAGAGATCAGTGCCGCCGGGTAGATGCGGAGTGGCATCGCCTAGAACAGTTGCTGTTACCAGCTCTGGAAGCAAAGTCCCAGTTTAAACTGCTGGGAGAAGCAGAAGCTGAGGATGTCAGCAGCTTTCTCTCACCAGGAATGCCCTACCAGGACAAGGTAACTCTGCTTACTACAGTCGTCATTCAACCTGCTCAGGAGACCTCACATCACAAGGCCCAGTTTAAACTGCTGGAAGATGTGAGCAGCATGTTCCCATCCGTTGCTCCAGATTTGTTGCCGGAAAAAGAGGCTGCCTGCATAGTGAAAGTATGCAGGGAAGGGACAATGTCGGAAAGAGGAATGGGACTTTCTGACTGCATGCACACAAATGTGTGTGGGACTACTGATGTGGGACTTTTATTCACTCCACACATATGTGTCAATGTTTTACCCACTGTCGCTGACCCTTCTGAACCATATGATGCATCTCAGGTAGTATGTAACCATGCTGAACATTGCAATGTTGTGATTTCTTGTGAAACTCCTGGGATGATCTGTGATAGTGCCGTACCTTCTGTAGAGGTAAGGGAGGGTGAGTTAGAGACAGGTATAGTGGGTAATCCTTGCCAGTTTGTGGGGTTAAACGAATGCCCTAATCTATTTGGGAATGAGACACCCTCACTCACCAATGGTAGGAGTGCTGCTGGTGATGTCATTCAGGTTGCGGTGCTAGAAGCTAACCCTATTCTTCCCCAGGGACCTGAGGCTATAGAGGTTTTACCACTGGCCAATTGTAAGCCAGCAGGATGGGTCCCATGTGTTGTGGAAGATGCACAGGCTATTTTGCAGGTATTGCAGGATGTCTCCCCAGGTTATGAGATGGATGTTACTGTTGATAATGTGATGTCTTGTGCTACTGTGGGAAATGTGGTACCAGGTATAATCAGTGACCTGGTGGGTCCTGGGTGCACTGCAGAACTGTCAGATAGGGAGAGAGTGTCCCTTACTGCAGCTTCCCCCATAGACCCCCCTTCTTCTTGTCAGGACACAGTCACACAGCAGGAGGTCCCTGCACACCCTGAGGGCTCAATAGAAAGTGGATCTTTCAAAGTGGAATTGATAACGGCGAGTCTCAGGGCTGCAGCAGCAGCTGAGGAGTCAGATGGCTCCCAGGGTACTCCCAGGCTGTACTGGGAGAATGGTTGTTTGCATAGAGAGTATGGAGTCCACAACACTCCACCAGGGCAAGTTACGGAACGTCACCTGGTCATACCCCAAAGGTATAGGGAGGGTCTGCTTAAGGTAGCTCATGAAATTCCCCTCTCTGGACACCTTACGGTTAAAAAGACCGGGGCTCGCCTGCCTAAGTTCCACTGGCCAGGTATGATGAAAGAGGTGGACTGGTACTGTTGGACCTGCCATACCTGTCAGATAGTGGGGAAGCCTGGGGATGTGGGCAAGGCCCCCCTCATTTCTTTCCCCGTGGTATCAGAACACTTTGAGCGGGTGGCTGTAGATATGGTAGGGCCCCTTGCAGTGCCCAGTAGCTCCAGAACAGAGTACATTTCAATAGGGGTAGATTACGCCACCCATTACCCAGAAGCTGTAGCCCTTTTATCCATTAGGGCCGACAAAGTAGTCGATGTCCTTGTCCCCATATTCTCCCGGGTATGGTTCCCCAGGGAGATATTGACGAACACAGGAACCCAGAAGGGGTCCCCTCCAAACACGGAGAGATTCTGTGACCAAACCACAGCCATGGAGGCTGCAAGCCTGCAAATGCCAGGTGAGCCGCCTCCCACTGCGGCTGCCCCGTACCTGGGAAGTGTGAAAGATACACATGGGTATAGTGAGAGGGTTGCTTCAGTAATAGAGCCAGTGGCAAGTCGTGAAGCTGCTGTGTGTAACCAGAAGGGTCTGAGGGCCCACGGAGCACAGATAAACTCAGCTCCATTAACCTCTGAAAGGCTGGAATTGGATGTTTCCAACACAGGGGACAATGACCTGTTGGTTTTCCCCCCTGCAGAAACCTGCCCCCCTTCACAATTCACACACACAAAGGCTTTGAGGGAGTGTACCTCCCCCCCAGTGAAAGGGAGGGGGGGTCAATCAGCTCAGGCAAGAGAGCAGGACAAGAGATTCTTGGAAGGTGACAGGATTACCTGTCCCATGGTATGTAGTGCTGAGGTAAACACAGGAAAGGCCCTAGCCCATATGATTTGTATCATATTTATTGTTGTTCACCTCATGTCATGTAAAGGTACTTTAAAACACCTGATAGCATGGTCCCACAGTCCTCTTAAGGCTGCCCCAGCCAAGCAGAGGCTCTGGAACGCCTACACCTCAGGGGAATGCCTGTGTGGGGTGTGGCAGAAGAGGTTGGTTCTGACCCCAGGATGGCAAACGGAACTGCCGGCGGCAGGTGAGAATCTATGCCCAGGAGTCCAATGCACAGCTGGGGTGGGCTGTGACCTTGCCAGCAAGGGTGGCACAAGGGGACACAGCTTCCACTGTATCAGTGTGCCCACAGATGACTTGGGCAGGGACACCTGTTCGCTCACAGCCTGCTGTCTCCTGGAAGAGGAGCTGGAATCAGGCCCCTGGCCCGCCCTAGCCATGGCTGAGGTGTCAGGTGTCATCCTGACAGATGCCAATTATCGTAATGTGTTAGTAGGAATGCAGCAGCGTCAGTGGTCAGACCCTCTGCACCCGTACCAAACCTGCTTCGCAGGGAGACCAGGGAAAAGGCACCTAGGCACCCACCGGGTAGACTCAGGTCACCGAACACCCCTGGAGTTGTTACAGATAATAAGGTGGGAGGTGGGTGAGATGCAGAGCCTAGGGGTGATACAAGAATTCTGTAGTTCGGGGACTTCGCCCGTAGCGCTGGTCCTAACCTGGAAACTGCAGCAGACTGTCGGGCAGGGCACTGACAAGTGTCAGGGCTCAGCATGGGATACTGTGGCTGGTTTGGCCACTGCTCCCATGCTGATCTTTAAAGGGGGAGGTGTCATGATTGGATGCCATCTTGTCATGAGCGACCGCCATTTTTACGCCAGAAGGAGCGTAATTGTACCACGCCATTCTGCCCTAATTGTAAATGTAATGGAGAAAGTGACCTGCCTTTGCCCTGGATGGTTGGGAGGACTGGGGGGTGAAGCAGGAAGGCAGATGGGATCTCTTTCCCTTGAAGTCCATGCTCTGTTTACAATACTGTTTCTGATATGGTGTGCAATCTACTCATCCTGTATTTTTATGTGGGTAAAAAGGTTATTCCAACAACCCTTGCTCATCTGTTTGAACCTCAACAGGAAAGCAGAGGTTATCTATTTCCCCCCTGCATCTATAAAACCTGTATTGAAGTCCAGGGTCTCTGGCAAATGTCTTCCCAGACCAGAAGAGATGTCAGAAAAGCAATTCCCTTAGAACTCTAGACTGACACCTTATTTGAGATAAGAATTAGGAGGCTCCAAGGGGTGATTGAATGGCTAAATTGCTAAGCCTCAAAAGAGAAGTCAATTAGCCAGCCCCTGGGTATATCTTCAGGAAACCCCTGGACAAGGAAGATTCCTGAGGTGGGGGCTGTGATTGTGTGTGTTTTGCAAATCTTAAAAGTGTGTGTCTCACAAGACATGTTTGTTCATTTTCCTTGGGATGATACGGGTCCGATACCTGTCTCTGAAATGATCCAGTATCCGGAGAGATTTCCACTCCAAACCCCGCTTCATGCTGTGTGTCCTTGAAGTGGTTTGTTTCTTTATTCCCATTTTGTTTTATTTTGAAACTGTTTTTACGTTTGACTTACCTATTAATCATATATCTTGTAACTTATGTTTTCTGTAATATACTGTAAGCCTTGTAGTGTTTTCACTTAATTAAAAAGTCATAATTAGTTCTGGTATCTGCTGTTTTCCAGCCCAAGCCTCTGACGAATTCGTCAGGGCGCTACCCTGTAACTCATAATTTGGTGTGTCGGCAGAATCAAAGCTGTCGCGGACTAAGTCCAAAAAGCTTACTTTGATTGGTGGCAAGCGGAATCGTGGTGAAATACGCACACGCTTGGGATACTCAGTAGAAGTGTCACGTGGCCGCGATTCTCAGATTGTCGTATCTGGGGAATCGCCGACTAGGGTCGTGACAGTAAGATATAACTTTGATTATTTATATAATTGAATTAAGGCTTATAATAGATTGCACCATAAACTGTGTTATTCTATTGCATAATATATTAGTCCCTTTCCATTTCCCTAAGTAATACATTGCATCTCTGATAGTGTAGGATACAGAAGGCATTTTTCTTAAAGATGAGGGCCATTCTACATTGTTCGCATTGCAGCTTCTCTATGAAAAAAAAAAAACCACACGGCTATTACACAACATTCTATATAACCCTTTCTTGGTTATATCATGTGTTACAAAAAACAGTTCCAATATATGTATTCCATGTGCATTTTATTTTAACTAAACCTTCCTTGTATGTCAGAGTTTCCATCCAGTACATCATGAACACGAATGATCTGAGGTACAGTCAAATAAAAACTAGTGTATTTGAGTTCGTCCGCTGGAATCAGGTATGTCAGCTGTAAATCATTTATTACTTTTCCAGTCACTGCTAGCCTATTAAGAAGTTGTTTATTATGTTGATTTATTTTAAAATTTGACTTTTCAAAAGGCCCATTATTTGATTATCACAAGTGGAATCTTTCATGTCTGCTTTATAAAATCTTGAAATGTATTTAAAAATGTAACATTTATGGCATGTTCACAAGCAGTACATTACATCTGCTTCTGATTTGTTACATGTATAGCAGTTTGCATTTGATGATGATGTACTATACCTACTCTATTTACTATTTTTATTTTGGTGTATTATATGCCCTATGTAAAATATATGCTTTATTTACGTATAAGATACTTAAATCAATTGCTAGTTCAATTTTACATAGTTACATAGTTACATAGTAGGTAAGGCTGAAAAAAGACTTGCGTCCATCTAGTTCAACCTGGTATAGATATCCATTGCTGATTTGGTAGGTTCTTCTATTTTACAGACAAATTATATTTCTTATTTGTACCCATGGATGTTTTTCTCCAGTAAATGTTTGTCCAACTTTGCCTTGAACGCATTTAATGAGCCAGCCATTACCACCTCTCTGGGAAGAGAGTTCCAGAGTTTGACTGTTCTGACCGTAAAGAAATTCTTTCTACTAGCTGAAAGAAATCTTTTTTCTTCTAATCTATACTCATGCCCTCGCGTCCTAGATTCCTTTCTAGTAGAAAATAGGGTGTGTGACAGTTCCTTATATTGGCCCTTGATATACTTGTACATGTTGAGCATGTCCCCCCTTAAACGTCTCTTTTCTAATGTAAATAGTCCCAAATTGCTTAATCTCTCCCCGTAGCTTAAATTCTCCATTCCCCTAATAAGCTTTGTTGCTCGCCTTTGGACTTTTTCTAATTCTATGATGTCCTTTTTATAGTGTGGGGCCCAGAACTGTACTCCGTACTCTAGGTGAGGTCGCACCAATGCTTTATATAGTGGCATAATTACCCTTGAGTCCCTAGTTTCCATTCCCCTCTTAATACATGCCAGAATTTTGTTGGCCTTTTTTGTAGCTACATTACAATGGGCACTACATCCTAGATTGCTGTCTATTTGGACTCCTAGATCCTTTTCAAGTATGGAATTACCCAGTTCCTCTCCGCTAAGGTTGTAACTTGCACACTGGTTGTGTCTCCCAAGGTGCATAACCTTACATTTATCTACATTGAACCTCATCTTCCATTTTTTAGCCCACTCATCTAGAATTGCAAGATCATTTTGAAGCATGGTGACATCTTCTGGTGATTTGATGACTTTGCTAAGTTTTGTATCGTCCGCAAAGGTGGATACATTGCTGAGTAACCCTATCCCAATATCGTTAATAAAAATGTTAAACAAAATGGGCCCCAAAACCGAGCCCTGGGGCACTCCACTTAGTACCGGTATCATATCTGATACGGCACCATTCACAACCACTCTTTGTTCTCTATTACATAGCCAATTCCCTACCCATCTGCAGATATTTTCACCCAATCCTAGGTTCTCCATTTTATTAATCAATCTCTTGTGTGGGACAGTATCAAATGCTTTAGCGAAATCTAGGAAAATCACATCTACAGCATTTCCATTATCGAGGTTTTTGCTAACCTCTTCATAGAACCCTAGTAGATTAGTTTGGCATGAACGATTTTTCACGAACCCATGTTGGTTAGTACTGAGTAGACGGTGATTATCTAAATATTCCTGGATACCATCCCTTAAAAATCCTTCAAATAGTTTACCCACAATTGATGTTAAACTAAATTTTGCACCAGCTTGTCTCATTTCAGCTAATTATAAATTGGGAAAGTCATTTTTCAATTTTTTTGATACAATTATTTACTGTTTCTAAATGTTTCTAATGTTTACAAAATGGAACAGTTATTGAGGATGCTGCATGAGCAGCAGTCCCCACTGGTAACATAGACCTGTGGTAGTGGTGATTGGGGTGTGTTAGGGGTACCCCTGTCAATGAGCAGAACCCCTAACACCAGCAGGTATTATGGGGTGGGGGCACCAAAAAGTTTTTGGTAGGTGGTTATGCCTGTGTGTGTGTGTGTGTGTGTGTGTGCGTGTGTGTGTGTGTATGTTTGTTCAAGTATATATTAAAAAATGGATATTCAAATGGCTGTGCTAGATGATACCACTAGCTCAAACTTCAAAGCCACATAGCTAGGAAATGAAACTGAATAAATACTTTGTTGCTAGTGCAAGGATGAATACAACGTAGCAAACAAATTAAATAGCCATAACAGGAATATAAAACATTAAACCCTGCCATTACTTGGGGAAAGATACCAGACGTAAACAACTGTCAAAAGCCAAAAGTAGTTATTACTATATTTACCATTAATTCAATCTGATGGACTAGATCAGGGGTGGGGAACCTTTTTTGTTCCAAGGGCCAATTGTATGGGGAAAAAATCCTTCGTGGGCCATATGTAAAAATTTCTCTTACGAATTGTCCTGCTGCAGCCGTCCCACGCTCCGGCAACTGCTGCTGAATATGACTGACATTCTGGGGGAAATTTACTAAAGGAAATTTGTAAAAAAATAGGTGTATTTGTATTCAGAAATACAATTATTTTTCACATTTACTATCCCGAAAATACGGCAATTCCTATTCGTATTGATGTGCTATTAATACGAATTAACATATTTTCGGGATAGTAAATGTCAAAAATAAGTGTATTTCTGGATACAAATACACCTATTTTTACAAATTTCCTTTAGTAAATGTCCCCCTCTATGGCTACTGTTGATTAAGAGGAATCTCACGAGAACTACCGACCTCCCGCGAGAATTCCTCTGTACTTTACTCCCGGCAAAGCCGCCAGGCATGTGGGAGGGCCACTCAGACCGGCTACGGGGGCAGCATATGGCCCCCGGGCCTGAGGTTCCCCACCCCTGGACTAGATACAGTAGACAAATTTAAGACAAATTAAATTTAAATGTTGTATTCCCCAAAGTGTTAAGACAGATTGTTGCTAAATTTTATTTAGAATCTTTGTATTTAACAAAGTATTATTCTCTATCTCTACCAGAATACATATACACACGCCAATGTATCATGCTGATTTCTTCTGCTCTCTTCCAACATCGGAGCTGAGTGGCAGTGTGTGTGGCTCCCTCCCTGCATGGCTGTAGCATCTGTCACATTGAGAGGCAGTCGCTGGCAGATATGGGGAGCAGCTCCTCTCAGGCTGATCTTGTGCATTTAGAGCCGAAAGGGAGGTAGCTGCTTCTTTCTGAGTGCTGAGACTGACATAAGTCTCTGTACTGTGCGGCAGTGAGATGAGGGGGCAGGCGGCCGGTAGTATTCGTTATTTCTCTACATGTGGGAGGGGATCTGGTTCCTGTGGGGTCTGTGTATAGCTTGGTGTGTGTGTGTGCTAGGGGTGATATATTTTCCTGTGTTGTTTGCCTATGGGTGTGGGTGTGGGGGGGGGGGGGGTGCTGGTGGGGTCAAGAATTTTCCTGTGATGTCTGCCTATGGGTGTGGAAGGGGGGATGAATTGGCCTGTGATGTCTGCCTAGGTGTGTTGTAGGGGGGGTGCTGGGGGGGAAGAATTGGCCTGTGATGTCTGCCTGTAGGTATGCGTGTGTGAGGGGGTACAATTATTGTATGCTTGCGATGTCTGAGAATATGATGGTCAGTTTCATGTCTATCTATAGGTGAGGGGTTAATGGTGCTGTCTAAGGAGAGGGTAGGTGCAGGCGGCAATGATAGTGGCTCTGCCTTCTGTTTATGGGGGTAGGGGTATGCCCAAATGTTATATATTATTTATTTTTACTTTTATTTTTATATATTTGAGGTTTATTCTGGTTTTATTTTTTTTAATTGGTCTGTAACCAATCATTTGGAACAAAAACCATTTGAAATCCTGCTTTGCCACTGAATTGTATTGAATTGCCATACAAAAGAAACAACCAGCTTATTTCAGAACTAAATGCTTGTTCTATAGATGGTAATGAATACGCATTTGTGCCTTTTATCCAATCTATAGCTATAAGGTAATTAGCCACCAGACAATCATTTTCTGTACAAGGCAGTTGATTGTATCCTAGGTTTTTAGGTTGATCGAGCTTTGCAAAGATTTTATGGAATGATTCCCTGCTTATATAAATTCCTATAATGCTTGATAAATTATCTTTTGATATCTTTTTACATATTGCAAACATTAAAATAAAATCTAGATATATAGAGAAACACTTTTTCTATATATGAGACTGGTATCCTATAACATTTAGAAAAATACAGCAGCATTTGTGTAATTCCTTTTTGAATATTTACACTGTATAATCTAAGATGGTCCTTGGTAATTACTATGCCTAAATATTTCATAGTTGTATCTGTCCATTTAAATGTAAATGAATAATACCATCCCTTTTTTTCCTTCTTCATAAAATGCTAATGCAAATTTTCTAAAAATTCATTTTGAATCCTGCTGTTGTCTCAAATGTATTAGATTTGGGTTTGCTCTTTTTGATTTAGTAAATATAGCATCAATTTATCTGTAAAAGCTAAAACTTTCACATTTTGAACTATGTTCATCCCTTTCCATTCTGCCATCTTATCAAAGTAATGTATTATAGGGTCTAGCACCAAGTCAAACAATAAAGGCGATAGAAGGCCTCTTTGCCTAGTACCTCTATATAATTGCAACATCTCAAATTAAAAGAATTAGTAGTAAGAAATGTCCTTGGTTTACAATGTACAGTTTGAATCACAAAATCAGTTTTGATGTTCAAATATTCATAAAAGATGAGGCCAATATACTCTATTGCGTGCTTTATCTGTACCGCAAATTGCTAACGTGTTTACTATTTGCTTTTGTTGATGTGTTTTAATTTGTATTTCAAAAAAATTAATTACCGTATTATTATATGCTAAATAACTTTTCTTAATGGATTCTGTGGATTGTGAAAATTATCTCTTTGGGAGTACAGTTTGCAGTTTATAGATTTTGGTTTAAAAGGGATCTATGTCTATAATAATCCACTGAGTTAAGATCTTTATTAGTTTTGTCTAGAACAATAATATGTGCTGTGTTGAAATCTTTTTTGATTTTGAGTCCATAATATTATATAATCCAGCTAAATAAGATGAACTATTTTGAAGACAGAGAAAGAGTTACTGCACATACTACAATGTGGCTCCTTTAGAGAGGCTTCAATCCCTGCTATTACCCTAAATTTCATCCTACAACCATTGTTGGTTCCTTTTTATTCCTGCACTACTACTTACAGTACATACAGTTACTGTCTGGTGCTTTGTAGGCTCCACTCAAGCTCCTCTCTACACTGAAAGTCTGTATATGAAAAACTGTCAGTATGATTGTCCAAATCACTGTTAGGATTGACTGTGTGGTACCCGATGGCAATGAACCGATGGACCTGCTGTCCTCCTGCGAACTAAGGCTTCGCCTATAACAGCCACTTTTGTGGGGTCAGATTGGTTACGGCCCCAGGCCGGTGCCACCAGGTCTTTTAGAGGGCCAAGGCTGCTCACATGAGGTTATGGACACTGCAAGAAGGGGGTAATAATACGGACACACTCAGTCTACCTATATGGGGCGTCAGACCCCACGGGTGCCACAATGCACATATGTAACCTGGGAATCAACCTATACCCAATACACAAATGCAACAATGCAAAAAGATGACAATAAAGTGCAAGGCAAAAACCCATAACCAGCACAGAGGTTGGTGTCTACCACCCAGAGGTGGGCAGACCCCTCTGTGTGAGTAGCTGCAACAATGCATAGGATAACAATAATAACAATAATAAAGAAGTAGAGGCTGCAGGGAAAAGTCCCCTCACTTATCTGGAAAGATGGTAATCAGCAGACAGATCCAGGAGACTGCAGCAGCTGGCAAGGAATCAGGCAGGCAGGGACTCTGAATGGGACCAGGAACATGCAGGCTGACACAGGTAAGGCTGGACAGAAATGCTATAACCAGTGCCTGTCAGAAAGGCAGGCCGGATTTTATTAAATTTTGCCACCACCCTCCAGCAGAAGCGACTCCTGGTGCACCTGGCAAAAGTTTCCCCCTGCTGTAGGGATGGTTGCAGTAGTTTGGGACTTGCCTAGCAATGCCCCCCGACAATGCCTTTCGGCACTGATGACTGTCGGCAGTCGCCAGAAGAAAATGGCCACTGTCAGTGCCAGTCTCTGAGCCTCCAGCACAAGTGGCAGCAATGTAGCTCAGGGAGGGCAGCGGCGTGCAGAGGAGGATGGTAAAACTGCCTCTTGACAATCACATTACTGCTGAATAAACCACCCTATTGGCAATGGACTATCTATTGTCTCAGAGCATCTGCTGGTGCTGTGTACCATCACTCTTGCATAGCACTGCCAATTGTACTCACATATTTCAGCAAAATGTGACCAATTTATAAGAAACTGCACTTGGAAATATGAATGGTGTAACACTAAGCATTACTATTGCACAGCACTGAGATCTTGGGTTCAATTCCATAACAATCTTAAAATTTATTGGTAGGTAAATTGTCTCCTGACACAAATATTAACCATAGTGTGCAGTGAATATGTATGTGCAATATAAATAACTGGTAATAAATACAACAACATTAAATTGATCTGGGCTTGGGGATTTACCATTTGGCAGGTATTTAATAGTTCTGTAAATCTCTTGTACTGTTATGGGATACAATAAAATGTCTCTATCTACAGTATAACATTTAGTTTTTTAAGCTCTAATTGTTCTAAAAACTCCCGCTTTTACTGTACTATGGGTATCAGATTCACCATAAAAGGTTTGAAAATGCTTTACATACAGTATGTATCTGCTACTTACTTTAGGTCTAGTGTGCCGTTATTTACATTTGTTTTATTATACATATATTTTTTGGTTGCAAGTTTGCTCTTATTAATATTAAGACACTTTAGAGTGTCTTCATGTTGCGTGCACCTACCACATCATTCGATGGTCAGCGACCATTGAATGATGTGGATGTTTCCCCATAGGCTACAAATGGATGTTTATGCTAAACATCTACTCTGGTTTTCTAAATCTTCTATTTCGCTATATTGCATGTTAATTTTAGCTTTTTCTTATAAGTGTACAGGCCTCATTTAGTTCATTCTTAAAAAAAGGTTTTATTGTTCCTCAGTGAGAAAAACAAAATAGCAATCTAGCAAATATGATACCTTTTAATGGCTAGCCATTAAAAGGTATCATATTTGCTAGATTGCTATTTTGTTTTTCTCACTGAGGAACAATAAAACTTTTCTTATCAACTGGCTAACACGGTACCAAACTTTTTTCTTTTGTTCATTCTTAAAAACACTGTTTTTACTGTACAATGTTATGCTGTAGGACCGGGTGCTCCAATCGCCTTTTGCGATGGTGCAAGATTTGGAATTGCCACAGAACTGCTCTGAATACAGCCAGGCTACCCACCACTCTCTGCCCAGTTGTCACCCTCCATTTAAATGCATTTAACTCCTCCTTGGCAAATAGCATCCCCCCATGATAACAAGCATCCCCCCCCCCCGTAGGAACAAGTATTTTACTCCCCTGTGGTAATGAGCATTTCAGTCACCTTTGGCATTGAGCATGTAATCCCTTGTGGCAACAAGCATGTAATCCCCATGGCATTGAGCATGAAGCCCCTGGCATCAAGCACGATACCCCTGACAATGAACATTGACAGCCCCACTGCTGGACCTCCGTATGCATCCCATACAGTATATATGCATATATACACACAAGTGCATTTGGAAACTCCCCATAAACTTTTTGCATTTGCCCCTGTGATATGTTCATCTCCCTTTGTTTCTACATCTGTGTTTTTTGTAACTTTCCCAGCTCTCATTATATTTTAACTTTCTCAAAGTCAATATTTTTTACTTTTCTACCCACTTTTGCTATGATCCCTACAAACTGAAAGTGCCTTTTTTCTCCTCTGACATTATTCAAGCATACTGGCTGTTTTTTTTTTCAGAACAATGATTGCAAGTTATATCCATAAAATTCTTATAAAAATAATATAAAAGTAAACATTGAATGGCAAATAAAATGATTAAATCACTTCTTCAAAACAGTGATAAAAACTTTGATGAAAGATTATCCATGCAATTTGTAGACAATTGGGGTAAGATGTACTGTAGATACTGTCTCTCACTGAGAGAGTTCAAGAAATGGTGTGGATAAATTATCATCTTCAACACTTCTTGATCCTGCTCTGTAAGAGATTACCGATTTGAACTGAAAAAAAGCCTGTCTGATTTTAACCTTGGTGTGTTCAATTTCACATTTCACTAAATTACAGTCATTACAGCACCTTATTGTGATACTTCAAAAGGTTAAAAAAAAACAGATATCATTAAGAAAAGCAACAACATACTCATAAAATAGATCTGGTAGCAAATAACTGATAAAATGGTAGAATTCTGCTGGGTTATAACAGAGGTCAAAAGACACAATGAAAGTATAGGCATAAACAAAACAATTATATGTCACAATATCTGTCCAATCTGGTTATTGGAATGGAAATCTGGCAATGTATGGGAGTAAATGATAATCGATTATTTTCTTCCAAACACAGGTAAACAGACAAAAAAAAGTAATTTAGACAAATTAGATAAACCTGTGATTTCATTAAATTGTTTTACCATTTTGGCAATGTCATTTGTGTCCATAAATAACCAGGTTTTCGTTCCAACCATTCATATTGGACAGTTGGGGACGGATGTCATAGGATGCTGGCTGAACTCTGAGGTTTATTTAATGGGGCAATAATTTACAGGGCATAGTTTTGCTTTATACATGATTGCCCCTTAAAAAAACAAACTCAGAGCTCGACCGGCAACCAGCACAGCCACCAGACTCACAGTACATTACATCCAGCCCTTGGTCTGTCAGTTAATTGTATAGTGTATGCTCAGAGTGACATAAATAATGATCTTGGGCTAATGGGGTTCTGAATGTTATTTTTCACTTGCCTTCATACCAAATGTGAAATAAAAACATAAATAAAAAAAAAGCTGGGAGTGGATCTTTTATAATATTTCCATACAAACATCCTCAAAAACTTTTGCTCAAAAAGATGATAGAGTATATCCATTCAAAGACTACTGCTGCTTTAGGTAACTATTTTATGGAGCAGCTACAGTATTATAGTTATTATAGAAGAAATGGCAATCTGAATTCTCCTTAATAACACATTTAACTGACATTTTTTTGCTACACTACACAAGCAACTTCACAAAGTCCTTGTTGGAAACCTGCAGAGTTTCAGAAAGGGAGCATTTGATTGGTGATTCATTTCACTGTGCTCAACAACAAAAGATATGCTCTAGAATGCCATTCATTGCAGAAAGATTATGCATTAAAAGCCAAGAGCTATGATTGGCCATCGGTGGGAGGCAATCAGGTTAAATCTTGTACTCTTTTGATGACTCAGTCCAATATATATTTCAAGATATTTCAAGCTAAAAAAAGGGGGCCTTCAGAAAAAGGTGATCTATCTCCATATGTAGTTACTGTCTTTGTTCTGCCTTTTTTAAAAACATATGAATTCCTGTAGTGCAGGATACAATGTACACACCAAAGTAGGTATATGGGTAAAACACCATTATTATTTAGATGAATGAGGAATATTCGGTTCATTTTCAACAACACACACAGCACTTTATGTATTGCCATGCCTTGGTAGTACTTTGTACCAATTTGATCTTTGAAATCTTCTGTATGTCCTACAAATTTTGGTTTCAGCTCATTTTTTATGTCAAAATTTGTGTTTAAAGGTGTGGGAATAAACTTTGCACATAATTATTTTTTATATCATATTTTTTTTTCAGATCCTTAATTTGTAATAGAATTTATGTTGCCACATTCTATCAAATGTTTAAAAAGTAAAGAGCACAGCAGATTTGCTTCTAAAGACAAAACACATATCGATTTCTGTACCTAGACTTCTACAAATGGACAGATATGTTCATATTTTTTACATTTTGTAAATTTTTCTACTATTTTCTTGTAAAATGCAGAATTAAATATGTTTTTTACCTTTTATGATCCTTGCTATTCAATGAGATTGCAGTGTTAAAAATGGTACACACTATGTTGCATTTCTTTTTTTTATATATACTTAAAGATTCATTTGGTGGGTATTTATATACATATATATGGGATGCGGTCATTTGGTCTACTGCATTATGGTCGACAGTCATTAGGTCGAATCCATTAGGTCGACATGCTAAAAGGTCGACATGACTCTAGGTCGACATGGGAAAAGGTCGACATGATTCTAGTTCGAAAGGTCATTAGTTCGACAGGTCATTAGTTCGACAAGGTCATTAGTTCGACATTGTCTATGTCGACATTCACAAGGTCGACATGGAGTTTTTCACTGTTTTTTGAGCCAACATGTGCCGACAGGCGGTATTTCATGCCCTACCATCCACTAGGGCGTGGTGGGAGAATAAAATAGTGTGCCGAGCGTAGCGAGGCACCGTGCCCGACGCATAGCGAGCGCAGCGAGCGATGCGAGGGGATGCAGTGCACTTTAAACTGTGTCCATGTCGACTGTGTTGACATTCAGGTAAAAAAACAGTGAAAAACCCCATGTCGACCTTGTGAATGTCGACATAGACAATGTCGAACTAATGACCTTGTCGAACTAATGACCTGTCGAACTTATGACCTTTCGACCTAGAATCATGTCGACCTTTTCCCATGTCGACCTACAGTCATGTCGACCTTTTAGCATGTCGACCTAATGGATTCGACCTAATGACTTTCGACCATAATGCAATAGACCAAATGATCCCAACCCATATATATATATATTGACGCCCTCTGACGAAGTCTCCTGACGAAACGCGTTAGGGCGTGCCTTGGTGACGCTGTTGCCGCTACTCACCTGTGCCTCTCCATCCTGCGTCTGTTCCTGCTTGTGGGTCCGACACGCTGAGTCTGCAGCGGGAGATCGTGTGTCCACTTCAGAGCCCCGGACGGTGGTAGGAGTTTGCCAGGCTATTTGATATATATCACGTGGTAACCAGCCCACTGCCGTTTTACCCTTGGTACGAGTCTTGTCATATGTCTCGGTATCTTGCTAATCTGCTCAAATAAATTGTTACTGTTTCACACTATGGAGCGCTCCTCTTTTACTCTTTTTTGAACATATATATATATATATATATAACAGCAACAACAGAAATAGGCGGCACTCCGAGGATTTTTAAAAGATGACTTGTATTAACCCCTTCCCGCCGCAGCCTGTTTTTGCCTTCCTGACAGAGCCCTTTTTTTCAAATCTGACAGGTATCACTTAAGTGGGGATAACTTTTTTTTGCTTTTACTTATCCCAGTGATTTTGAGATTGTTTTCTCGTGACACATTGTACTTCAAGTTAGTGGTAAATTTTGGTCGATACAGTCTGTGTTTTTTTGTGAAAAATACCAAAATGTCGTAAAAAAATTGAAAATTTTGCAATTTGCAAAATGTTAAATTTTCTGCTTGTGAGACAAATAATCATACCACTCAAAATAGTTAATAACTAACATAGACCATATGTATACTTTATGTTTCCATCATTATTTCAACCTCCTTTTAATTTTTTGGGACACTAGGAGGCTTAAAATATGAATAGCAAATTCTCAAATTTTCAAGAAAATTTCAAACACTGATTTTTTTAGGGACCAGTTCAGTTCTGATGTGACTTTGAGGGACTTGTATGTGAGACACCCCCATAAATGATGCCATTTCAAAAACTGCACCCCTCACAGTATTCAAAACAGCATTTTGGAAGTTTGTTAACCCTTTAGGTGTTTCACAGGAATTAAAACAAAGTGTAGGTGAAATTTCAAAATTTCATTTTTTTTGCAGATTTTCAATTTTAATACATTTTTCTAAGGAACACAGTAGATTTTACTAGAGAAATGTGACTAAAAATTGATTCCCCCAATTCTTTTGTTTTCATAAATATCCTATATGTGGCCCTAGTGTGCACGTTGACCAAACCACAGGCTTCATAATAGAAGGAGCACCTACTTGATTTTGGAGCCTCCTTTTTATGAGATTATTTTTTAGGCACCATGTAGGTTTCTAGGCACCATAAGATGCTAAAAGTTAGGAACCCCCCCACAAGTGACCCCATTTTGCAAACTACACCCCTCAGGGAATTCATCTAGGGGTATAGTGTACATTTCAAACCCCCAAGGGTTTCACCAATTGTGGTACAACTGGGCTGTGAAAATGAAAAATTACATTTTTTTACACAAAAATGCAGTTCTGGCTCAAAATTTTTCATTTTCACAAGGAATGAAGGAGACAAAGCACCCCAAAATCTGTGCCCCAATTTCTCCCGAGTACGGCAATGCCTCATATGTGACCAAAAAATACCATTTGGGTGCATGGCAGGACTCAGAAGGGAAGGAGTGATATTTGGATTTTGCAGCACACATTCTGGTGGAAAGAATGGTGGGTGCTATGTTGCATTAGCAAGACCCCCAAAGCACCAATACAGTGGAACCCCCCCACAAGTGACCCCATTTTGCAAACTACACCCCTCAGGGAATTCAACTAGGGGTATAGTGTACATTTCAAACCCCCAGGGGTTTCACCAATTGTGGTACAACTGGGCAGTGAAAATGAAAAATTAAATTTTTTACACAAAAATGCAGTTCTGGCTCAAAATTTTTCATTTTCACAAGGAATGAAGGAGACAAAGCACCCCAAAATCTGTGCCCCAATTTCTCCCGAGTACGGCAATGCCTCACATGTGACCAAAAAATACCATTTGGGTGCATTTCAGGACTCAGAAGGGAAGGAGTGATATTTGGATTTTGCAGCACAGATTCTGGTGGAATGTTGGTGGGTGCTATGTCGCATTAGCAAGACCCCCGAAGCACCAATACAGTGGAACCCCCCCACAAGTGACCCCATTTTGCAAACTACACCCCTCAGGGAATTCAACTAGGGGTATAGTGTACATTTTAAACCTCCAGGGGTTTCACCAATTGTGGTACAACTGGGCAGTGAAAATGAAAAATTAAATTTTTTACACAAAAATGCAATTCTGGCTCAAAATTTTTCATTTTCACAAGGAATGAAGGAGACAAAGCACCCCAAAATCTGTGCCCCAATTTCTCCCGAGTATGGCAATGCCTCATATGTGACCAAAAAATACCAGTTGGGTGCATGGCAGGACTCAGAAGGGAAGGAGTGATTTTTGGATTTTGCAACTCAGATTCTGGTGGAATGAATGGTGGGTGCTATGTGGCATTAGCAAGACCCCCGAAGCACGGTGAAATGATGAACCTTATAATCCATAGATGTGTGGTATATTTTAAAACACTCCTTTATACATAGCCCGGGTTTGTCGGGGCAAGTTTCACAGTGGAAAATAGTATCCTTTCTTATTCCCTTTTTATAGCAAACTGTGCACCTTTTTTGTGTCCTGCCCTTTTTTGCAGTGGAGGGGATTTCGTTAGGAAAATGCTGCCCTGGTACAATACGGGGGCCAGTACTAGAAGTACTGGGGCTCTCTGCCTGCTGGTTCCCAAATATTAGGCCCTTTATGACTTCCTCTTGAAAGTGCATAAATGTCCCCCTCTGGCTGGTAGAACGGAATAGCACGTAAGCGTTATACAGTGCCATCTGGATGATATACACGGCCAGCTTCTTGTACCAGATTTTTGTTTTCCGCAGGGCACTGTACGGCTTCAGTACCTGATCTGAAAGATCCACTCCGCCCATGTACTTATTGTAATCTAGGATACAATTAGGTTTTGAGGTGTGGGTACTGGTACCTCGTACAGGGACGGAGGTGGTACTGTCTCCATGAATTGTTGTCAGTATAAGGACATCCCTCTTGTCCTTATATTTGACCAACAACATATTTTCAGTGGATTGTGCCCTGCTTTCACCCCTTCTCAGTACTTGGGCAATGTGCGTTTTTGGGAGGCCTCTTTGGTTCTTGCGCACAGTACCGCAAGCTGCTGTATCTCTTGAACCAAGGGCCTTAAACAGGGGGATGCTAGTGTAAAAGTTATCCACATAGAGGTGATAACCTTTATCCAGGAAGGGGTGCACTAAATCCCAGACAATTTTTCCACTAACACCTACGAGGGAGGGGGGGCATTCTGGCGGTTCAATTCTTGAATCCTTCCCTTCATATACCCTAAACCTGTGGGTGTACCCTGAGGTGCTTTCACACAGTTTATACATTTTTATGCCATACCTTGCCCTCTTACTGGGAAGGCACTGGCGGAATTTAACCCTTCCTTTAAAATGTATAAGGGACTCGTCGATACAAATACATTTTTCAGGGATGTACATCTCTGCAAATTTGCCACTGAAATGATCAATGACCGGCCTGACTTTGAATAGCCGGTCAAAGGTGGGATCATCTCTGGATGGGCACTGTGCATTATCGGTGTAATGTAAAAATTTAAGGATTGTCTCAAAACGAGTCTGAGTCATGGCCATACGGTAAAGTGGGATGCTGTACAGAACATCTGTACTCCAATATTGCCTAATTTCTGGCTTTTTTACTATGCCCATATGTAACACCAGACCCCAAAACGTCATCATCTCTACTGCATCTACAGGGGTCCACCTAGCAAATGATGACGTGGGGGTTTGAGCAATAAACTGCTGGGCATATAAATTACTTTGGTCCACCATTAAATTTATAAAATCATCAGAGAAAAATAATTTGAAAAAGTCAATTTCTCTGAGACCTGTTGAATCAAATTGGATTCCTGGGATGGCCAAAAACTCAGGAACCTGGGGCTCAAAATTGTCTGGTGGTGGGGTCCATACGGGATCAATCATTTGGGGGGGGTCTCAGCTGCTCTACGGGGGCGTCTTTGAGGGGGTCCCTCATCACTAGAGGAGGAAGATGAGGTTAAGACGAATCCTTCAAATTCCCCGCTTGCATCACTGGCTGTGTCAGAGTCAGAGGCAAGCATGGCATATGCCTCCTCCGCTGAATACATTCTTTTGGATGACTGGGATGACATTTGGGATGACATTTGGGATGCCATTTTTATTTTTGTGTTTCTGTAAGTGTAATGTTTCAACACGTGTATAGTGTAGGGGGGGTACAAACTTTATTTCAACACGGGGGGTATGTAGTGTGTAGTGTGTATGTAGTGCAGAAAAAAAAATACTTTATACAGGAATTTGATCCCAATAATAAAAAAAAAAAATTATATCAACCCTGTGGCAAAAATGCTGATCTGTGATGTACGTCACTCAGCAACTTCAAGGCAGCTTTTGGTACAACCTTGAAGGGGTTAAAAAAAAAAAAAAAAAGGTCCTGCGCCAAAAATTGAGCACAGATGTTGGTCAGTAACGTCCGTCACTGAACAGCGCTCAAAGGCAACAGGAATTTGATCCAAAAAAAAAAAAAAATAGATCAACCCTGTGCCGAAAATGCTGATCAGTGATGTACGTCACTGATCAGCGCACAGTGGCCACAGGACACCCACAAAATCACAGTGTGTGTAAAAAAAAAATTAAAAAAAGACCCCACAGCACCCTCAAAAAAAAAAAAAAAAAAGGTGATCAGTGATGCGACACTGATTACCAGTGAGGGGCAGCAGGTGCACAACCTTTGGTGCAACTGACAGTGCAACTGACAGCAACTGACAGGTATATATATAAAAAAAACAAAACCCTGCACCCCCAAAAAGTTGCTGATCAGTTAATTTATACTGATCAGCACAAAAGGGGGGGCAGCAGACACAAAATATAGCACTCTCTATCACTCTCTGTCACTATCTCTCACTATCTCTCACTATCTGTCACTCTATGACACTGCAGCAGCAGCACACAGGAAGTCACAAGATCCAGGAAGCATCCAGCTGCTGGCAGCACGCTACCAGCGGTGATCAGGTAAGTATCAGGCAAGGATCAGGTCAGTATATCACGACAGATTGGCACGGTGACCGCTCTGCACGCAATTCCAGACCGGAATGGCGTCTGCAGCGCAGTCACCGTTAGTTTAAATCACGCACCATGGCTGTGGTTGGTCCGTCGGTCCGACGGACCAATCACAGCCTTGGGGGCAGGTGGGGTGAGGTGTGGTTATCACCGGTGACCCCCTCACACCCCCTCACACCCGGCGGTGATTGATCCCTGTGTTACCGAGCGTCTGATTCGCCGGTAACACAGGAAAACGCTGCGATTGGCTGTTCACATTGAACAGCCAATCACAGCGATCGCCGACGGGGGGGAGGCATCGCCGCTGGGACATGTCTGCTGTCAGGGACAGCAGACATGTTTAAACTGTCACCGCGTCTATAGACGCGGTGACAGTTTAAAGTCATGACGTATATATACGTCATGTGTCGGGAAGTACATCCCGGCCATGACGTATATATACGTCAAATGTCGGGAAGGGGTTAAAGTATGACACCAACGTTTCGGGGCATGCGCCTCTTTGTCAAGGTGATGAACAGTGACGCCTGACGAAGTCCCAGTGACGAAACGCGTCAGGGCGTGGCTACGTGACGCTCTACCCGACTGTTTGGCTGTCTCCCTTTGATCCTGCCCGGCGGTGGTGTCTCCCAGTTCTCCTGCCTCCAGCAGCGCAAGCCAGCGCCTGTCAGTAGCAGACTCCCGGAGTTCTCTATTCGTGTGTGTCGGACAAGTGAGCAGCTTTGCCTTGTGTGATATTCTCATGCCTTGTGGTAACCAGCCCACAGTGTTGTAACATTTGGTACGAGTAATTGCTTTTACTAAGGATTTTTATTGTCTATTTGGATCCAATAAATCTACTCGTTTAATGCACCATGAAGCGCCCTCTTCTATTCTCTTTACTCTAGATCTCTAATTGCCAGTTGGACCCTTGGCACCCGTGTTTTACACGAGAGGAGGAGCAGCAGTCCGATATTTGGGACTTTGGTGACTTTTTAAACCATTTTCATTTTGGTTATTCAGCTGGTTGCTTTATTTAATCAGCGCATTAAGGACAACGCCTCTTTCACCATATATATATATATATATATATATACATATATATATATATATATATATATATATATATATATATATATATACACTGGGAAGAAGGCTGGCACTCCTTCTTCTGGATAAAAATACCTGCCCAGGTGCCTTCCAGGATGCGGTGGGCAATTCAGATAATAGAACAGGTAGATGCGGCGGCACTCAAAGGGGCTTCAAGCAAAAAGAGTCAGACTACTATGGGGTTCAAGTCCAACGTTTCGGTCAATTAGACCTTTATCAAGAACTTAATGCATACACAAATACAAGTGTCCAAGACATCACATATATACTGCCAAAGTGATTAAGGTTAACTTAGTCCCTGTCCACATACATGGCTTGCACGCCCGTTCTCGCGCAGGTCAGATGACGTCAGCCCCAGCCTGTGCATCACGTCCGTGTGCAGCGGCTTCCGCCGCGGGCATGACCCCACCCATTGGGGGGGCGTGTCCAGCATACGATTGCTTGGCTCGCTCCAGCCTCCCTAGTGTGCATCTGTACTTTGCGCCGGTACTTTCGCAGCAACTCTGCCGTTGCTGTGGAATCCCGGGGGAAGCATAACTAAAACAGGATAAAAAGAAAAAAGACAATTGGTTTACAAATATGTGAACATTTACAAAGTGGACCAGATTACCAATCTGGTCAGTGCACTACATGTAATAAAGACTCACAAAACACTTAAAAGCTGCTGTTCCTAAGGAAGGAGGATAGAGAGACCGCACATTGACCTGAGAAACCGGCGGCTCATCTGTTCGTTCCACCAGAGTCACTTCCGGGTTACGCACTTCCGGCACCACCGGAAGTGCGTGAACGCCACTAGCGCTGATTGAAAAATTGGTGCCAATTGACTCCCCCTTATCCTCATTCACTCAGGTATATAAGCTCGACCTGGACAGCCTGGTGGTGTAGCGGTCTCCATTTCCTCTAGGGCTGAGGTGAAAGCTATGTTAGACGCTGATGATCCATCTGTAAAGTATGTTATCTTTTTGTCTTATGTTATTTATGCACTCTGGAAGTTTTTGCTATATGGTGTGTTGGCATACATCTAGATGTAATTGATTATATACATGCAGTATATTGTATCATAGGCTCCTTGAAAAAGGTCCGATTGTGGACCGAAACGTCGGGGCATGATGGAATTTATCAAGTTGGAATAAAAAGACAACAATTGTGATTTTACACAAAACCATTGACTTGTATTCATTATTGTATCTAAGGAGAGTGTTCAATTCCCCCCTAGAGCGTGGAGGGATAATTGGAATAGATTTGAGGCACGTGGTCATACACGTCAACCACTTTTGAACACATCTATAAATATATATATATATATATACATAGAGAGAGAGAGAGAGAGAGAGAGAGAGAGAGAGAGAGAGAGGGTATTGTCGGTCCGGTACTCTCCTGAGTGAGCAATGTGCCCCGGTTCCCTCCCTGGATAGAATGGATACTGGCTGAAAAATGGGCGGCACATCGGGGAAACTTTCAAAGAAAATATATTTGTGGCAAACATCCAACGTTTCGGGGCTTAGTAACCCCTTTGTCAAGGTGCTCAGGTGAACTAAAATTCAGTGGGGTATGACACCAAAAAGAAGGGGGTGCGCACACGATACGCTCGCACACCCCGTTCTGATGGAGCTCCCTGCCGCCATCCGCCGCCTTCTCCGCCGCCATCACTGGTAACCCACCACCGCCACGAACCCCCCTAACCCTGCCCATCTCCCTGAAGCAGAGACGGGCAAGGTCCCGCCGCCCAACCGCCGAGAGACTGAGATGCACGTGTGAGTTGTAGCAATTGAGGAGGCTGTAGAAGGGTATCAGTCTCTCTCCTTATGGATATCCATTTGATAGCTGCTCAACGGTATACAGAAAAGATGTATCGTTCAATGCAGTCAGTGATGGAGGCAGCAGCTCACTGGTATATAATAAAGGTGGATCCCTCAATTGTTGAAAGCATACTAGGAACTAAATGCTAAGAAGTATTTGCAATTAAAATTTGATAATAGTTAAAAATAATAATTTCCTAATGAGGATCACACACTTCCACTCATAGCAACCATTTCAGTGAACAATGGCTGCATTATTTTCTTCATATGCAACTTATCAGAAAACTAGAGAAGATTTTAAAAAATGATGCTATAACGTAATGAATTAAACTCCTACAAATGTATTATAGTTTTAATTAAAGGCTATATTATTGTGGTCAATATTGCACAATTAAATATGGTTGTTTATCCTCTCCCTATTGTATTCATTCAGAACCAGTTTGTACATTTATTGTGGCTCTACACAATATGCATATCTCATTTTTTATATACTTTTGTTCCATGCTGTCACGGCAGAAGGGCTGGATGGAGTCGTGTGGTGCACAGAAGCTGGAGACGGACCAGGGCGAGTAGGATTGAAACGTGCAGGTTTAATAACTGGTTTCATAAATAATAAGTTCACTTAAATACTTCTTTAAGTGGCAAAAGAATAAATCAATAAGTCCAGCACAATATACTGCCAGTGGTAATTCTGGAACCAGTCTTTAGGTGAGCCAGAGTTCATAGAAGAAGATGCAGGAAGAGGTTGATTTGATGATGGAAGAAATGGATCCGGAAGACTGGAAGAGGATGGAATGGATGGATGATGAAGAAAGGGAATCCTGGAACAAGCAGGAGCCAGCACTAGATAGCGCTTGCAGCATTGGTGTCAGGAGAAAACCTTCCTTGGATAAGGTGCAGGGAGCAAGGCACCAGAGTCAGGAGAGAGAACCAGGATCCAGGAGTCAGCTCGGAGATGTGAACGACTCAGAAGACTCATTGCACTGACACGGATCAGCCTGGGCAGCTCCACTATATCCCCAGGGAGTGGCTGCCATTGGCTGTCCGTGCAGGATGAGGAGGAACTCTCTACTCTGGCCCAATCCGCTACCTGCCCTTACTCAAGATGGCGCCGCCGGCCTCCCGGCGCCGCAATCGTCAAGGACGCTGCTACCTGATGCTCCGTCGCTGCCGCCTCTACCCAGCGCTGCCCCCACCTGCCCGCCTCAGAGTGGAGCCTGCACACGCTAGCCGGCGGCGGGCGCGGACGGGTGAGTACTGTACCCGCCGCGCTCCGTCGCGGCTGCGTGTGACACATGCATTTGCTTTTCCTAGCTCAGACTATTGAGAGTATCGAAAATATGAACACCTCATTAGTGATAATGTTACCTATTGTTTAGAGTACAGTAGCAATGAGAAAGTTGTTGCTTTGTGCTCATTTGAACGGGATCTCTAAGGAGTTTGAAACACATTGAAACATGATGCCAGCTGCTTGGAGGAGTTCATCCTTCACCTATCAGGAGCGCGGCAGATCCCAGGAGTGTGATGAGATGTTTGAAAAAAGTCAATTTCTAAACATATTTGTACTTGTTTTTTACACATATTATTGCTTATTTAAAGTGTGGTGTTAGAGACAAATTATTATTTCACATTATAAGATTAGAGTTGAACTGACTTTTCTGGTGGAAATTATGGACAGATCTTGCTGTTCTATCATTAACAAATTTAATTATGAACATACTTTATTGGGCATAATAGTATGTGTTTAACATGAATGTACTTGAATTTGATACTCATGAATGTACTTGAATTTGATACTCATGACACAACAAGTATATGCTATGAGATGATGGGCAGGGTCGGCTTGGCCCATTAGGGTACAGGGAAAACTTTGGTGTGCAACATAGCCTCTTTTCTGGATCAGAATTTATGGACTTCGCTTATCTATTATCCTGTACAAGTAATTTATTTCTCCAGGACTAGCCACTGTATTTCTGCACCACCAGAGGCGTAACTAGAAACCTAAGGGCCCCACAGCAACATTTTCCTATGCCCCCCTCGTGCCACTGAGAGACAAGAATTATGCTGGTGAGAGGGGGTGGTCAGGAAAAGAGAAGGTATGTGAGAAGAGAAGGAGATGAGCAAGAGAGAAAGGTAGGGTATGACCAGGAGTTAGAGGAAATTCTGCAGGGAGGGATAGACAGCGTGCCAGGTAGAATGACAGAATGGAGGGGGGGAAAGAGAGAGGGGTGAAAGGGAAGAAAGGGAGGGAAAATAGAGGAAAGAGATAGATGGGGAAATAGGTGGGAAGGAGAAAGAATAGGAGCAGAGCAATGGAGGGGGAGAGAGAGAGATAGAGCTTGTTACCTCCACATCAGCGCTGGGACAACAGCGGCATATCTCCTAAGTGGCTTCCCCTCCTCAGCAGCGGATGTCCTCATTGGCACCCCCTCAGCGGCAGCATATCTCTTCAGTTGCGTCCCCTCATATCTGGCAACGGATTCTTTGCCAGCGCCAGCAGCATTCCTATTTCGCGCCGGGGCTGGTCACCATGTAGCGACGTTGAGCCCAAGCAGCATCATGGAGACAGGGGAGAGAGCAGAGAGTGGATTAGCTAGACCAGCTCCTACCCTTCAGGCCAAACCAAAGGTGCTGCTGGCTGAGGGGGGAAGAGGAGGCTTGGCGCGTGGTGACGGCAGGGGAAGAAACTGGAGGGACGGGAGTCGGGACGGCGGCACTGCGGCTACCTCTGCTGCGGCTGCCTGCTTAGCCCTCGGGCCCCGCAAAGGCCCGTGCACCCCCTGCACCCTCCATAGTTACACCACTGTGCACCACTATCCAAAAAAGCTGAACCAGTATTTACTCTGCAAAGAAATAAATCAACATCCAAATCTAATTGTCTCTGCACATGTTACATCTTCCCCACCTGCAGTGCACATTTGTCCATTAGAGAGATAATTTGCTTTTCCAATTGAACCAGAATCAGGCCCTAAATGTAATTGGACATTTGGCTAAAAAGCTATTTCATGGACAAGCATGGAGTAATTTGCATTTGAAAGCTTTATGCTGCCCATAAATATGTAAGATATCACATGCATTCATTCAATTTTGGCCATATCTGGCTGATAAATTGAATGATTGCATGCATTTTTAAGCTGACATTCGACGCGATGCACAGGCACACAGTGGAATGTCAATATCAATAGATATTATGAGCTGCACATGATATTTATCGAATTGCATGAGCAATCGGATGTGGTTTTCAACCACATGCAATTGCTCGAATGCAATCAGCAGCGGGGTTCGGGGAGCAGGGCCGGTATGGGGACCAGAGCACTGGCGGGGAGCCCGTACCTTAATGCTGGGGGGACATGGTGGCTGTGTAGCAGGGACCGGAGTGGTGGAGCTTTCAGGCGGCAGGATTCGGCATTGGCAACAGATGACTTTGAAACACTGAACGGCCCTCTGATTGGCTGAGGCCGCTGAGAGATAGCTCTCTCAGCCAATCAGAGGGCCCTCCAGTGTTTCAAAGTCACTGCTGCTGCTGACAAGTGCCACCAGCTCTGGTCCCGCCTACACAGCCCCACACCACCCCTCTTCCAGCACCCAATGTCCATCGCAGGGCACCACTTGATGCGATCAGATGCGATGGGACATCACATTGCGATGTCCCATCGCATCTGATCGCATAAGTGCATTACAGTGGTCATAAAAGCTCTCAATACAAGTGAAAGGGGCCATCTTTAGGATGAAAAAAACAGAGATAACAGGACTTTACTAATGGCCAAGTTAAAGGCCTGATTCTGGTTGACTCGATAAGTTGTGAAGATCGCAGAGTGCCTGCCCTGCTGAAACTCCCCACCACCGTATCCCCTCACAACCATGAGAGGGGATGTGTTATGAAAATACATCCCCTCGCATGTGCCCGCAGCAGGATAAATCATTCAATGGTTGATGAACATTGAATTAATTCTCCTGGGCTCGCAAATATGTCAGTGGAGTGTCCCGCCCACATTTGCATGGGAACGCCCAGCATGTTTATGGGGACGCCCATGAAACGCTGGGCATTCCCATGTCCCAGCGCCGCCACCATCGCCAGCCATCTCCGTCCCGACCCCTCCCTCCCGACTGCAAAAGGCCCCACACTAAAGTAAATCACTGAGGGCGTGCAAAGTAGGGTTCTGCACATGTGCACAAATGTACATGTGCAAACTCCGACCATCTAGGCAGGGGGGGGGGATTTCGGTTCACTGTGAGTGAACCAGAATCGGCCCCTTAGTTTGGTACTATGAGGATCATGTTAGGGTGCCCTCACCTGGGGTCATTGGGCATCTCCAAACACAGGGACCAAGAAAACAGCGCACAAGTGCAGAGTTTTTGACAATCTCATTTTATTGTGATGTTCATAAAATAAAACAAAGGTAAATACTAGTCCACCTGACTAAATAAAATATATACTTTCTCTAAGGGGGTATAGTATAACTCACCAACAGTCAGGATTCCGCTGTGCTTGCCACGTTGGTGGGCTGCATTTGCCACCTATTCTATTCTCCCTCTATGGGGGTTGTGGTCACTCATGAGGGAAAATAGCGTGTGTAAGTCAGCGTTCTAACTCCTGACAGTTATGATTCAAATGTCAGAGAAACAGACATCGGTATCCTGACTGTCAGTGAGTCATCTGTCACCGGTCTCAGGGTAATACTCCAGAGCACAGCCATATGCACATTACTTGCAGTCAGTAAATCTTAGTGTATCATTACAGGAGAGCTGCCTGTTTTCCCAGGTAATGAAATTGTGACATAGTTTTTAGTAGCCTCTTACTGGTACATACAATAATTAGCCTCCTCTCAGACATGAAATGGACTTCATGGATGGAGCCCTCCTCTCTCAATCACTTCTCCACCCCTGAAACCCTTTCTGGATAAAAGTCTAAAAGCTCTCAGCAGGGAAACCAGAGCTTTAATTACAGTAAATTCTGAAGGAACTATGCGACATCCCCCCTAGGAAAAATTAACAACCAATCCTCATTCAGCTGCCGAGCGGCAGGATTGCATGCAATACATCGGATGCAGTACTTCTACTGCCATATATTGCATGCAATCTCCTTTCACTGCCACCTGGAGGGGGTAAAACCTAGAGATCTTATGTGCAGCATGTATGACCTCCGGCTCTGGTGCACATGGGACCACGCTTTGGATCGGATGTCACACACATGATATTTGGGCTATTTTACCCTATTTCTCTGCCTGATCCACATAGTCCATGGTGGGAGGGGCATTAAGAAAAAAGAATGCACAGTTGAGCCCGGCAACACAAAAATATAACAGTGGTGGATGACCTCAGGATCGTTTCCATGGTAAAGAAAAACCTTTTCACAACATCCAACTAAGTGAAATCTTTTCTCTAGGAGGGAGGAATATCATTATTTTAGTAATTTATAAAGATTGGACTTGACAAGAGCAAAAACAGAGAGTTCCCCACAAGGTGGAAACCATTCGTAAACCCAGATTATACTTTGCCAAAAATTTTTTTGTAAAGCCCAGTTCTGGAACAGCACACTTTTGGTAGATACAACTAAGGTTAACCTGTACAAGAATGATGCAAAGAAAAAAAATTAGAAGGCTTGAAATGTTTTATAAACTGAAGCATATCACATCATCTGTGAAACTTAGTGGAGGCAGTGGTATTTAATTGGCGTGTGTGGCTTTCTTTGGCATTGGGTCTCTGATGTTAATTGATCATGTGACCTAAGACAAAAGCAGCCGGATGAATTTGGAAGTGTATAAGTATATACTGTCTGCTCAGATTCAGGAGGTTTTTGTTTTCTTTTGGGGGGCAAATATTCTGCAATGGCTGAGTCAATTACCTGATCTCATTATGATCAAACATGCATTTCACTTGCTGAATTCAAAACGAAAGACAGAAAGACAAACAAACAATCAACGACTGAAGACAGCTGCACTAAAGTCCTGGAAAATCATAAAAAGGATTTGGTGATGCCCATAGGCTCCATATTTTAGTTGGTCATTGCCCAAACAGGATTCACAATCAACTTTAAAAATTGCATTTTTTATTGTTATGTTAATTTGTCTAATTACATTTAATCCCCATAAAATACGACATTGTGCATAAAAATGATTGCAGTTTCTAAACATTTCATACAATATATTTGTTCTATCCCTTGCATTAAAGTTGAAAGTCTGCAATTCATTTTCATCTTGTTTCATTTCAAATTGTGGTGCCGTACAAAGCTAAAATGATGAAATCCAAATACATAAGGACTTAACTATATAGACTTCTTTCATTTAAGCTGTCATTATACCTTTTCTTGTAAGCAAAAAACAGCATCAGAAGGTTAAGAAAACCATAAGCTTCCAAGAAATAGAAATGGCAATAGCATGGGGGTTGAATCAAAGTGAAGAGAAATCTTGAGTTGTTACCCATGGGTCCATGTATGAAGTTAACACTCAGTCGTAAGGAGATGAGAGTCTACACTCGGCAAGCAACCAGCGTGCCCAAACTTGGGTGAAAACATGTCCCAGATCCTGGAGATAATAAGTTATTTCCTACATTGCTGCCACAAGCAAATCTGTTTAATGGTTCCAGAGAGAAGGGGAGGAGAGCTTTTTACCAATCTAGAGAAATGAGGGTTTTTGATGCTACCAAAATGTACATGGCCAATCTTTTACATAATTAACTGAGGACCAGTGGATAACACAGCAAAAATATCTAGGGATCTTTTGGTACTAATGTCCATAGGAGAGAATTTAGTAGGCCATGACCCAGGTCTCAGAAGGGGAAAATGGGGGTAATTCTGATTTGATTGCTGGGATGCCGGATTTCAGAGCCCAGTGATCAGGGAAACGCTGCCGCGCCGCAATGACCGCATGCTCCCTCCCATTGGCTGATGGGAGGGAGCACTGCCCCCAGATACCCGCAGGGTGTCAATCACCCTGTGGGCAGCCTTTGATGGGTAGCCAACTAAAACTCCCTTCCTACGAACAGCTCGTGAATTTGGGGGGTTTCCAAATGTAATCCAAAATCTCCCACTCTGCAGGGCATTTGAGTAAGTCCGCGAGTCTGGGGGAACGTTAACAGCCCTCAAAATTGGTCTTTTTATACACTGGATAATGTATGGAATACAGTATTGATTATTAAGAGGACAGATGGTCTACATCTGGAAAAACATCCATGGGTACAAATAAGAAATATAATTTGTCTGTAAAATATCAGAACCTACCAAATCAGCAATGGATATCTATACCAGGTTGAACTAGATGGACGCAAGTCTTTTTTTCAGCCTTACCTACTATGTACTATGTACAGTAGGGATGGGGAACCTTCGGCCTTGTTACAGTTTTGCTATGTGGCCATGCCACAACAGTTGCACGGCATGCTAAGATGTGTAGTTCAACAACAGCTGGATGGCCAGAGTTCCCCATCCCTGGTTTATAGTATAGACCAGTGGTTCCCGAACTGTGCGCCTAGGCTCCCTGGGGTGCCTCGGAGCACTTGCAGGGGTGCCTCAGGTTGGTGGTCCAGAACCAATTCAAATTATTTATGGCCAATGAAACAGGCAAAATCAGTGCTTGTGGCTTCCAATTATAAAATATGTGGGGAAACAGAAGTGAAGGATGACATTTAAGCACAACTTATTTCATTCATTTTTTTTATTTTTATTCTTGGTAACAAACTTTGGCCTAGGGGTGCCCTGAAAAATATTCTGATACTCTAGGGTGCCGTGATTCAAAAAAGTTTGGGAACCTCTGGTATATACTCTTTAAAACATTTAAATAAGTGGTCAGAAAAAGATGTAACATATAATAAATAAATACACAAACATATCAGAACCAGTACTGCACTTTCTAAGCTCACAATCTCCCACTTCATGGTAAGGCCCCGGTCTCTTCCTCCTGGCAGCTACTCTCTGGTCCATTGAGATGTTTGAGGGCTCAGATCCACACATACAGTAAATGTGGTGGAAGAAGCTGGTACACTAGGTATGTGCTCTGCTCTGTCCCTTACACTGCATGATGTGGTGGCAGCTCTATTGATCATATTATATACCAGTGCTATTGTTATAATTCAAGGCACTTGTCAAGAGGAGGTGGGTTTCTAGGCAACCAGAACACCCCCCCCCCCCTCCCGCCCCTATGTCTGCCTATGAGCGTACTATTCGCAGCCCTGTGGATTAAACTGCATTGGGCCCAATATTCAGAAAGGTTCATCATACAGCATATGAATTTGAAATATTCTGATGGTGATGCCGGCTAAACAAATTCACATCTAGTAAAATTCACTTTCTTGGAACAACAAATGATATTGTTTATACCAGTATATGTGTATACCATGGATATAATACATTGTGGGCACTCCCTCCATATTGTGAATTTAGGTTGAATTGAAAACGGAGTTGATTTTGAGTCTATGAATCTATCTATCTGCTAGTTTTTATTTTGCAATGAGTGCTGACACAAAGGCCCTTAGTCTGATGGCTCTGAATGCGGACGGACAGCCGATGGTTGGTGTTTGCGCATGTGCAGAGGCGTATCTGC
Source organism: Crinia signifera (assembly GCF_055691185.1). NCBI lineage: Eukaryota > Metazoa > Chordata > Amphibia > Anura > Myobatrachidae > Crinia > Crinia signifera. Next base: position 191,038,737 of record NC_139217.1, read on the forward strand.
GCATGTGCGAACGCCTCACATGTCCGAACACGGCGTGATGTCCGTGCAGAAAATGTTCGTACGGAACCATCCGAGCAGGGGTGGAGAGGCGAGTGAAGGCTGATTTTGCTCATTACCATATGTGTACACCCCACGTTTCATGGGCGTTCCCATGAGAATGCTAGGCGTACGTATGGTAATCCGGCCGTGACGCACGTTGGGGGGGAGGGTGGACAGCTGCCCGCCCATATCCCTGCTTTTGCACGAAGAAATGCCCAAGTGGTCTTGAGCACTCGGTGCTGCCTGACCATTTGGTCCAGCATTCGATGGTCGGCGAATGAGGGCGGAGGTTCCCACAGATGTAGGAGGTGTGCACATGAAAAATCCACTTGCAGTCCGTTCGGTCGGGGTCTTACCGCATTCGGACGGTGTGAGCGATCCATACGGTAGGCAGGGCTAAGAACACTCAGTTCCTCTCCGAAAATACGCATCTGTCCGATTCAACTAGAATAAGGGCCAATATCTCCTGTATTTTGGATGGTTTCTTGTACTGTGGTCTTTGGAGGGAACCTGTCTGTTTTGTATGCTGGACACTGGGGAATGTCACCTGCCATTACTCCTTTGAATGATGCTTGTTTCCTATCTGTGAATTGCTGAAGAGTGCACAAAAACATATGACTACTACTGCTGACATGACAAAACAAACATACAATTTATACACATAAACTAAAAAACAGCCAGAGAGCTTTGTGACACAAAGCATAATATACAGTAAATGTTTAGCAACATAACCTCTATCCCAATTCACAACCTAGGAGGTGAACAACATTTCGTTTTGTAGTATTTAGTAAATCCTTTCCTATCTGTTCATTAATCTGCATTTCGTCTGGTACAGTATACTGTTTTTCTATCCATGAAAAAAAGGGAGGAGGGGTGAGATTTGTCTAACCATTTTAATAGCCTTGCTCCAAACTGTAAACATTAAAGCAGCTGTTATATCCCTTTATAAAGCACTCCTTTCAAGTTAAAACCCATTAGAGAATCCCATAATTCTTCTAGTTATGTTATTGTGAAAGATTCAAAATAGCAATAATCAATTTACGTGCGACACAGTAAGATTTATGTACGCTGAAACCTAGAACTCCTTGCTTGGGAAAGCATTCTGAATAAAGATAAGCAAAGATTTATGGAGCTGCACACTTTCCTCCCAGAAACACTCTAATGTCTCTTAAAATACCTACTTTTAGAACTGGATTGTTCTTTGAAGAAAGAATATGGAAGAAAGATAGTATTATACATTGCACATTCCTCAAGGCCAACGGAGAGATCATACTGAATTAGAAATACAATTTGCTGGCTGTAACTGAGCACCTCCACACCTAATTATATATATTTAAAAAAATAACAAAGTAAAAAGAAATTATAGAATGTTGTGCTGGATTATGTTTCGGTTTAATGCATTTCTGCAACTGATATGTGAAGAATGCCTCTTCTGCTTTCATCTTGAATGTGTTTTTCTCAAGTATAAAAAGGCGCTGACAATGTTTAGTAAGAAAGCTACTTCAGCACTTTACTCATCAATGTAATTACTAAACCCCACATGCTATAGATTCTTCAGCTTATTTCTTCATTGTGATTTTGTCTAATTTTATTTAAAAAAAAAATTGTGGTACAGGACATACATTAAGGGCCACTGCTCATATATGTTATTAAACAATATATAACATAATGTAATAAATTACAGAAAAAAACACACATGGGTCATACAAAAATAACACTGTAATTAATACCTCACAAATCATGTCATTGTATATGACACAGTCATATGTATGATGTAATGAGGATATCAATCATAAAACATACTATATAAATTAAAAACTTGCAATTTGGGGGTGTGGCTTGGTGGCCATTTTGAATAGACGCTTCTGTCACTAGAATGTCCATCCTCCAGTGATGACTTAACTAATCCCAGCAATTTACATCACCCAGCTGGAGGAAGATCCTGCGGACCATAATTCAGTACTGCTGGGGCCAGAAGTAACCGTTTCCTCTAGCAACCAGGAGATTGGTCCTTCAGACTTAGAGGGATTAAAGGACACTGAGTCAAAGAGGCAGATAGTGGTGGTAGGTGCCTCAATTAATAGAAAGACAGGACAATCTTCTACCGGAACCGTGATTGCCTTATAGTACAGTATGTTGTCTTCCGGTGCTTGGGTATGGCACATCCCAGGTCAGGCAAACAGATGACTGGGAAGGGCTGGGAAAGACCCTGTGGTTTTGGTACACTGTGGTACCAATGTTGTAACAGATTACACCTGAATGAGGAGGGGGCTGCCGTACTGGGGAAGGGGATTGTTAGATGGTTAGAGGAGTCTTTAAACTAGGTCCCAGGGGGGAGGAAACAGCAAGTATTGATGAATTAGAAGTCAAGAGTAATAAGTAAAGGGATACCATACTTCATGGGGGTGGTGTAGGGGGAACAGGTGGAGAAGGGGGGGACATATAGTACAGCTATCAATAATAAATCAGAAAAGCAATAAAAAAATAATCATAAAATTACAGAAGATATATGGGGCAAGAGGTAGCAGAAGGAAATTTGCTAATGCAAGAAGCCTACCATGATAAATGGGTGAACTTGAACTAGTAGCTAGAAAAAAGCAATATGATATGATCGGAATTACAGAGACATTATGCATTATGATTCCCATGACAGAGCAGGAAATATATAGCCTTTTCAGGAAGTATAGGGTAAATAAAAGGGGTCAGGGGGTCTGTTTGTATGTTAAACCCACACTGAATCCATTGGCTAATGAATGAATTCAGTGTGGGTTTGACATACAGACAGACCCCATGGTATCTGGACTCATGATAGATTGACTCTAGGTCGCCAGTCATAAGGTAGACCACTATTGGTCGACAGTCAAAGGGTCAAAAGGTCAACAATAAAAAGGTTGACAGGGTCTAAAGGTCGAAATTGAAAAGGTTGACAGGGTCCAAAGGTTGACAGTGAAAAGGTCAACAGGGTCAAAGGTCGACAGCCAAAACGTCAACATGCATTTTTAATAAAATTTTGAACCGAAATGTGCCGACAGGCAGTATTTCATACCCTACCACCCACTACGGCGAGAAGGGAGAAAATAATAGTGTGCCAAGCGCAGCAAGGCACCGAACCACCGAGGCCAAAGCATGGCGACGCGGTACACTTAGACAGTGTCCATGTCAACCTATGTTAACATAGACACCAAAAAACACAAAAAACTCATGTAAACCTTTTCAATATCAACCGCATAACCATGTTGACCTTTTTGCTGTTGACCTTTCGAACCTGTTGACCATTTGATTGTCGACCTTTTGACTGTTGATCATTAGTGGTCAACCATATAACTGTAGACCTAGACACTGTAGATCTAATATGCCGTAACCAGACTCCACCGCCCCTTTTATTTGGCTAATGGGGGTAGTGGGGAAAGCACTGTGATACTGCATCTAAAGAGTCTAATGAGGAGCTATTCTTACATCAAATAAATAGGACAGCAGAAAGTGGCCAGTTCTCATTATGGGAGACTTCAATTATCCAGACAGGAGGCCAGATTCTCTAAGCTTCAAAAGTAATAAAATTAAGAGTGATAAACAGCCAGCCAATCAGTCTGTGACATGGCAGGTAGGAGCTGATTGGCTGGCTGTTTATCACTCTCCATTTTATCACTTTTGAATCTTAGAGAATCTAGCCCATAGATTGGAGTAACGAGACATGTGCTTCAGCTAAAGGAAACAGATTCCTGAACATACTTAAGGATCTTGATACATATGAAGCACCTCCCAGCCAGCCTGCAGGATCGCCAAATGTCCTGCGCTGGCGCAGACTGGCAGACAGACACTCCTTTTGATGGGGACGCACAAGCTTCTCACACGCTATAAGGGACAAAATAGAAAATTAAACTTCAAGAAAGCTAATACTAAAATGCCAAGAGAGTCACTAAAGGACATAGATTTCGAGTTTTCGAAGGGATGAACAGTGATCAGATGTGGGATACCTTTAAGTTGTTACTGGAAACACTTAAACTAAAGTTTATTCCTATGGGTAATAAGGGGAAGAGTATTAGCTTTAAACCAGTGTGGATACATAAAAAGGTAATTGAAGTTATCAGGAAAAAGAAGAGAGCATTCAAACTGTACAAGTCAAATGGTAATGAGGAGGCCTTTCGCTTATATAAGGAATGAAATAGAACCTGTAAAAAGGAAATCAGAGCAGCAAAATGGGACAATTAAGTAAAAATTGCTTTGGAAATCAAGACCAATCCTAGTTTAGTAAGTATACTATATTAATGGTAAAAGGTTATAAAATAAAGAGAACACTGGACCCATAATAAATGTATTTATTATTTATTTATTATTAACAGTTTCTTATATAGCACAGCATATACCGTTGCGCCTTACAAACAGTGATACAAGAAACAGGGTATTTACAGACAGTCAGACGGTAGGAGGGCCCTGCTCGCAAGCTTACAATCTATAGGGAAAGGTGAAAGGATTAGTGATAATAAGACAATAGAGGAACTGAACACTTTTATTCATCAGTTTTTACAAGAGAGAAAGAAACGGGGGAACTCAAAAACACTACTAGCAATGATAATGCACACCTATAAGATAAAGAATTTTCAGAGGAAGAAGTCCTTAAAATAAATAAGTTTTAAGGGACCTGAGAAACTCAATTTAAATTAGCTTAGTTACAAGGAATTGACATATAGCGGAAGTAGTCACAATAATTAAATAGGGAAATAAATCACACCAGGGTAACTATAGACCAAGTCTTACATCTGTAGTTGGGAGGTTACTGGAGGGTATAGTAAGGGATTACATTCAGGAACATTTAATCAGAAACAAGACTATAACTGGGAACCAACATGGACTTGTGAGGGAAAGGTCATGTTAAACAAAATTAGTTTCTACGGGTAAGTTAGTATAAATCTGGACCAATGTGATGCAGTAGGCATGGTTTATCTGGACTTTGCCAAGACATTTGATACAATGCCACAAAGGAAGTTGCTTCACAAAATGGAGGAATTGGGTATAGAAGCTAACATCTGGAATTTGGTCAGAACTGGCTGTGGAACAGGAAACAAAGATTAGCCATAAACAGATAATTTTCAAACTGGGCAACAGTACTAAGCAGTGTACCTCAGGGTTTGGTACTGGGACAAATTCTCTTTAATATGAGCTAAAATTAAAAGCTAAATAGGGTAGAGTAAGGTCAATCGCTAGGGAAGAAAGACTTAGGAGTACAAAAAAACAATATACTGTAGTACTCACCGTTAAGTAACAGCAGCAAAAGCAGTAGGATTCTTGCCAGCATAAAAGAGGTATTGAGGTTAGGGATGATACACTAATATTATGCCTGGATTAAGCATTAGAAATGAAATTTAGTGTACAGTTCTGAGCACCAGACCTAAAAAAGATATGAAACTGGAGAGGGTTCAGAGAAGGGCAATCAAATTGATTAAGGGTGTGTAGAGGCATTGAACTATAAGGAATGGTTAGCCAGGCTAGGAATGTTTACATTGGGGAAAAGGAGCATATGAGGGAACATGATTAATATCTATAAATACATCAAGGGCCAACAAAGAGAACTGTCAGGTGCTCTGCTTACCAAGAGGTCTATGCACAGGCCACTCTAAGGCAGGAGGAAAGGAGATTTTACATGCAGTGAAGGACAGTATTATTCACCGTGATGCAGTTAAGATCTGGAAGTATCTGCAACTTAGTGATGTAAATTGTATGCAAGTAAATTTTGGTTTGGGCCAATTTTTAGTGGAGAAAGAGATACAGGGATACAACCATTAATAATAATGCATAATGGGAGCTCCAGTAGGGTAAATATAAGCCAATGGCTCAGGGAGTGCTGGAGAAATTATATTTATTATAATTTGATAAATAGGTTGAATTCTATGGACTTTCCCTGCTGCAGCTTACCCTGCTGCGGCTCCTTGCACTTGAAACGACATGTTTGCATCCCACTCGACAAGCCTGCTCACCTGAAATGCCATGATTTCCAAGGTCCTGCTCCAGGTCCAATGCTCCAAGGTTCATATGACTGCCACCAGAGGCCTCCAGCTTTCAAGAATGTTGGAGGCCATTGGAAGTGGGTTTCAGCACTTCACAGTGGCAAACGCAGGGTTTTTATAGGGGGTTTCCATATGTAATCCAAAATCTCCCACTCTGCAGTGCATTGAATTAAGTACACGAGTCTTGGGGAGTGGTAACAGCCGAAAATTGGTCTTTTTATATACTGGATACTGTATGGAATACAGTATTAATATTTTACAGTACAGATGGTCTATAGTATAGGCTGTTTTAAATAAGATACAATTATCAGGAAATGTTTAAACACATCATAATAATTAAATACACAAACAGAATAGAACCAGTACTGTACTTTATAAGCTCACAATCTCCCACGTCATGGTATGGCTCCTGTCTCTTCCTCCTGTCAGCTACTCTCTGGTCCATCGCAATGTTTGAGGGCTCAGATCCACACATACAGTAAATGAGGTAGAAGAAGCTGGTACACTATATATGTGCAGCAGCTCTGCTCTGTTCCTTACATTGCATGGTGTGATGGCAGCTCTATTGATCCTATTATATACCAGGGCTATTGCTGTCATAATTTAAGGCACTGGCCAAGAGGAAGGTATGTTTCCAGGCAACCAGAATCTCCCCGGTGTTTGCCTATGCTTCATCCCCTGTTATTTATAAGAACTAATTAGCTGGGCTGGTAGCTACAGCATTTTGGACAGTTATTGGGGTTACATTGAAAACTGCCCTCCTGCTACATTCCCTACATCTAACACACCCTTTCAAATTTATCAGAGGCTGCACCAACTATCTAGTGGTGGCACCATTTTTGGTGTTACTACCTCTTATCATTCCTGTCATACAGTTGCTGTCACCAGGTGGACTTTCTACAGTTTCACATTTATTGGGATCAGCAGGGATTTCATTTTGCTGCCCACACGCCTTATGTTAGATAGAGGTTGCTCATCTACCTGTCCATCCAAATCCTGCTTTTTTGCTTGCATTATGTGCTCTAAATTCTAAAAAAGGCCATTATGAATAGAACTACCACTGAAGGAAGAAAATTTACTTTGCAATGTGATCTTCTGCATCTTTCTAATCTTGACTCCACCTAACCATTGGCTTCACTCCATGTTTCCTCCTCTGGCTCTGATAATGCACAACTACCTCTCAGGGACATTTTTGCCAACAACAATGACATCCATACCTTGCTAATGGATCTGCAAAAACAAATGAGATAAACTTTATTTACCACTAGGCTTAAGGCCTGTCCGATGGATGGGCGAAAGTTTATGCTTATGCAATTCTTGTTCGACCTACCCTTCACAACCACAGCAGGGCAAAAGCTGCTGTAGCAGCCAGAGCAAGTCTCTAACTATCCACCTTCCCTTTCCAATTAGAGCAGGGCAGGAGCTGGTATAGAAGATCCCAAAAACACTCAATAAATAAGCAAACTATCATGAGAAAAAAATACAGACTGGGGATCGATCTCACATGGATTTCACAACGATATCTACAGACCACTTCTGATGAGTCGCTTATTAATTTCAGTATGTCAAAAGTTTTGTAAAGTTAAAATATTTTTCATTTAATGGACCCTTATAGGCCATAAAGGGTCCACTTAAGGGAGTCTGTTTATTGTGTTTATTCAGAAAGTCATAAGCTTTCCAATGACATATAACAATGCATGAAAACAACAAAAATAGCATGGACCCTTATGACAGCACCCTTAAGGGCTCCTCCGATTAAACCCATCTTTGAACTTAGATCCTCTCTTAAAATGATACGGTAGTGTGCACAGTTTGAAGATGATTAGTTAAGGCATTCAAGAGTTATCATGGAACATCCATGCACACACATACAAACATTGGTCAATTATACTTATGTAGATGAGTTGAAACTACTATGAGATAAAAATGAGGATCTTGAGAACAGACTACAGTACATACTGTACAAACAACCATATAATCTTCAACATCCATGAGACAGTGGGGGTTATTTTGGTTCACTCCTTCTGACAAGTTCCTTCTTAGATGGACTAAACCATGTGCACTGCAGGTGGGGTATATGTTACTTGTGCAGAGAGCGTTAGATTTGGGTGGGGTTTTACTTCAATGTGAGATCTATATTGCAGTGTAGAAATAAAGCAGTCAGTATTTTCCCTGCACATAAACAAAATAACTCTCCCAAATCTAATTTTCTCCACATGTTACATCTGCCCCCCCCCTCCCCCCTACAGTGCACATGGTTTTGTCCATCTAAGAAGGAATTTGTCAGAAGGAGTGAACCAAAATAAACCCCAGTGTCTCCTCGGAGCCCTGGATGATTTATGGAATGTCTTTTCCAACTGCTCATGCCCGCTCTTATGGACCACAGGGCCCTCTCTTTGCCATTACAATTAGAAGACAAGACTATGACCAAGCTGCTATTAATCGCTCCTGCTATGACTTTTATAAATCTCAAAACAAAGAATATTTAGCAGCATGTAGACATCCCAAGCAATCTCACACTGACATCTAAATTGAACTCAACTTTCAAATCCATGATTATAGCATTACCCTAGCCAAAAAAGGATAGCACTTGTCGAACGAAGTATAGGCTGATCCCTTAATTCAACACTGACATTAAGCTATTCACTAAAGTTATTTCTAACAGAATGAACCATTACTTACTAAAATTAATTTGTCAACCAAGTTGGCCATGTGTCTTCTAGGCAGGCCCTAGACAACACTAGATGGAAAATAAACCTGTTTTATCATATGAAGAAGCTTAGTTCTTCTGTCTCTTGATGCTGAAAATGTGTTTAATTTACTTTCATGGTTATTTATGTTCCAGGCCCTGCAGACATACGGCTTTTGCAACAGCATCCTATGAGATATTATACCGAGGCCTTATACCATAGACCAAAATCCTCAGTTTTGATGTATCTGGTCTTTGTCTTTATTACTGGAACAAGACTTGGATGTCCTCTTTTGCCATTACTTCATGAATTGAGCATTGAGCCACTGGTGGGCACAATCCAAAATAATCTCAATATTAAGGTTTTTTTTTTGGAAGGGGTTCACAGAAAGTATCCCTGTTAATGGATAGTGTCTTATTAACACTAACATCACCTTTAACATCTCTCCCCAATATACAAGCTGAATTAAATTCCTACGGCGGATGCCCAGGTCATAAAGTGAAATGCAAGTGCAAAATTAATTAACTTTGATTATGTTTCACAAGCTAAATCTTGCATTTATTCAAGGATTAACATCAAAAAGATTTATGAGCAACTATTTTGGCCAATTACACTCTCACAAAAAGTTTATTAGAGTGGGCCCCATTTTGTATTTGATTGACTATAAATATCTTATCTTGGCAGTTATATTTCTTTCAGACATTTCCAATATTAGTTGTGGCCTCCTTTTTACATGAGCGTTGATCTCTTTGCAACTCATTCGTATTGTCTCTAAAAAAACGTGACTTTGCAGGGATTGTCTATCCCAACTAGCAAATAATGACGGTTTATGGTTTCCTGTTTTTGAAAGATAATTTCTTGCATCACAGCTTAGGCATTTCTTGTCATGTTAAGGAGGGTAGCAAAAATGTGTGTCAATAAAGATCAGCATGTTGGGCAACTGCCATGCTAATTTTCTTCTATGTCTCTTTTCAGCCATTAAATCAGCCTTGGTTCTAGAAGTCCCCTACATGAGGGCAGTCTTACAGGTGTGGGATAAATTACTTGGAACTAGCTCCTTATCCCTCCCCTCTGTCCACACTGTGATGTGATGTGAGTTAGCAGACCTCACAAAATGCAACACTCCACTTCCTTTGAATATTGGTGCATCTGCAATCTTTTCTGTAGAGGATCCACATAACCTCTATATTTGTTGCTGGCACCCTCACAACCCAAGTTCAAAGAACGATTTGAACTAAACCGGGAGAGTGATTTAGGGATTAATTTGGTGGATGATGATTAGTTGGATATTTAACGATGGTTAGCTAAATCTTCTATTAATATTAATAATGCTAAAGAAAGAGAGCGCTCCCCACTGGCCGAGTTTTCTCTGGGGAGCGCGCCCTAAAAAAAACCCACCACTGTGTCCCCAGGTCCGGGCAGCGCCACTGAACTGTGTATCAGCCACTGCCCAGCCCTGCCCCCAGGCAACCCGGCCCTGCCCCCGGCAACTGGCGTGACATCGCCGCACAGTCATAGACTATCACACAGCCAGGGGAGGGGAAGGGAACGCGCCACCAAGCAGCCCTGAGCCGGGCAGCAATAAAGCTGATTTGAGCCATCAGATCAGCTGAGCTGCCCGGCTCTTACCAGCGGTAATCTTGAGAATTTTCCGGGCTTGCCAGTCTGGGCAGTAAGGCATAGCCCGGAAAATTCTTGGGATTACCATCAAAGGGATTAAAAGGTTTATTCATGTTGGTACATTCTTCCTGCAAAACTGCAACAGATTTCTCCATAGTGTTAAGATTTTTGCTAGAGCCAGTGTGGTCACAGAGGCTCTTATCTACAAAATTGGTGGGACTGCCCTATTTTATTCACATACATACACACACCTTTCATATAAAACACATACACACCTCTCCACACTCCAACACAGGTCCCTCCCCTACTCCTGTAGCACTCCAGGGGTTTAAATATCAAATCGCTCTACCCAGACCAATAAACATGAAGAGTTGCTTCTGTGTATACTCACATGCGGACCTTTCCTGTTACTGAGGGAAATAAAGGTCAGATGAGCTCAGCCCTGATTGGTTGATGGACATCAGTCACATGGACTTCCCTCAACCAATTAGGGCTGAGCTCATCTGATGTCACTAGGATTTATCTCAGTATCGGAGAAGAGCTGCATGTGAGTAAACACACATTGGTCCGTGTAGTGCGGTTTCATATTTTAATCTTTTTCAGGGTGTGTGTATTTATTTTAACAAAATGCTAAAATCACATAATTTGGACCTTTATTTTTGCTCCTAGTGTACTATTAATCTCAATAACATTAATTTCCTTTCATTTTGACTACCTCACAGCTCACAATATTGTTCACCAACAATAGTCAGCAAAAAAGTCTAAACGAAGCAACACAACAATAGCACAAACACACGTCAGTTATTTCTGTTTAAAAATGTGTTGCAAATTAGCAATTTTTAAACAAAAGCTAATTAAACCAACATGCAAGTACTTTCAATTGAAAACAACAGAACACAGAAAAAAGTAGTAGTATTTAAAAAAAAAATCGAAACCATGTGTACAATAGAAATAGCTAACATGGACGTGTACATGCCCCATCACATGCCTATTCCCAGTGCCCAATCTGTACCTTCCTGCTATTGTAGAGCAGTTTCCCAAAAGCCATACTTGCAGGTCGTATATTTTGCAAGTTGCAATGCAGGTCGGATACAGCGTGGGATACAGTGTGGGTTGAATATAGTGCAGATTGCATGCAGTGTGGTTTGAATAAAGTGCAGGTTGGATACAGTGCGGGTGGAATACAGTGTGGGATGCAGTGCAGGGTGGATGCAGTGCAGGTTGGATACACTAATATTGCTCTTACTGTGATGGTGTGGTGTTGTTGCTGTTGTCCTCAGAGTGTGGGTGTTGGTGGGGGTGTCAACTGTATCGACAGTGTGCGGATGCCTGTGATGTTGGCAGTGCAGGGTACCTATCATATCCTCAGTGCAGAAGACAGTTCCATATTGCGGGGATGATGGTGGTGTCGGTACTGCTTGATTGCCACAGGGATTTTGAAAGTGTGTGAGTCCCAGTGGTGTTATCAGTGTGGGAGGCAGTGTCATCAATGCAGAGAGGGCGACTACCTTACATGCATCTGCTCTGTCATTTTCAAGTGCTTTTTGCTTGAGAGTCATGAGAGACAGCTCTCTCAGCCAATCATGAGTCAGCTCTTTGAATTCAATGGAACTTTATGAAAGACAGACAGACAGACAGACAGACAGACAGACAGACAGACAGACAGACAGATAGATAGATAGATAGATAGATAGATAGATAGATAGATAGATAATACATAAATAGTAGTATGCTGCATCATACTTTAACTAGAAAATGGTCTGCTCAGTTGTCTCTAATAAATAAATAAAAAATGGAGAAAAGATGCTTTAAACAGATTTTCCAGTTAGTGACAAAAGCAATTTTAAGTGCACACAGATCATTGTATACTATGAAGACAAAAAAAATAATATTTAAATAAGTCCAAAATAAAAAATTAAATCAGAGAAAAGCAAATGATACCTTCAGGGTGTAATTAAAATTCCTATATCATTTATAGTCTGAAGATTACTGATCTTAACCTAACAATTTGAATTCAACAGTATCTCTAATTACAGCAAGGGAGGGGATGGGTTTCTGGAGAACACAAAAGCCTGTAATTCAGAGGGACACAGTGGGCCAGCAAGTTGACATCTGTGAATTATGCAAATGAGCACAAAAACAGTCATGTCCTAATGAACATGCCGCAGACAGACAAGAGAGTAGGCTCTGGAAAAGCCAAAGAGAGTAAAATTGTACTTTTTTCTGATAATTATTAATGTTGGGAGGCAACTATTCCCAGGGAGCTTTTTATGGAAGAATAGTTTGTTTTGGCTTGTCTCGTCAAGTGGAAACCTAAGTGTAAATTAAAAAATGGCATGCTGAGCTTTTGGAGTGGTTGTTGTTTTCTTTGCCAGGACGAAACACAGCGTATAGGGCAACATGTCATCGTTCTTGAAGTCCAAATGCTCTTTTTAAACCCTTGTGGAGTGTGGGAGATAAAATATAGCTGCTTGTTAGGCAGAGTTTCTAAATAATAGTACTAACTGCATCCATTTTTACCAGATAGACTTTTCTTATAACCTGAGAAGAAGCTGCCACCTGCTCATTAGATTACAAGCACCACAGAAGGAATCTTTTTATAATTAGTGATTACACAGAAATCTACTCTCAAAGGGAAAATGCTTCTTTCTCATAGCTTGTAGATTTTTTTAGTCAATTCATTTAGAAGTGTATTAATTAACATATGTCTGGCTCAGTGACTGACTCTTTTTTTAAATACATATATTATCAGGGAACAATATGGGTTTGGAATGAATCCAGAATGCATAGAATGTTTTCATAGCACATCTGTGCAAGGAAGTTTTATTATATTTTTTTTTTAGAAATTGGAAGCTGATAAACATGTTATGTCTTAGCACTTTCTTTAGAACATCCGTTCCATACAATCTACAATGCAGAAAGCTGTAGATAAAATATCTAACATTGGGGCAGATGTATTAAGCCTGGAGAAGAGATAAAGTGGTGATAAAGTGGAGATAAAGTGAAAAGAGATAAAGCACCAGCCAATCAACTGTGATTGAAAATGACAGCTGGGAGTTGATTGGCCGGTGCTTTATCTCCTTTCACTTTATCTCCAGTTGATATCTTCTGCAGGCTTAATACATCTGACCCAGTGTGCATAGTCAGCAAACACAATCTATGATGCTTCACCTTTGAAATATGAATTAATATGCATTAATTAATTAGAGAACTGATACAGTTATTCCTATGTGAAGGTTAATTTAAGAGAAACAAGAAGAAAAAGGTGTACACCGCGGTAATTAGTTAAATGCTCAGAATTACCAAATATTAAGGTGCCAATGACATTCATTAATTAAAACACATTTAATAGTAAGTGATTAAAATAAATAAATAATATCGACAATAACAGATAAAAAATGATTGCTGCTAAGTATAATGCCTGAGAGGGAATTGGTGTTATGGGCCAGTCCATACAGTACTACTGTAACTGCCTCTATTAGGTGATGAGCTCCGTTCCTATGATGCCTCTTATCAGGGTACTAGATCTCACTCATCTATATACAGCAATGGACTGGGTTGCCGAATCAGCCCTGGCATTTGTGCATGCACACAACCTTTGTCCCGTGCACTGCCTTATGGGAGAGAGACGAATAGTGGCATGTGATACTCCCTTCCTTCTGGACCCCAGTTGTACACAGAGAATCACGGAAAGGATTGACAGATCGATAGCTCTTTCTCGATTCTGTGGGTGGTGGTGCATGGCCGTTCTTAGTTGGTGGAGCGATTTGTCTGGTTAATTCCGATAACGAACGAGACTCCCGCATGCTAACTAGCTACGCGACCCCCGGCGTATATAAAGTTGGCGCACTGACACCAAGGAAACTTGTTGGGCCTATTTCCCTCTGTTCTTCTTTCCTTTTCTCATTTCTTTAAACTGAGGTGAGGAGACCCTTTAAAAATTCCTTGTTGCCTTACAGGCCAATAAATATTTACATTTGTACTTACTACTTATATTTTCGCTTAAGCTTCATATAGACTATTCACTGTGAAAATTAATTAATTCTAAGATACTATTTGTGCGTACAATCTTTCTGGTGTTGAATTTCTATTTTGACTGCAAAAAGCCTGTTCAACTTAGACCTATAGGCTACGTGCTATTATCCTGAGGGATACTACAGTGTGTAACCAAAGAATACTCTTCATTTAGAGAGATAAACCGCAACTGTGTTACAATGATCTAAATATAACTACATATTGTTTCATGTGTATGGTAAACATTGTAGCCCCTAGGTACAAACTAGTATAGCCTATAGCCATTGTTGTTATTATAACCTTTTTTCTCAATAACACAGTGATCAGGAGGAACGCACTCCCCTTACAATTATCATAGGTAAACTACCCTACCAATTTGAAGGGTATATGTATCTTCTTTGTATGTTATTTGTTTGTGTGTCCGTGTTTAGTACTAATTTTAAGGTATTACAATAAAGGATAATTTTAGTGATTACATTACTCATACCAGGGGCCACTCCCTGGACTTTTCAATATATGTCCTACTAAACAGTCATATATTATGCATACTTGAGAAACCCATTAAGTCTCCTTCTAACAAACTATATTAAAAACTATCGATATTTTTTGAAACAAATCGTTTGATAAAGAGTGCCCCGACAAAAAGAGAGTCTTTCCTTCTTTCTTTCCGAATAACTCATATTTACTCTCTAGGGAGCACCTCCACATCTGTAATTCCAAACAAGTCTTTCCTACTTGTACTTATATTTAACTCATTGTGGATCCATACAATTTTTCTTTACTGTTCTAAATCATACCTGTGCACTGGTCTATTCCCCTCCCCTTTTCCCTCAAATATAGTACACAGAAAATCGCCAGAACCATGCAAGCCCAGCGGCTCTCTCTGTGCGGCGATTGGGAGGCGGAAAATTCATCTTGCAGAAGGAAATCGTCCCACTGGGTAGAGGGGTGTCACTGGTGCAGTGTTTAGGTGCTAAATCTTTATCCAAAAAATGGATTTACTACATTTATGTCACCATAAATAAACCAAAACAAAATGGCACACCAGCCTAGCTCCCATTCAGGGCAATTGTCTCACTTCTTGAGGACTCATTTTAAGTGAGCAGCTAATCTGAAAACAGCAATTCTCTCACAAAAGTCTTCAGGTGGCCATACGCTGCTGCAATGTCTCGCAACAATTTGTTGTGATGGATCGCATGCGCCCCTGCTCCCTGGCCCACCACCAGGGGGGGGAGGTCGCGTGGTCAGCCGATCAGCAGGTCTAACCACCAACTCAGGTCCAATGCTCATGGGACCGCGCATCGGACATGAGGGGACATCAAACTGACCCGATATGGGCCGATTCGATAGCCCAAATGCATCAATGTTTCAGGGGTATAGCACCCCATCATCAGGATAATAACACAGTGAACAAAATGTGTATAAATAGGCTAACCACTTAGCAGCCATCAAACCAGTGTCCCCCCGCCATGCGCACTGGAGGCCTGCCATCACCAACATCGATCCGCTTCACTTCCGCCAGAAGCGACGTATCGCAGCACGCGCCGCTGTTGCCACCTCTCCAATAATCTGCCTCAATTCCACTGGAAGTAGTATTCGGCAGCCAGGTTATGCTGCCATTTGGAAGCTGTCCTATCACCATGGCAACCTATACATAAACAGGACTACACAAAATAAATAAAATACACAAAATATATAAATATATATACACAACACATAAAACTTAATCATAATATCACTCTGGTGAACGTGGAAGGTGAGAGTTGGTTGTTCCAGCAATACACAATCTTATAGCCAAATAAGTGATTTAATATGAATTAAAATTTGTAATATAATTAAAAAATTATAGGGGGGCATCGGACAGTTAAGCCCTAGAGGAATTGGATGATCGTTGCCTGAACAAATAACATTAATTAAATGGACCTATTAGTGAAAGAACAATTAACAATAATATAAGTTGGCAGACTTGTTATAATGGACCTGAAATTTTATTTTAACTACCTCTTAAACACAAAATAGATTTTATTTAAAAAAAAAGGAAATTGTAGGGTTTTTAAAGGGAGACAATGTAGAAGTTGGCCACTTGGCGAAAGCTACCTCAAAGGTGTCACAAAAAGTTAATGAGGCTTAAATTATCATTGAGGCCTCGTGGGATGGCACCATGCCACTGTTGCTGTGGGCAGAGGCCGGGACCCAGGACAGGTGTACCCACAGCACCCCCCTGTCGGCGGCCCTGGTTATACCCCGAAATGTTAATGCACTGATTTTGTTTTCTCCAAATAAGCTTTTTCCAGTCCCCCGAGTGTTATCCTTATTTGCATGGTATTGTGAGTACTAATGTGCCCTTAGACAACTTTTGCACATATAAAAATTGAAACCCGGTAGTGATTTAGACCCAGACCATGGGTAAGTCACCCGGACAGGATATCATTGGAGAGTGCCAGACGCAGCATAGAGACTGTGGGCAAAATGTAATAGGTGGCGATTTTTGGACATGTTTAAATATCGCACCAAATCGCACCTTTAACCCCTTCACGACATTTGACGTATATATACGTCATGGCCGGGAAGTACTTCCCGACCGTTGACGTATATATACGTCATGGCTTCAAACTGTCACTGCGTCTAGAGACGCGGTGACAGTTTGGAAATGTCTGCTGTCCCCGACAGCAGACATCCCCCCTCGCCGCCCGGGGGGGGCAGGGATGCCCCCACCGGTCGGCGATCGCTGTGATTGGCTGTTCAAATGTGAACAGCCAATCACAGCTATTTCTGTGTTACCGGCGGCTAAGCCGCTCGGTAACACAGGGATCGGCGGTGATCGGTGCTGGCACCGATCACCACCGATCCGCAGCTCTCCCTCCCACCCGCCCGGCAGCCGCTCTCCCTCCCTCCCACCCGCCCGGCAGCTGCGCTCCCTCCGGCAGCCGCTCCCCCTCCCTCGCTCCCTGTCATCAAGAAGCAGCCGCAGCCGCAGCGCTCCCCCCCAGCTCCAACTCCCCCCGCATGTAAAAATCTTCAAAATGTAGAAAATGAAATCATATATATATATACACACATATATATATATATATGTATATGTATATGTGTATATATATGTATATGTATATATATATATATATATATATATATGTATATATATATATGTATATATGTATATATATGTATATATGTATATATATATACAGTATATGTATATATATATATATATGTATATATATATATATGTATATATATATATATATATATATATGTATATATGTATATGTATGTATGTATATATATATATATATATGTATATATATATACACATATATATATATGTATATATATATATATATATGTATATATATATACACATATATATATGTATATATAGAACCAAGGAAGACCGCACTCTCACCCAAATATAGACAGCGGTGGGGTGCCCAGCAAAAGGTACATGCAATAGCATGCCCCTTAATACAAATCCAGGAAATCCACACACAATGGTGTAGACGCGGAGCACTCGCCACAATCACAAATCAGCCTTGTGATAAAAGCAGCAAAAAGTTTAATCCAACTGGGTTAACACAGTTATAGGTACATCAGTAGTACATAAGCCCCGACGTTTCGGTCCCAACATGGACCTTTATCAAGGAGCCTGAAATGTACAAACAATATATCAGACATTTACATTGGATGCATATCATGCTGAAAAAAAGACATGCAGAAATGCGTGAAATCAAGCATAGTTACGTTTTTCAGAAAGTAGTCACATAATCAGCGATGAGGTAATAGCCTGGGTACAGACAGGGTCAGCCAGCTGATCTGACTGCCCTCTGGTCCGGCTATTTATACCTTAGGCTTAGGGGTGTGAGCTGCGCAGCGCCACAGACACGAGTCTGTGTAGCGCTATTGGACTTCCGGTGAGACCGGAAGTGCGTCGGCCGGAAGAGGCCCTTGGAGCGCAGATCTGGAACGCACATGCTTCCGGGTTGCTCCGGAGCTGTGCGCAATATTGGTGCATATACAGTATAGAGCACGGGTTCATAAGCAATCAAGAGGAAAATAAATGCTATTAAGTAGCGGTATATACAGTACGATTAAACCGCGCGTGTGTTAAGTTAAACAAGGTATTAGCCGGATCAGAACACTATAAGACCAGGGTGAGGGGATGGGTAGGGGGACAGTGATGGATGTTAGGTGCATGGAATGGGACACCAGAGGAGTGTAACAGCGCTGTCCCTGGCTGGGATGTGCTGAACCAACACATTTATTTAGTGTCACCCGTTGGAGGAGGGGCAGTAAATTCCCTGGTGCTAATAGGGGATGTGGTAACCCAATCTTGGGTGTGCATAAGTGAGGTATTATGCATTTGGAGTGACAGTAAAATAACTGCTCAGGGATGATGTGGATTGTTTAAAGGTAATAGTGGGGGATTATTTGGAAAAAGGGAAAGGGGAGGAGTGAATACCAGAGATGACCAGTAGGGGTCATGATATAAACACATATAGGTATAATCCTATTGATACAGGGGCCAACAGTTATGGAGGTAAACTAGTAGGCAGTTCTTTAAGGGAAGGATAAGAAAAAAACACAGCACAGGTAGTCACAACTGGCAAAAGGGACATAGTAGTAAATACAACATATGTAATTTTATCTCAAGAAAATAGATAAGGGGTTATTTTCATTGAGTCCTTTAGGGGCAAGAGTGTCCAATCTGTAGATCCAACGGCTCTCCAGTTTTTTCAAGGCTAGTCCCCGGTCGCCACCTCGAGGGGGTGGGGGTACCCAGTCTATGATACGGCAACGTAAACTCGAGTTCTGGTGTCCAGCTGCTAGGAAGTGGCGGGGAACGGGTAGTTCAGCTTTTTTTGTCTCCAGGGCCGCTCTGATTGAATTGCGGTGGTTCGCCATCCGTTCTCGAAATTTTCTCGATGTCATGCCGACATAGGCGAGCCCACAGGGACAGTGTAAGAGGTAGACAACATGGTCCATTTGGCAATGCAAGCGGTACTTGATCTTTATCTGTCTGCCTGTGTGGGGGTGTGGGAACGTAGGGCCGGGGGTGAGGCTGTTACAGGTGGTGCAGCCTGCACAACGGAAGCAGCCGGGTCGTTTGGAGTGGAGCCAGGTGGTGTTGGTGTCTGTCTGCGGGCTTGTGGTTGGTCGCATAAGGAGTTCCTTTAGGTTGGGTCCTTTTTTATATGCTACCATTGGGGGACCAAAGTTCTGCATCTTCAGGTTCTGATCGGATGCCAAAATCGGCCAGTGCTTCCTTAGGCTCGTCTGGATCTTAGATGATGCATGGTCATATTTATTGACGAAAACCATTCGCTCAGGTTTTGAAGTCTGTGTATCCATTCTGGGGTTGTTCAGTTTGTTTCTCGCCTTGGTTAGGCAACGCTTTAGGGTCGTATCTGAGTATCCCCGCTGTTTAAAACGGTCAGTCATCTCAACAAGTTGAGTTTCCATAGTTGTATCGGACGTGTTGTTACGCATCACTCGCATAAATTGGGAAATTGGAAGATGTTCTTTTAGAGTCGGTGGGTGTTGGCTGGATGTGAGAAGGAGGGTGTTTCTGTCCGTGGTTTTACGGAACAGGCTGGTTTGTAGTTTACCCTCGGAGATGTGTACCATGATGTCCAGGAAACTGATTGAGTCTTTATTGATGAGGTGTGTAAATTTGATTGGATGATCCTTGGCATTTAGGTGATTAACCATATCAGAGAATTCATCGGGCGAGCCTGCCCAGATCAGAAAGACATCATCTATATACCTTTTATAGAATTTGATCTTCTCATGATATTGAGGTAATATGTGCTTATGTTCGTAGTCAAGCATATAGGTACATGCGTAAGACGGTGCCAAGTTAGACCCCATCGCGGTCCCAGACACCTGGACGAAGTATTTCTTCTGGTACATGAAGTGGTTATGGTAGAGGATGGTTTCAGCCAGTTCAACCAGGAAGTCTGTTGGAGGTATTGGTGTTAGGCGAGTATCCAGCCTGGACCTTAGAGCTCGGAGGCCGTCCGGATGAGGGATCACAGTGTATAAGGAATTCACATCCATTGTGGCAAGGAAAACATGCTGTGAGGAGATATCGACCGTTTTTAATTGGTCAATGAAATCAGATGTGTCTCTGATGTAGGTGTCACTAGAGGTGACCAGTGGCTGGAGGTAGTTATCCACAAATATGGCCAACGGTTGTAGTAGAGACCCTCGGGCCGAGATGATGGGCCTGCCTGGAGGGTGAGAGTGCGACTTGTGGACTTTTGGCAGGGTGTATATGATGGGACATATAGGGTAATCTACCGTCAGGTAGTCAAATGTGTCCTTGGTGATACAGTTGGTTGTCAGACCTTTTTGTAGGATTTTATCAATGACCCGTTTGAATTCAGGTATGGGGTTATGCAGTACAGGTTTATAGGTTTTGTCGTCCTCTAACTGTCGGATCACTTCTGCGTGGTAGTCTGACCAGTTCTGGACTACCACACCTCCCCCTTTGTCTGCTGGTCTTATTACTAAGTTGGGGTCCCCTTTTAATGTCTTGAGTGCCTCTCGTTCCGTCCTGGTGAGGTTGTCATACCTAGGTTTGGAAGGTGCCTGTTGGGCATCCCTTTCTATAAGTCGCGTGAAGGTCTTTATACTGGGATTAGTTGATAGGGGATCGAACATTGATGGTTTATGAAATTTTGATCTAGGGATTTCGGATTTACTATCCGCAAACTGTTCTTGCAGACGTAATTTGCGTCCAAACTTGTAAATGTCCACAGTAGTGTCAAAACCGTCATGGGGGTGGGTGGGTACAAAAGAGAGTCCTTTGGACAAAAGGGAGGTCATTGCTGGTGTTAATTCACGGTCAGATAGGTTAAAGACTAGTTCTGGACCTGTTTGCGTATGCGTTTGCCTGAGACGACCGCAGCGAGGGTGTGGGCGCCGCCCCTTCCTCTTGGGGGTTTTCCCGGTTTGGTTGAACTGCTGGGGCCTGCGTCTAAAAAATCAGACTGGGATTCTGATTGCTCGTTTTCTGACGCTGAGGTAGAAGACCCGGTGTTAAATTGATAGGGGTTTCTTTGGCGTCTCTGGCGAAAAGAGCGTTGTGGGCGGGCGGATCCTGAGTCACCAACCAACCACCTATAGACAGTATGATTTTTATAGTCGGACGTAACAACCGCTAGTTTGTTGCGTTTAAATGAAATAAGGTCTTGTTTATAGGCTTCAATCTGGGTCTTGATTTTGTCAATAAAGTTACTGTTTTTGTCGGTTTTTATGGTGGCCAGATGAGCTGTGTTGAACTCATCTAAATCTAGTTTTACTTTTTTGAGTTCAGCTCCTACCTCCTCGACCACAAGCAACATTAGGTCGAAGGAGCATTTGTTCAGAACCCCACACCAGCGGCTGCAAAATGTGGGGTTCCGTCTGCCAATGGTGGGGACGTTGGAGATCCTGAAGCCCCTGGGGATGAACTTTTTCCTATAGTACTCTGATAGGAAATGTCCGTGGAGGGACAGGTCTACCTCGCGTTTTTTGATTTTTAGGAGTATTTGGTAGAGGTCGGTTGGTGACTCAGTGGGTAGTGAGTCAAAGTCAGAGAGGTCAAATAAGACTTTGTCGGCATCGTCGTCGGTAAGGGAGACTATGCCATGTTCGGCTTGTGAGAGTAACACGTCATCCAAAAAACCCCCTGTGGCCATGCTGGTCGGAAGCGGCGTGAGGGAAATTTAGAACAACAGACAATACACACATATATTGCACACACAACTAAATACAGTGAGGGAGGGGAAAAAAGAAGAAAACCTGGTCGGTATAGTAATGGGCAGTAGTTCAGGGTGCTGACTCCTGGTCTTTATGTACCAGGTTTTTAAGTGTGGGTGTCAGGTCAAGAGGTCAGTGCCTCACAATCTATAGAACCAAGGAAGACCGCACTCTCACCCAAATATAGACAGCGGTGGGGTGCCCAGCAAAAGGTACATGCAATAGCATGCCCCTTAATACAAATCCAGGAAATCCACACACAATGGTGTAGACGCGGAGCACTCGCCACAATCACAAATCAGCCTTGTGATAAAAGCAGCAAAAAGTTTAATCCAACTGGGTTAACACAGTTATAGGTACATCAGTAGTACATAAGCCCCGACGTTTCGGTCCCAACATGGACCTTTATCAAGGAGCCTGAAATGTACAAACAATATATCAGACATTTACATTGGATGCATATCATGCTGAAAAAAAGACATGCAGAAATGCGTGAAATCAAGCATATAAATTACATATGTTGTATTTACTACTATGTCCCTTTTGCCAGTTGTGACTACCTGTGCTGTGTTTTTTTCTTATCCTTCCCTTAAAGAACTGCCTACTAGTTTACCTCCATAACTGTTGGCCCCTGTATCAATAGGATTATACCTATATGTGTTTATATCATGACCCCTACTGGTCATCTCTGGTATTCACTCCTCCCCTTTCCCTTTTTCCAAATAATCCCCCACTATTACCTTTAAACAATCCACATCATCCCTGAGCAGTTATTTTACTGTCACTCCAAATGCATAATACCTCACTTATGCACACCCAAGATTGGGTTACCACATCCCCTATTAGCACCAGGGAATTTACTGCCCCTCCTCCAACGGGTGACACTAAATAAATGTGTTGGTTCAGCACATCCCAGCCAGGGACAGCGCTGTTACACTCCTCTGGTGTCCCATTCCATGCACCTAACATCCATCACTGTCCCCCTACCCATCCCCTCACCCTGGTCTTATAGTGTTCTGATCCGGCTAATACCTTGTTTAACTTAACACACGCGCGGTTTAATAGTACTGTATATACCGCTACTTAATAGCATTTATTTTCCTCTTGATTGCTTATGAACCCGTGCTCTATACTGTATATGCACCAATATTGCGCACAGCTCCGGAGCAACCCGGAAGCATGTGCGTTCCAGATCTGCGCTCCAAGGGCCTCTTCCGGCCGACGCACTTCCGGTCTCACCGGAAGTCCAATAGCGCTACACAGACTCGTGTCTGTGGCGCTGCGCAGCTCACACCCCTAAGCCTAAGGTATAAATAGCCGGACCAGAGGGCAGTCAGATCAGCTGGCTGACCCTGTCTGTACCCAGGCTATTACCTCATCGCTGATTATGTGACTACTTTCTGAAAAACGTAACTATGCTTGATTTCACGCATTTCTGCATGTCTTTTTTTCAGCATGATATGCATCCAATGTAAATGTCTGATATATTGTTTGTACATTTCAGGCTCCTTGATAAAGGTCCATGTTGGGACCGAAACGTCGGGGCTTATGTACTACTGATGTACCTATAACTGTGTTAACCCAGTTGGATTAAACTTTTTGCTGCTTTTATCACAAGGCTGATTTGTGATTGTGGCGAGTGCTCCGCGTCTACACCATTGTGTGTGGATTTCCTGGATTTATATGTATATATATATATATACATATATATATATATATATATATATATATATATATATATATATAGACAGATAGATATATATACGTCATGGTCGGGAGGTACTTCCCGACCGTTGACGTATATATACGTCATGGCTTTGAACTGTCACCGCGTCTATAGACGCGGTGACAGTTTGGAGATGTCTGCTGTCCCTGACAGCAGACATCCCCCCTCGCCGCCGATCGCTGCGATTGGCTGTTCAAATGTGAACAGCCAATTGCAGCGTTTTCTGTGTTACCGGCGGCTAAGCCGCTCGGTAACACAGTGATCGGTGGTGATCGGTGCTGTTAAGTACAGCACCGATCACCACCGATCGCCAGCCCCCCCCTCCCACCCGGCAGCCCCCCCTCCCTCCCAC
Organism: Crinia signifera; assembly: GCF_055691185.1. Classification (NCBI taxonomy): domain Eukaryota; kingdom Metazoa; phylum Chordata; class Amphibia; order Anura; family Myobatrachidae; genus Crinia; species Crinia signifera. The sequence continues at coordinate 191,062,920 of NC_139217.1, forward strand.
CCGGTAGCTGAAGCGCCAGCACCCCTCCCACCCCCCACCAGTCGCAGCGCCAGCCCCCCTCCCCCACCATTCATTCCACCACCAAAAATCACTCCTTCCCTTCTGAGTCCTGCCATGCACCCAACTGGTATTTTTTGGTCACATATGAGGCATTGCCGTACTCGGGAGAAATTGGGGCACAGATTTTGGGGTGCTTTGTCTCCTTCATTCCTTGTGAAAATGAAAACTTTTGAGCCAGATCTGCATTTTTGTGTAAAAAAATTTAATTTTTTACACAAAAATGCAGTACTGGCTCAAAATTTTTCGTTTTCACAAGGAATGAAGGAGACAAAGCACCCCAAAATCTGTGCCCCAATTTCTCCCGAGTACGGCAATGCCTCATATGTGACCAAAAAATACCAGTTGGGTGCATGGCAGGACTCAGAAGGGAAGGAGTGATTTTTGGTGGTGGAATGAATGGTGGGTGCTATGTCGCATTAGCAAGACCCCTGAAGCACCCATACAGTGGAACCCCCCCACAAGTGACCCCATTTTGCAAACTACACCCTTTAGGGAATTCATCAAGGGGTATAGTGTACATTTCAAACCTCCAGGGGTTTCACCAATTTTGATACAACTGAGCTGTGAAAATGAAAAATTAAATTTTTACATTTTCACAGCCCAGTTGTATCAAAATTGGTGAAACCCCTGGGGGTTTGAAATGTACACTATACCCCTAGATGAATTCCCTGAGGGGTGTAGTTTGCAAAATGGGGTCACTTGTGGGGGGGTTCCACTGTATTGGTAATGCAACATAGCACCCACCATTCATTCCACCAAAATCTGTGCTCCAAAATCCAAAAATCACTCCTTCCCTTCTGAGTCCTGCCATGCGCCCAACTGGTATTTTTTGGTCACATGTGAGGCATTGCCGTACTCGGGAGAAATTGGGGCACAGACTTTGGGGTGCTTTGTCTCCTTCATTCCTTGTGAAAATGAAAAATTTTGAGCCAGAAGTGCATGTTTGTGTAAAAAAATGTAATTTTTCATTTTCACAGCCCAGTTGTACCACAATTGGTGAAACCCCTGGGGGTTTGAAATGTACACTATACCCCTAGATGAATTCCCTGAGGGGTGTACTTTGCAAAATGGGGTGACTTGTGGGGGGGGTTCCACTGTATTGGTGCAACATAGCACCCACCATTCATTCCACCAAAATCTGTGCTGCAAAATCCAAAAAACACTCCTTCCCTTCTGAGTCCTGACATGCACCCAACTGGTATTTTTTGGTCACATGTGAGGCATTGCCGTACTCGGGAGAAATTGGGGCACAGATTTTGGGGTGCTTTGTCTCCTTCATTCCTTGTGAAAATGAAAAATTTTGAGCCAGAACTGCATGTTTGTGTAAAAAAATTTAATTTTTCATTTTCACAGCCCAGTTGTACCACAATTGGTGAAACCCCTGGGGGTTTGAAATGTACACTATACCCCTAGATGAATTCCCTGAGGGGTGTAGTTTGCAAAATGGGGTCACTTGTGGGGGGGTTCCACTGTATTGGTGCTTTGGGAGTCTTGCTAATGCAACATAGCACCCACCATTCATTCCACCAAAATCTGTGCTGCAAAATCCAAAAATCACTCCTTCCCTTCTGAGTCCTGCCATGCGCCCAACTGGTATTTTTTGGTCACATGTGAGGCATTGCCGTACTCGGGAGAAATTGGGGCACAGACTTTGGGGTGCTTTGTCTCCTTCATTCCTTGTGAAAATGAAAAATTTTGAGCCAGAACTGCATTTTTGTGTAAAAAAATTTAATTTTTCATTTTCACTGCCCAGTTGTATCAAAATTGGTGAAACCCCTGGGGGTTTGAAATGTACACTATACCCCTAGATGAATTCCCTGAGGGGTGTACTTTGCAAAATGGGGTGACTTGTGGGGGGGTTCCACTGTATTGGTGCAACATAGCACCCACCATTCATTCCACCAAAATCTGTGCTGCAAAATCCAAAAAACACTCCTTCCCTTCTGAGTCCTGACATGCACCCAACTGGTATTTTTTGGTCACATGTGAGGCATTGCCGTACTCGGGAGAAATTGGGGCACAGATTTTGGGGTGCTTTGTCTCCTTCATTCCTTGTGAAAATGAAAAATTTTGAGCCAGAACTGCATGTTTGTGTAAAAAAATGTAATTTTCCATTTTCACATCCCAGTTGTACCAAAATTGGTGAAACCCCTGGGGGTTTGAAATGTACACTATACCCCTAGATGAATTCCCTGAGGGGTGTAGATTGCAAAATGGGGTGACTTGTGGGGGAGGTTCCTAACTTTTAGCACCTATGGTGCCTAGAAACCTACATGGTGCCTAAAAAAAAATCTCATAAAAAGGAGGCTCCAAAATCAAGTAGGTGCTCCTTCTATTATGAAGCCTGTGGTTTGGTCAACGTGCACACTAGGGCCACATATAGGATATTTTTGAAAACAAAAGAATTGGGGGAATCAATTTTTAGTCACATTTCTCTAGTAAAATCTACTGTATTCGTTAGAAAAATGTATTAAAATTGAAACTCTGCAAAAAAAAAGAAATTTTGAAATTTCACCTACACTTTGTTTTAATTCCTGTGAAACACCTAAAGGGTTAACAAACTTCCAAAATGCTGTTTTGAATACTGTGAGGGGTGCAGTTTTTGAAATGGCATCATTTATGGGGGTGTCTCACATACAAGTCCCTCAAAGTCACATCAGAACTGAACTGGTCCCTAAAAAAATCAGTGTTTGAAATTTTCTTGAAAATTTGAGAATTTGCTATTCATATTGTAAGCCTCCTAGTGTCCAAAAAAATTAAAAGGAAGTTGAAATAATGATGGAAACATAAAGTAGACATATGGTCTATGTTAGTTATTAACTATTTTGAGTGGTATGATTATTTGTCTCACAAGCAGAAAATTTAACATTTTGCATATTGCTAAATTTTCCATTTTTTCACGATATTTTGGTATTTTTCACAAAAAAACACAGACTGTATCGACCCAAATTTACCACTAACTTGAAGTACAATGTGTCATGAGAAAACAATCTCAAAATCACTAGGATAAGTAAAAGCAAAAAAAAGTTATCCCCACTTAAGTGAGACATGTCAGATTTGAAAAAAAGGGCTCTGTCATGAAGGCACAAACTGGCTCTGTCATGAAGGGGTTAAAAATCTAATTTTTTTGCACGTGAATTCACATATGTAATGAGATGCGAATTCACGGCAAAAAAGTACGATATGGTGCGATTTAGTGCGATTTTTAGACTTGAAAATGTGCGCATTTTCAGATGTGCTTTTGTGTAAAAAAATGGCGTGGGGTCACTTCAAAATGTGCGTTTTTGCAGCAAAAAGTGTGTTTTTTACAGCGAATTGTACCCTATTACATGTGCGATTTTTGGAAAACGTGCAATTTCGGACGTTTTTTTACCAAAAATTGCACATGTCTAAAAAATCACCCCCAATTACATTTCACCTTGTATATATACAGTACTTTCATTTAGAGATGTGCAGACTCGGATTCCCGGAGATCCGAGCCCCCACGGACGTCATCATTCCGAGCCCGGTTCCGAGCAGCGCTCAGGGATTCCCGCCTGACTCGGGTCCATCCGCGTGGTCAGAACGTCATCTCCCGACGCCGGATTTCGCGAGGCTTTAAAAGCGGCTGCTGCGCCCGCCATCTTCACTCCAGTCTAGTAGTGGGTTGGGAGAGGGTGTGTTGGTGCTGCTGCTGGGGCTTAAACTTGAGCTTGACCTTGACCTCGAACACAATATCTTTTAATCGCTGGGGCTGTCTCTCAGTGCTGCTGTGTAGTCTAACTGTGTACTTGTAGTACTACTGTCTCCTCTGTGCGGTCTACCTCTGGTGTGCTGTGCTGTAATTAATTATTTTATTCGCTGGGGCTGTCTCCCTCAGTGCTGCTGTGTACTCTGTTCTCCTCTCTGCTTAGGAGAACAGTCTAACTGTGTACCTGTAGTACTACTGTCTCCTCTGTGCTGGGGCCTACTTCTGGTGCTGTGCCTGTAATATTATATAATATATTAATAATTAATTCATTATATTATTTATATATATATATAGTCCACTGGTGCTGCCTGCACTGAATCTGCCAGTATTATTTAGTTACTCAGTCCACTGTTGCCACTGGCAGTGCTACTGCCTACCTAGTGTACCTACCTAGTACATACTAGGCTGCTATATCTAATTTAATTAAAAAATAATACTTGTGCTGTGTGGGACTGTAAAAAATAATTCCATGCTGCTGGTGTACTGACGTGTGCCACTGAGTGCCACTGCCAAGCAGTACCTAATATAAAATTAATTATTATATAAATTCTGCTGGTGCACTGCATAAAGCTACTGGTGGTGTGTAATATAATAACTACCTTTTGTGGTGACCACTGGCAGTGCTACTGCCTGCCTGCCTACCTACCTAGTACCTAGTTTATTTTATCTACCTACTAGGCTGCTATATTACTAATAATGAATTGAATTATATATAGTCCACTGGTGCTGCCTGCCTGCACTGAATACTGTGAATAGAGGTTGCCAATATTATTTACTCAGTCCACTGTTGCCACTGGCAGTGTTACTGCCTAAGTGTACCTACCTAGTAGTACAACTACATACTAGGCTGCTATATCTGATTTAATAAAAAAAATAAAACTTGTGCTGTGTGGGACTGTAAAAAATAACTCCATGCTGCTGGTGCACTGACGTGTGCCACTGAGTGCCACTGCCAAGCAGTACCTAATAATAAAATTAATTATTATAAATTCTGCTGGTGCACATAGTAGTATTGCTGACGTATCTACCTGTCTTGTGCCTAGTACTGTCTTATCTACCTGTCTGGTGCCTAGTACTGCCATATCTACCGCTGCAGTGCCACTCTTACATGAGCCACGTGTTTGTGCCGCACACTTGTGTGGCTTAGCATAGTTATCAAGCTACCTCGGTGCAACCCTAAAAACAATATTGTGCGGTGTGAGGTGTTCAGAATAGACTGAAAATGAGTGGAAATGAATGTTATTGAGGTTAATATAGCGTAGGAGCAAAAAAAAAAAACCCAAATTCTGCGATTTTAGCAGTTTTTATGCTTTTTTAACAAAAAAATCAGAACCCAAAACCCAAAAAATCCAAACACAAAACACTTAGGAGGTGTTTTGCCAAAACCCATTAGAACCCAAAACCTCAAGGTAATCCGAACCCAAAACCCGAAAAGTGGCCGGTGCACATCCCTACTTTCATTGTAGTTCCACAGATTCCATTTAAAATGTTTAATGCTTGTTTTACTGATGGACCATACCATGAACATAACCTTGTTAATGCTGTTGCTAAGAGGACACTAAATTATATTTTCGTCTTAATGCAAAGTGTGAATTAATATGATATTGTATGTTACTGTTTGACATTGTATGTTCATATGACAAATCATGGTTAAATAACTTCTTCATATGAAACGTACTGAGTTCAAATGGAAGCTTCAGAGTAAAGTCACATTAAAATTCCTTTATTGGTGTACTGTATTTAATTCACCTACTAGGTTATCACCATAGCAGCCATAATTTCAAAAGTAAAAGAGGATAGATTTGTGCTGAAAACAAAAGACCCTCTGTTAGACATCTGTGAAATATGCAAATTCAATGCATAACTCAAAAAACACAGTTTAGTCCAGCAATTGGAATATTACTATTCTCCACTTTTGATTCTCTTAGATTAGATGAATCATAAAGAACTCAATTACTTGCAGGTGCCCTTCACGTTACTAGTTTTATGTATTTTAATATATATATATATATATATATATATATATATATATATATATATATATATATATATATATATATATACACACACAACACTGGTGTCCGGCACTCCACAGCTGTAGCAAAGCCCTCGGCGGGTGCCCGCATCCAATACTTAGACAGCATATATAGGGAACGATGATGCAGCACTCCAGCCTTGTGAATAAACGGTTGTAATAGAATTAGCTCTCAGCTACGTTTCAACATTTGTATGTTGTCTTCAGGCTAACATACAAGCAAGTGAATCAAACTTAAATAGCACACTGATACTGCATCTACTATGTGTTTCTACTCCCTGCCCATTGGTGACACCACTGGCTGGCATATCTTCCTGGCTGGCACCCCTGGCGAGTGCGATCTTGGCCATGGTTAAGCCACACGTCTTTGTGTACTTTACATGAGTCTACCTCAGTATTTTTTTTACAATTGATGTACAGTATAGATATAAAATGGTTTCATGAAGAAGTGGGACTTGTGTGGGAAGACATGAATGCATAGGGGAGAAAGCTTTATACTGTAAGAGGAGAAATTGAAGAGGTGGGCACGATGGGAAAATTTAGAAGGAAAGAGGTAGGTGAGTATTCAGCAGTGGATGAGATTAAGGTAGAAGTAGGAGAGGGAAAAGACCAGATTATGGTCATAACTTGTATAGAGTTGAAAAAGAGCATGGGGGGGTAAGCTGGTAAAGGTGTGGAGGGGATGTTGAGGGCCTAGTGGTGTGTGATATTCTGATAAATGGGGGAAAATTTACCAAGATGGGAGTACTATTTCACATGGGATATTGCTATGGCAACCAATCATATACCATGGGGGAAATTTACTAAGATGGCTGTACATGGCTGATCCCCTTACGAACAGGAGCAGCCTTATACAACCCGAAAATATGAATGAAGAATATGACAACATTTACTAAGTGCTTGTATTATCCTCATTCGTACTTTCCAATGTGGTAGTCGTTTGTATCTATTCATATTAGTATCTATTCATATTCAGATTTGGTGACTGAATTTATGGCCGCCAAAAATGTACGAAGCAGAATCAGCACATGGATCAGTCAGATCCGGCAATGCTGCCCTGTGTAAAAAAAAATTACAAATGTTTTTAACCCATGGGATTCTACATTGACCAAAGAGAATGCAATCTACTCCAGAGGCCCTGGTGACTATAATTTGCTTTCACAGGTACCCGATTGGATACTACTGGAGAAGAGAATGAGCCTATGCCCTTTAATGCCCTGAATGCTTGGAATTGTGGTTCTCCAAGTCCTTGCATGTGGGGGAGGCTTGCTAGAGCTTGTAATTACACAACAAAACCCAATAGTTTATTCTTCTCATTTTACACTTCTCATTTTGTCTATCAACCCTGTGCTCACTACTCTGGGGCACCAGGGACAGCCCCGAACTTCAGCCCCGGGCAGGGGTTATTCTGAAGGGGAGCCTTTATTGGGGGGTTCACAGCCCCTCAGGGTCTCAGCCCAGGCTGACCAGTCAGGAGGTTAATGCTTTGGCCCGGGTAACCTGTATAAAATGTTTGCCCAGGTTGTGGCATTACCCCAATGGCTGTTTGGGCCCGGTGATCATTGTCAAAATACAGGGGAGCTCTATTAATTTTGTCCCCCATATTTTGGGAACCAGGACTGGCCCATGAGCCTGGTGCTGGTTTTAGAAATCCTTGGGAATCCCAGTTTTGTGTCCTAAAACCAGGACAGGTTCAATGAGCCCGGGGCTGGTTATAGCCATGGGGGCACTGCTAAATTAATAAGAAGTAGATAAATAATATAGTATATTCACCCAGTGCTCACTTAACCTGAGTCTCCTTTCGTGCCGTTGTCAAGGTGACATCAAGAGTAACCATCCTGAGGTAATGTCAGAAGCATAGTGTCAATTAGTTGATAGGCAATAGATGTATGCATAGAGTTTTGAAAAGGAAAGACTACCACCACCACCAAGCATGTACAGACTGAGGAAGTACAAAGTACAAAGTAACAAGAAATAGTGTAGCAATCGACAGCAAAATTAAACTTCAATCAGTAACTGATACAAAAAAGGAAACCACTATAAAGGAATAATTAATGTTCATATAAAGCAGTAATATGACTCAATATTTCATTAAGATCATACAGTATAACAGTGTCAAGATCATGTATACATCATGCTTCTGGCAGCAGCCATGGAGGAAGAGTCCAGCCTTTGGCTGTTACCAGATATGCTGTTGTCATCTGCCCGCCCCATCTCTTGCCGAGTCTTCTCACACACTGCCTGGCTCTGCCACAGTGACTTTTCTTGGACTTGATTCAATAAATCGTTATTGCTGGGCTCCCAAATGGGATAGGTTAATGGTTAATATACCTTAACCTTTCTTGAGAACTGTACTACATAATAGTGAAGGCTGCACAAAAATTTATTAAGCAGTTTTCGAGATTAACATATTCAGACAGTCACGCTTTTTAGACTATGTAAGGATTTATATATTTTTTTAATTTTTACTTCAATTACAGTACTTTATATATAAGAATGTTTTATTTTATGAGAACTGTATATACAATATATGAATAAAAATTAAACATAGGAGGAATAATATCTTATGATATAATCATGCAGTAGTAAAGTGAGCTAAAGACACAACACCACCTGCAGGAGTGGACCCCTCATTCGCACTGACCAAGTTGGTACCCTAGGCAAGATTCCACTTCAAAGTAGAATTAAACCAACATCTTACCATGAATAAAAATATTTAGGACCCTTAAATTACAGTCAATATCCTTGTCAAATCTGGATTCCACATTGTGCTCCCCTTCTTCCTACAGCATCTCAGTTTGTGCTCCCCTTCTCTAATTCTCACCCCACACTTTTCTCCCTTTCCCCATCCACATATCACACCATTCTGTCCTTAACCATTCACACTACACACAGTGTTCCCTTTCCTACAAACACATATCACATCTTGCTCCTGTTCCCTAATCCAGAAATACCATTATGCAACCATTCCCCCATTCACATGTCACACTGTGCTATACTACCCATGATCTACTGTACACTCCTCATTGTGCTCACTGTTCCAATTACCCCATTATGCACGTTATGTGCACTGATACCACTTCTCCCCCATGTATGAAGCGGCCGGGATGCGGTAATGGACAGGGGCGCTATGCGCCCCTGTCCATATCGGCGCTGCTATCAAAATGATAGCAGGCCGAATGTATGAATGGTCAGCATCGCTGACCGTTCCGCACGAAGCCGGGTTTGGCTTCGCCAGCATCAGGCTGGCGAAGCCCTATCTAAACAGCAGGGACAGCGCTGTCCCTGCTGTTAGGTCTGGGCTGCGCTGGGGATCTCGCGTGAACAGCGAGATCCCGCGCATGCCCAGTGCGGCCGGCCGGGGGACAGGAGATAGCGCATCAGTATTAACTGATGTGCTATCTCCAGAAAGGGACATCGCCGAAGGGGGGAGTTAATGCTCCCCCGCTTCGGCAGACAAGATGTTAATACATCTTGTCGATGTCCCTTCCTGCTTCGCCTCGCTATTGAGGCGAAGCAGGAAGTATCATAGCGGCGCGATAAGCGCTGCTATGATACATCTGCCCCAAAGTGCCTAGTACTTTAACACTGGCTAATCAGTTCCCAACTGTCCCTGTTGGGGACCAGGCACTTTATCACTTCTCCCTTAATAAGAAAAAGAAAGATGTCCCCAGCTGCAGTAGTGCTGACATGAAGTCTTCAGCTGGTAATGTGATGTTTGATGCCACCAGGGCTGCAGCTTGATACTGAAGATGCTGAGCACTGGCTTGGGGGCAAGACTGCAACCTAATGACTCCTCAGATCTCTCAGTCAATGATCAGAGGAGTGTGAAGTAGCAGACAGTTCAACTTACTTTGGACTTCATGGCTGAGGGATCAGAGGAGTCATTAATAAGTAGTCCCTCCCACACCCTAGTGCCTCTCCTAGATTACCACAAAGGTATAAGAAAACCATTATAAAGAGGGTCGCTGATCCCATGCATGTAACCCATAGACACAAGTTTGCCTTATGTCTAGGACTGGCTCTGCCTATTGAATTTAAAAATAAATCCCCACACTCTTCTTACTGCTTAAGTGCACCATATTAAATATGGATGGTTATCGGCTAACCAAAATGTACTAATATGCTGACTTGCTGTTTGTGCTTATGATAGAAATCTTACTTTTACAATGTATTTTGACAAATAACTTCTAAAGTGGATTACCATTTATAAGAGAACTGAACACAATTAATATTAATTGTGTCCTGAATTAAGTAATTTTAATAAACAGGAACTTTTAGATATATTGAAAACACAGTGCTATATGTAATGTTATAGTAGGTTTTGTAAAATGGATTTTTTAGGATTGGTGAGATAAGACCGTTTTGGGGGGCAATTTCATGATGCTAATATTAGCAGAAATGTTGTTAATGTTAGTTTCTATCCCATCATGCTGAAGATCATCCAACACTTACCTCTGTATAAACATCACTTCTGAAAAGTAGCTGTGTTTGTGCAGATAGCTTTTAATAAATGTGTAAAATGTTACCTTCAGGTGCACATCCTTATAAAGGCCCATACGCACTGGGTGATTTTCAGCTGAAAGTCATTCAAAACACCAAGTTAGAGCGGCTTTAAGCTCAAAGCCGCCCACTGTGTCTGCCCTGGCGATGAGCAGTGAGCACTGCTGTGCACTCCCGCATCATTGCCGGTATTACCAGCAGATGGGAGTCTTTGTGGACACCTTTGCATAGTGCTGACTGAACCCCCCCGTGCACGCGCTGTCAGCGCCGGGCAGGAGGAAAGTCCCTCAGTATGTATGCACTGAGCGGCTTTCCATACACGCTGGGCAAAATAGCCCAGTGTGTATGGACCTTAAGTCTTAACTTCTGTCTTGTCCATCTGCTCATTCACAGAGTCTCAAGCTAAAAGGGAAAAACACAAATGGATGGACCTCACATATTGTCAAACTTCAAATCTATCCTGTCCAATTGCGCATGTATAGTGGAGTGTGGAGAACAAAGATGAAAGCATATCACTTTACTGCATTGCATGGAGCAGTCACTGCAGACCATATTCTATTGTGATCAGTAGCTGCCAGTTTAGACAGTAGTATGAGTTCCCCATGGGGATAACCTCTGCCCCTTATGCCCATTAGAGTCTTACTAGCTGTTCTGGGTTTGTTCTCACAAGCACAAGCCAACATTTGATGTTGGAGACTGTCAGGCTCCATGATCATCTCTACACCTACCATTTCTTTCATCAGTTACTATATCACATTGATTTAGGATACAATGATAAGGGACAGAAATTAAGCACAGCCATCTTGAATTTAGAAAAGTAGGTAAAAATAAATATTTTAATGATAATGAATATGACCCTTAAAGAGAATGAAAATGTGGAGAGAAACAGATATATAAATGTTTTGTGAGTTGTGAGGTAATAAGGTTGTTAATATGTGTTTACTGTTTTGTGCTGTACAAAGTTGTTAAATATTAGGCACCAGCAGAAAGTAATTTGGTAAACACTAGCCAAATACACTTAACGGGAGCTAGTTTTCATTGTAGTGCACAGTTTGAGTACTGCTGTACTCACAGTTACTGTATGTATACAAGCAACAATGCATATAGTGGACCATCTGGTCACACATTTAGGCAGGATAACAGGATTTCACCGGGACCCGCAGAGAGCTGAGTAGTGCATGTCCATGTACTCCTGTGATGCTTATACACAGTAACAAGCATGCTCAGACTGGCTCAGCATGGCATCCATCTGGGAAAGGATCATCTGAATCTTGGTAAATGATCATCTGAATCCCTCTGATGGGCAGAAATTGGTACACATTCAGAAAGGGGCATGGCCTAGTGGAAAGGGGGCGTGGTATCACAAAAAAGAGCATGGTATTACACATTATACCACACATCGTAATGCCCATTACACATTTTTAGTAAATGCTGTAATGCCAATTACACATAAGGCCACACACCACAATGCCCATTACACATTGTGCCACACATCATGATGCCTATTACATACCATATAACAAACCATATTGCCCAATACATATTTGACACATAAATGCAACTTACCTACATGCTCATTGCTAGGGGTTTCTTTCTTGATGCCAGAGGCTTCATCATGCTCGATGCCAGGGGCTTCATGTTTGATGCCAAGGGGGCTTCATGCTAGTTGCCAAGGGCTTGTTGCCAAGAGGGAGTGCATTGCACGTTGCCAAGGGGGAATTAAATGCTGATTGTAAAGGGGGGTGGGGGGGGATTGCTCATTGCCACAGTGGGGGGGGGGAGAAAATGTTGGCTGTCAAGGGGGAGGGAATTGCTCATTGCCAAGGGGAAGCCACTGGATGCACACAATTGAAAGAAATGACAGCCGGGCAGAGAGAGCTGCCTGTGCACTGCCCGGCTGTATAGTTAAAGCAGCGGCAGCAGCCTAGTCCGTCGCTATTTTCAATTCTCCCGCTGGATGGCTGCGAGCCAATAAGAGCTCACGGTCCGGCAGCCAATTATGAGCGACTGCCGGACCGCAACCTCCTATTGGCTCGAATTGAGAATTGATAATAGCGACGGACCAGGCTGCTGCCGCTGCTTTCACTATACAGCAGAACCTAGATCCAGCCGGGCAGCCCTCTCTGCCCGGCTGTCAAATCTTAAAAAAATGGTTCATTCGGTATAGGTTTATTTTGCCGGTACAGACCATTAAAAACTGGTACTGTGCTGACAAATTCAGCACTGTTAGAGGGTATGAAGGATCAGATGCCTTATGTAAAGGAACATCATAGAGGAAGTGTGGTAGGGTAGTCCATACACCATTAGTTGCAGGGTGACAAGAAGAGATGAATGTATAAACTCTATACTATCTTGGAAAATGAAATGAGGATAATTAAGCATTGTATGTATAATGTACAGTATACGTGATTTTGTTATTGCAATCACCCATCTGTGTTACATTATACATACTGTATAGATATAATTGGTGTTATTATGTTGATAAAGCTCTCTAGTTTGACAGAGTCATTGTTAAACCACTGTACCAGTGGATCTCAACTTCAACCCCCAATCAGCCATAACAGGTCAAGTTCTCTATTTCTAGAAGTACGTGGGATCATTATTCATATTCCTTTCACATTGCCAAAATAACCTGGGTTATTGCAGAGTTGGTGCAGCGTAAAAGCGCCAAAGTGAAATAACCAGAGATTAAAGCAGGGTTTAAAATGGGTTGGACAAGTGGTGATATGCAGTGTAAATGGGTCAGAACCAGTTTGGACTGGTGGTCAGACCCGGGTTTGCAATGTTAAGGCAGTATTACTTAGAGAAATAGATTACCTTGCTTTTGTATGAACACAGAAATCCACAAAATATGTTCTGTTGGGGGTACTTGAGGAGTTGAAAAACACTTCACAGAAGCTTTGTAAAAGAAAGCCACACTCCATAGGACATGTCTGTTGTTACCAGTACTTCAGCCAAATTCACAGTTTGCTTTGAAATCCAAGATTAAGAAAAGCAAAACAAATTAAATCAATACACTTCTAGTCTTTACTCTTTTTTAGTGTATAGTAGAACATGAATGTCATAAAAATATAGCTTCCAAATAACAATATAAAACATTCAGCCGCTACAATCATCTTTATCCAATTTTAAAATACTACTTTTTTCATAAGAGAATATGTGTACTTTAAAAATAAAATTTGATGCTTCTGTTTTATTCATTGTATTCCACTATAATTCATTAAACCAACAACTCTAAAATAAAATTACAGCCTATACACCACATGCAATTGTATATGAAAGATCTAAAATAGTTTTGGGCCAACTTAATAATAAACAAGAACACTATTAAAAATACATAGTAAGCTTGTGCAATAAATTAAATAAATGTACATTAGTGAATAATTAAGTCTGTCACATACTCCCACAAATACGATTTTTATCTGTATCTCCAACTTTATTATTTTCATTTTAGATTTATGAGTTGTCTGTACTAGTACAATGTATTCCTAGTTTATATCATGCATGGTAGGGAAAATTTCTTGAAAACAGTATAAATCAGTTAAAACTGGAGGGTTTCATAAATCTAGCGCTAAATAAACAACAATAAACATAAGAAAATTAATGTCCCACAGGTCAACTGTCTTCTTCCAGCCTTTTTACCAACGTTAATAGATAATTTTAAGTCTGTTTTGGGATGTTGCAGATAACATTTCTGAGAAATTCAGGAGATTTAAGATGTCCTGTCTGTGTAGCTCTTTCTAAAATGAGGTTAGCTGTTCATTATTACTGTAAATCCACTGTTCTAAGTCCATTGCTAATTTATATATAAAATGATAGAGGCTTTCTAAGCTATTATTTTTAAGTCACAATTATCTGTCACTATGACTTTACCAAATGAAAGTATTGACAGTGCTGTGTCTTATTTTTAATTGTGATGTAGTTTTGGAAGTGCTCAATGGATGATTGTCAAATATTTTTTGGTACATTCAACTGGTTTCCTATTTGGAACTTGTGTGGTACAGTACATATATTTATTTATTCCAGCGCTAATTGACTACAGAATGTGCACTAGTCTACCCTATTTCAAGGGACACTATTGCATTTCAGGAAGTTTACTGCCCCACAGTGTGTGGTGACAACTGGTGTTCACTCTGGATTAACAATTCCCCTGTCCATGGCCTTGTGGGATTTCATCACTCCTGGGACGAGTCCAGCATCCCCAGGCTATGTGTAGTGTTTGTTCTTCATCTGTGACAACGGCAGACTGTTGTAGTAGAATATCACACTGCAGCACCTGACTTCTGTCGCTGCAGAAAAACCAGCATTTTGGTGTCACCCATTCCGAGTGGGACCTATGGGCGTGGGCCACACACCCTCCACCAGGCTTGTGAAGCCATTGCTTCCCCAGTAAAGATGATAGTCTAGAGGCCTGATGAGACAAGTTATGAGAGAGCTGCATAATCATGGCCCTACCTCCACTGTTCAATATAATACATCTTGGCACACCGGAATGGGGGAGGAGTTACATCAAAACAAATTCACCTCCCTGCACCCTTCCTGTAGATCCCAATGGGCTTTAGAAAAATATTGTAAGTATGTTCTGTGAAGCTGATTTTTCGTTGTAACTAAATGTAAATACAGGAATACACAGGAATCACAAGGTCCAAAATATCAAAATAAAAGGAAAGTAATTAATTTCTGCTATTTGGTAATAGGAAGTAACCAAATACATGATTACTATGCATTTCTTTGTACAGTCAGAGCAAGGAACAGTGCTAAGTACATAGTACACAACTCAATTCCAGGAGTTAAGCCTAAAGTATTTACGATATGAGTGCCAATTCCGGTATTCTCTACATTGGCTTATCTATAATGGGTGCAGTTTGTGCATTGTTCATTACAACAGATTTTGGGTCCAGGCTGGCCAAACACAGAACACCTTGCACTCCTGTTTAAATCATTATCTTGCCGGAGTTCTGATCAGCGCTGCTGCTGCTCAGTGGCTACTTTCTCAGTGAATTACACATGTGCGCCAGAGATTAGTCAATGGGCACAGGGTGGGAACCACCCTGTACCTGTTGACTCTTCATGGAGACCTGGGCATGAAGAGTAGACTGGCACCGGTAACAATAACAAAAGCCGAAAGTGGGACAGATATACAGATGGCTGGGAATGTTTTTATGCCATGGATCGGAAGGACAAAACGGCGGGAATCGCCGCATTTTGGTAGGAGTGGACACATAATGTAATTGACTGTTTGTTATGTCACTTAAGATTGTTTTTATTGGATAATATGGGTATATAACCCTTTAGCAAAGCACCAAGGTTACTCTCCTTTAAAAAGATCACAGAAGTGATCGAAAATGCGTTTGGAGTACTTGGTGCAATCATGTGACCCTGAATTGAATTTGGACTTTTACTGAATCAAGCCGGCTTTGGATGGTTTATTCCGGACTAACCTCCATTGTTTAAGCGCTTATGAGAACTGATTTGTTTCATGTTCTCCATCCATCTCAGTAATTAGCCATTTTTATTTTTCTGTGGTTCCCATGCATATATATATTGTTTTATGTGAATTAAAATGGTATTGCACCATATGCCATTATTTGTTCATTTTTGGGTATCCGTCTGTATTGAGCATGACACTGGCGGAAGACAGTGACGTGCTGTGAGCTTTATGGTTGGTGAGGCACTGGCTTGGTGGAGGCACCGCCGAAAGTCCCTGTGTGGATCGGTGGGTCCGGGTTGTTCTGCTCTGACAGGCAGGTGCGGTAGCGTCCCTCTGCATAAGCAGCAGAGACCCGGCAGAGCAGACCCCATCATCACTGGCTCCACCAAGTCACAATGGGGTCTGCCCACATACCTTTTTCACTTAAAAAAAACCATGCAGCCAAATGTACTAGCCTCTGAGTTCCGTGGCAGTACGGGGGTGTGGTATAAATCCCCGACAGTCGGGATTCCGACAGTCATTAGTCAGACGTCGGAATCCCGACTGCACAGTGGAGGGAGGGCAACAAAGACCCTTGCGGGCTCGCTGCGCTCGCCATGTTGCGGGCTCGCTGCGCTCGCCATGTTGCGAGCTCGCTGTGCTCGCCATGTTGCGGGCACGGTGGCGGGCTGTGCTCGCCACCTATTTTATTCTCCCTCAATGGGGGTCGTGGACCCCCACGAGGGATCTGTCGGGATTCCGACGTCGGAGTAATGACTGTCGGAATCCGGACTGTCGGGGAGCCGTCCGGCACCCACAGTAAGGGATACCGGCTGAACTCTGAGGTTTTTTTTAAAAGAGCAATCATTTACAATGCATGGTTTTGACTCTTTAAAAGAACCTATGCGTACAGCCAGCACCCAGCACAGCCACTAAATGCAGAGGCTAGTACATTGGGCCAATATACTCCTTTCATTTAAAAACACACTTATTTTACACAAACACACAGTAAACACCTCTGTCACTTTACACAAATACACAGTTATACACTTCTGTCCCTTAACACAAATTCACACAAGTCTTTCCTTTAACACAATCACACACAAACACCTATGCCACTTAAAAAATCACAGCCCCCACCCTCCACAAGTGCCAAACACACATTTTAGAAAAGGCACTGCTTACCCAAGTAGAATGACAGACTGGCAGCAGTGACAGGAGCGTTCCCGGGACAAGCACCCGGAGACAGAACGAGAGTGCCGGCGGGAGGCGGAAGAGAAACCCCGGACACTGGGGAGCACCATAGGCGAATCTAGAATTATGGTAATGATTGGTCCCAGATCCAGACATAACAGTAGGAGGACCTTTGCGCGGTGTAGCCGCGCGGCAAAATGGGGGCGTGGCCTCATGGTAAGGAGGCGTGGTATCATAAAAAGGGGTGTGGTATTACACTTTAGACCATATACAGTAATGCCCATTACACATTTTAGCAAACTCCGTAATACCCATTACACATAAAGCCACATGCTGTAATGCCAATTACACATAAGGCCACACACCATAATGCCCATTACACATTGTGCCACACATCATGATGCCCATTACATACTATATAACAAACCGTAATGCCCATTACATATTTGCCACATAAGTGCTGCTTACCTACGTGCTCATTGCTAGGGGGTTCTTGCTTGATGGCACCATAGTACCCATTACACATGATGCCGCACACCATAGTACCCATTACACATGATGCCGCACACCATAGTACCCATTACACATGATGCTGCACACCGTAATGCCCCTTACACATTAAACCTCACATTATGCGTAATGCCCCCACATACCGCCACTTGTAGCGTCCCTTAAGTAATGCCCCCAAAAGTGCCACTCACTGTAAATTTTTATATGAGCCTTCGCTGCTGCTGCAGGGAGAGATGAAGAGCGGTGCAGCTGCTTCTGTGGGGAGAGGAGCAGAGCGCAGCGCAGAGCACGCTCCCACTCCCCTCCTGGTGTCCCCTCTAGCCGAGTGGACATTTGAAATATTGTGCGCGCTGTTGTTGTGCGTGACGTCGGGGGAGCACGCCGGGCGCCGGCACCACATGATTAAAGGGGGGCGGGCTGAGGTGAAAACGGGGAGAAGAATTGGAGCGTAAGCTGCAGGGGTGACAGTCATTGACAGCTGGGCAGAGAGCAGGGGGCTGCCCAGCTGTATTCAGAGCACTGCAGGTCACGGCTGTTTGAAATAATACCCCTTTCATAACAGAAAATGCAGGGATTTACCCGGGAATATGGTCCCTGGATCATGCAGGGACATTCCCAGGTTGACCCCTTATACACCAGCCTAGTCCCTGCATTTTCTGGTGTGAGGGGGAGAGACAACCCCTCCCCTCTCCCTACCCCCCTTTAACTAACCAGCTATATCTTCGGAACCAACTGACCCATTTACATGAGACCAGTATCATATTGAAGAACTTTTGAGTTGGCTTCGAATGATTTTGGTCCCCTGAAACTGGGCTGTTTGGTTCCAGAGAAATCTGCCCTCAAAGAACATAAACAGCCATTAAATTACATTTAAGAAATGAAAAAAAAACGGTTTAACCTCAATATCCCTGGAACCATATGGATCCAGCCTGGTATCAGATTGAAGGCCCAGTGATTTGGGTTTGACTGAGATCAACCTCGAGCTTCAGTGATGCCAAAGGGGGAACTGGGTGGGGGTCAGAATTAGTGGGTCCCATGTTATCCTATAGGGATATTTGCCTGGCAGTATCTCCAGTTCCCAGGGGGCTAGAGACACGGGGCTGGGCTCGTTGTAAGCCCCACCCATCCCTAATGGGTGGTCCTGTGCACCCCCGGACCACCCCCTAGATTTGCCTATGGGGAGCACAGCATGATTGTAGATAGCAGCGGGAGCTGGCAGCCCAGTTCGGCACCGCCGCCCCCCCCCCTCCCCCGCCCTCCCGTATTACAAGTCAGTGGACGAGCCATACAGAGGAGCCAGACATAGCATGATAGCAGATAGCAGCGGGAGCTGGCAGCCCAGCCCGGCACCGCCCCCCCGCCTGCCCGCATTACAAGTGAGTGGACGAGCCATACAGAGGAGCCCGGCAGCCCAGCCCGGCACCGCCGCCCCCCCGCCCGCATTACAAGTAAGCGGACGAGCCATGCAGTGGAGCCCTGGCTCTTCCACCTCTAAGAAAAGCACTATGCTATGGGCGGCACTTATAGAAGTTCCTTGGTCCCCTGTCACTGAGACAGCGCCACTGTGCATAATCACATCTGTCTCAGTGACAGGGGTGTGCTGTCATATAGGCAGAAAAGCACTGACAGTCTAACTGTAATATGTTTACCAAGAGCGGTGCCTCCTAAACTAATTAAAAAAAAAAATAGCACTGTCTCCCCTGCCTTCCCTGACTGCACGTCCCTGGAAGAAGAGGAGACTTTGTAGGAGTAAGAGGAACGTATGGTCATATATACTAGTGTATGTCTGTGTAATACTGTGGAGAAGAGGACCGTTCTGATATATCCAGGGACATATTGTCATATTGAGAGGGCGCAGGTGGAGGGAACAACCCAATTTCAGTTTTTGCTTCTACTATTTAGGGGTGTAGGGTCACCCCTGTGGATGTGCCCACCATAGGCTGCCTGGCACACAAAACCTATCTTTCTCTATTCTACTGTGTAGACTGGCACAGAGCCAGAGTCTACTGTACTAAAGAGAGAAAGGGGCCTTCATGGAGACTTGCCATGGGCTCCCTGCTCTATTAAACTATCCCTGAGTCTCTGTCTAATGTTGAAATGTGTTGGTTAAAATAGCATTTTATGGACATCAGCTACAGTGGCAAACTAATTCTTTAAAACATGACAGAATTTTTAGAGATTAAAATTTTTACTAAGCATTCAAATTCCATGCAGATTTAAATTTAGACCATAACATCATTATTTTTTTCTACCTGCTGACCCTTCCTCTTGAAAAAATCCTGCGGGGAGATTTTTCATGCATTTGCATTAAGCACTTTTGTTGCAAATATAGACAGACATTGACATCATTTGGATGTGACATTGAAATATTGTATAAGATGTAGCACCACATTTATCAGGAAGAACGAGCACTTAAATAATGTGCAGATTATATTTCCTTCAATAAATGGAGTTGGTTGCATAATACAAACAGAAGGAAAGTTAAGATACATTTCTGAAAATAAGCATAGCAATTTTTATAAATGTGTTTACATTTTGAGATGTTGGGGGAAATTTACTAAAGGAACTTTGTAAAAAATAGGTGTATTTGTATCCAGAAATACACTTATTTTTGACATTTACTATCCCGAAAATACGGCAATTCGTAGTCATATTGATGTGCTATCAATACGAACACGAATTGCCGTATTTTCAGGATAGTAAATGTCAAAAATAAGTGTATTTCTGGATACAAATACACCTATTTTTTACAAATTTTCTTTAGTAAATTTCCCCCGTAATATTTAATTGTCACTATCCCACTATTTATCTATAAAAAATGTAATTCACACTAAATTTTATAGGTATCTCAAGTTGAGACTTAAACCATTGATGCGATATAAAGTGTTTAGCAGTGAAACTTTGTAAAAATAAACCACAAAACAAGATAAAAAAAGACTCACTTAAGATAACCTTGGCTAGATGAGTAATAATCAGCCTGGACAGGAATAGTAATCATGACTCAAAACATGGCAAGATAACATTAACATGTGAAAAGTAAGAACTGACTCAAGAACTGTACTGTATATGTCAGTGCAATAAGCAAAATGTTTTAAAATTTCTCACGTTGCATCACCACTACCAGCAAGTGTTTCTTCTCACCTCTAGCAGAAACGTAACCTCACATGGCCCCACTGTGTCACACATTTTTCAGCTATGTCTCCTGTTGAATTGATCTAATCAGATGTGCTCTTTTACTAGAAAAAAAACTATTTCAGCTACATGATTCCCAGAACATGCCTTTAACCAAGCCACTTTTAGCTACTTGTTAAATGCCGGTAAAAGATTCAAACGATAGTTGTCAAAATACGGCACTATAGTTGTATGGTTATAAGTTTCATTATACTGTATTATTGTTCAGAATTGTTTCAAGGTCATTCTTTAATTAATATGCAAAGCCAATGGAATGGTCTGATTGGAATAGAGAGCAGACATCCACATTACTCTAAAGCATGGGTCCTCAAACTGCGGCCCTCCAGATGTTGTGAAACTACAAATCCCAGCATGCCTTGCCACAGTTTTAACACTACTTTATAGCAAAACTGTGGCAAGGCATGCTGGGATTTGTAGTTTCACAACATCTGGAGGGCCACAGTTTGAGGACCCATGCTCTAAAGCCTTTTACGGTAATAATTAGGGTTACCCATCCTCAGTCACTCTTACTGTGAGCTGCATGATCAGCTAAACTCTCCCTGTGACAAGTAAACTGCATCCAGTGTAAGCACCTGGCGTCCCATATTTGGGGCTGCACACATCTTTGAAAAATGCTAGAAATTGAGCATTGTGAATCCTTTCACTGTTAGTAGTGATACCTGCTTTGGCTCCCATGTCTTTGCCTGCCTGACTTTGCTGTGGAACGGTATGCTCAAACTCCAGGCTTAAAAGTCATTCCTGCATCTAGATTCCTTCAGCGGGACTAAAATTTCCCTGTGGAGATCTCCTTCTGTGACCTGTTTGGGACTGAGCTACTTCTTTGGTTTGATTACATTCTAACATGGATACCTACACAGTCATCTCATATCAAGTTTTAGGTGTGGAGTGAAAGTTTTTTCCATACTTTGGCAAACCACTATCCATATATTGGACAGAGGGCTGCAATCAAGGGGGGAGGGGACTGTCATGTCTGGAGATTTAATCATAACATTCACACAGTACAGTGCAAATTTCTAGCATTGGACACAGAGTGAAATGAATTTGCGGCCCTTCTGAAGTCTCCCATAGCTATGTGAAGGAGCTCTACATGTGTGCTGTTCCTATTTGCTGTTCCGCATCCTGCAAGTCCGCAAGTGTTTTCTTATATTCAAGGCCAGCCCTACCATTAGGCAGCTGTAGGTAGCTCTGGGATCTGGGCGAGCGCCACAAAATTTGCCTATCAGAGGTCTACAAGAATGAGATCCCTTTTGTATTTAATGCAGGTAGCAGCTGTAGATCTTCTAAGATACCACTTCCACACGTTGTGGCTGGAAAGTGGGTATTGGTGACAGTGTGGGGTTAGGGGGGTTGGTTGGTCTTTTGCGTAGGGTAAGCCTTACACTGGCCCTGCATATATCATGCCATCTCTGGTGGACTAATGTAATTTTCACCAATACAATAACATACTCTCTGTTTGCTGTTGCACCATAATTTATCTCTGTCATTTCATTGGTGTTTTCTTCTACTTGTCTTCATTTGAATAATTGCTGTGCTTATATGCATCATACATGTGTGGGCAAGATCCCAAATATTCTTTTTTCTATACCATCTGTGGAAATACTATGGATGGAAATTGTGGTCTTGGGAGGCATGGGTCACTCGGAGTAGAACTCTTCCCTTGGAAACGAGTTTTCCCGTCAAACTTCTCTTTTTCATTTTTCCTTTTATATAATGCTTACAGCTAAGGCCAGCATTAACATACAGACAGAATGAGACATACAGTATACAGTATGTTGCTAATATACTCCTTCTTCTCTACCAGCCAAAAAAGTGCTTTGAACACATAAGAAAATACTATACCCACTGTGATTCTGATACTTTGTTCGTGGATCACTCCAGTGTCTCCTTGCTTGCAGCTGTAGCATCAGATTTTGAGCTAATTCTCTTTCTACTTAGTTATTGTCACTACTGAAGGTGTTTGTGGACCCTACTCTGAACCTTAGTTTGCTGCTGGAGTAGTTTGCAGAGCTTGGTAGATAGCTAGATGGATATATTGGGTTATATTGTAACCTTCTTAAACTGGATATGAGACAATAACTAGACACTGGTAGTTGACTAAGCCTGATGAAATGGCATGGAGTATAACTTGGCAGCGATTTGCAGTGACAGAAAGGAGATTTGAACTTCGTTTTAACTGACGAGAAGGTCCCAGCCCCTTGCTAAGGTCACTATAGTCTACCTTTGTGGGTCATCAAGGACTGGGAAGCAGGACTAGAATCCCCATGAATATATATACCTGGTAACAGGACCGCATTTAGCAGTATGCTGAGCTGATAATCAATGGAATCAGGGTCTGGACCAGGCAGGCAGAGCTGAATACTAAACTGGGTGGAACCGGGTCTTAGCCTGGATGGAGTCAGATACTGAACCAGATGGAACTGGGTACTGGACCTGATCGATACAGGTAATGGATTGGATCAAACTGAGTACTGGGCTGAACAGAACTGGGTACTGGAGTGGACAAAACTGCGTACTGGTTTGGAGGAAGAAATTCAACTTTGGTAGAAGACACTGCAGAGCACTGAGAACTAACACACAGAACCTGTGAAAGACATTGCTCTGATGATTTGGGAAATAGAACTGAACAGTTAAATACCTAATGACTAGTTGTAATTTGCCACAGGGGTCACATAAGATAATCTGTATTCTGATTGGCTGTGATGTGCTCAGCTGACAAACCAAACATGGCAGCACCCTGGGACCCAATCAGATGAATACGTCATGCCTAGAGACAGAGCCCAAACAGTAAGCCCCACCACCCACCCACCAGATGCTGCCCATCCAACACCCGCAAACAAAGAGAGCCTGAAATAAGCAGCACCACTTCCGCTGCGCACTCTACTGTTTTCTGACAGTTGTTGTGTGTTTTCCTCTTCCCTTTTTTATCCTTTTCTATCAACCACTTCCTCTCAGTTTTTGAGAATGAAGATCATATTACTTATGTCCTAGGGAAAGCTTGCCCTTGAGAAGGCTTATTTCAGGTTAATAAATCAATGGAGCAATACCAATGTTATTGGGCAGATATGGTCTCAGACACTTTCTTTTTTAGTACATCAATGAAGTACTGGTAAGAAAAATGGTAAGGAGCAGAAGATTGTTGGTGCCATTTTGAAAAATCCAACATAGAGACAGCAGCAATGTCCCACGGACACGATTTGGAGTTTATATCAAGCAAAGGTGGTAGCATGATTACATAAGTTACAGATCAAGCCCCAAATTGTTGGGTTTACAGATTTTGGAAGCACAAAGAAGGATATCTCTATAGAGAACACTAACTTGCAGATCAAACAATGGGTCTGATGTGGAATGGTAGCAGTAGACATTTTACTTCCATCTACTCCAATTATACTGAGAGAAGACTACAATGGCATGGTAGGAATTCCACATTGTTTAATTATCTTGGCTGTGATAAAGTTCCACAATTTGTGAAAAGATAAGATAAGTCTAAATGTGGTGGAATTTTAATGCTGCATGAACCAGTGGCAGGTGCACTTGTATTTTAGGGATGTTTTTAGGGAAGGGGGATAGTGGTGACTGTATGTTCTCAAAGGAGTAAATGGGATGTGGCCATGCCAGGTTTGTAGCGTAACATTGGCCTACGCACTGCTTTTGCACATAGGTTTATTTGTGGATTGTATGTCTGTATTATGGAAATTCCTCCCACTTCTGATCTTCCCAAAGCCTTTATATCTCTGAACACTATCTGAAATCTCTTTATTAGATTTTACCCTCCAACCTATACCTACACTACTGCATTCTCATGATGAGGGCCTTCCTCAAACTTTTTCATGTACTGTATAAATGTATTTATCTTTATTGTACAGAATTCCTTTCTTCTATTTATGTTCTATTGTCCGTACGGTCTGGCGTTTTAGTCCCTTACAATTCAGTGATAATAATATTTAGGGCATGCATGCATTTTTTTATGAATTGGACATATTCTATTTTTTAGCATATTATATCTTATGCTTTTATTATATAGTTTTTCCCTTATTTCAAATGTGTGAAAGTGCATTTTATGGTAGACAAACCATAAATCTCTGAGACAGCTCTTT
The DNA here is from genome assembly GCF_055691185.1 of Crinia signifera. NCBI lineage: Eukaryota > Metazoa > Chordata > Amphibia > Anura > Myobatrachidae > Crinia > Crinia signifera. The sequence goes on from NC_139217.1 coordinate 191,087,648, forward strand.
TCATGCTCTGTACCTTTCTGTGTAACTCAGCGTGCCTTCAATCTTCACACTTTATGAATCAGAAGTGGATATTATACTCCTGTCTGCTTAATTTATATTCTGATTTTATATACAGTATATAGTTTCCTATTCTTTATTTTCTGTTCTACTGGACATGTGAATTCCTATGTGACATTATCAATTACTCTATATCTTAGTGTTATGTTATATTTCAAATGTCGTCCGCAATAATAAATATACAAGAATTTAACTATTAGTAACAAAAATCAGTGTAGCTCTAATGCTATTTGCACCTAACATTTTCTATGCCCTTATATGCAGATTATTGCAGGTTCCAAGGCAAGGTCCATCACCATACTGTACTTTGATTAAAGAAAATTGTGAGCTTTTCACAACAGGGAACAATTCCAAATGCTGCAGTTTAGTCAGTTCTTATATAGGATATGACTATGCAAGGTCATGGGTCAGCAAAATTATTTCAAATTCCAACTCTACCACATGGAGACAAGAAGCATTATGGCCCTGTCATGAGGGTTTCCCTGCACAGTTCTGTACATTGTTTGTCAGTTACAAATTAATAATTAGTATTATCAAAATAAGGTTATGCAATCCATTTCCAAACTATTCCAAATTACCTGGCATCACTCATTTTGAAAAAGACTATAATGCCATTAGGCTTCACAGGGGTTGGGGCAGGTGTCCCAAATAAGGGATTACTACCCATAACCCCCACACAAGCTTCGAAGACCAGGGTGGGAAATGATGGGGAAGCATTGCCATATCACATTGGGGCAAATGTATTAAGCCTTTACAAGAGATAAATGCAAGGGTGATGAGGAGAGATAAACGTCCAGCCAATCACCTGCTAACTGTCATGTTACAGGCTGTGTTTGAAAAAAAAAAAAAAACAGTAAGGAGCTGATTGGCTGGATGTTTATTTCTCCTTATCACACTTGCATTTATCTCTTGTTCAGGCTTAATACATCTGCCCCATTATCCTCTAAGTCCCAAAGTCACTGCCACTCCACCAACTACAATTGCAGTAGTGCTTCCAATTGGGCCTGATTGAAATGTGTATGGTTTGTTCATAGTCTGCACCAAATTTGTGCAGACCATAGCCTACTCAGACCTGCCATGGGAACCCCTCTATCCATTTGGGAAGTCTATATCTGATGACCAATACTGGCTTGGCATGCCTACAAAATGGGAATGACACTTCCCCATCTTGTAAAATGATCTCTATTTGCAGCTACCCATCTGCCCCTGAACTGCAGCAGTAAGAGTCCATCATGCTGTGGCTAACGGAGTTCTGGGAATGTTCACACAAGTTCCATTCTGCACATTCACAGACCCACATACAGATTTGTACATAAAATATCAGGTTTGTGTACAAAGTCATTACACAGCTAGATCCAAAGGACCTTTTTCACATATTTATGAAAATGACCAGCTGACAAATAAGTCTAATCATTTCTCATAGCCTTTTATAAAAAATATTACCGGATTTAAAAAATAATTCTTATGTTTCAGTTATACTTTCATTCTAGTTTATTTTATCCATATCCTAGTATTGAGTCATTCATATTCTTGCAAGCAAATATCATTAATGTATCGCACTGTAAATCATATTTTCATCAGTACTGATGAAGTTGTTGCAAAATGGAATGTACACAGTGTCTTTATTTTAGTCCCAGATTTTCTGCATGCTGTGAAGTCCTTCTGTGTGATAGATATACTGTCACTGCTATTGTCTTTCCTTTGCTGTTGGAGTCTGGAATCTCATGGGAGCTGTATCTTGGTATGTGAAGAACAAGAATATGACTCAGACAGATAGAACTATTGCGTTAATGGGTCACTGAGTGACAGCTGAGCTATCTCTCTGAGGTATCAGTCACACTGTCATTGCAAAGATACAATGTTTTTACTGTGAAATATACCAACTCTATTTGGACAGTTTTCTGGTCGTCAAAGATAGTGTGTGTTTTTTTTTTCTAAATATTCCTTCAGGTAAAATATGAAAATGCAAAGTAACTGAATAGACTTGGTTCATATTAGGTCAATATATATCTAGTAAGTGATGCAAAATATTCAGACAGCATGACACTTTGCTCAACAGCCGTTAACAATTTATCATAGAAATGATAAAGAAAGTAACCCATAAATATAGTTTGGATTCAGCAATGCATACAGCTGTAACATTACAATTTCATGTTTCTTTCTGACCTTTAAAGTAAAACTTTAATTGTTTATAAAGCTACATTTCCTTATAAATAACTTAAAAGCCATTTGTGTCTGTAGAACAAGCTTAAATATCACTTCAATAATATGACTTTTCATTCACTTCATAAATACAACAGTAGTTTATTGTCATGTTTCAGTTTCTTATTCTCTTCAAATGTGTGGTATAATAAAATTGGCTAAATATGGAAATAATCTGATTTATTGTATATTTAATTCTGAATCACTGAATGAAGACAGTAATGACATTTGTAATGTGCAGGATATACCAAGCAGATACAGGTGGCTGATAAATTAGTGCAAAGTATTTTTGTTAGTGGAACTAAGGAGCAGGGTGTCAGGAACCCCAGTTCTCATGCCGCTCGCATGCTCCCCTTACCGGCACGCTGGTGTAATCTGCTCCGCAGATCAGCCTCTGGTATAGTCTGCTACCCCTGACGCGATGTCTCCTGCTCTCAGGTCATTCCCTGTGTCACCTAGAACTCCAGGTGTGTTCCCTGTCCAGATTGCAGGTCACATGATCCAGGTAAGCTCTCACTCACTTCCTGGTCAGTGTGCTGCTGCTGCGGCTAATTCCTCAAGCCTGCATCTGATTCTTTAATCACCTGGAGGGATAAAGTCTGCTTCACAGTCTCCTCCCCGTCTTGAACAACTCGTCAGTTTCCCTGGTGAGTTCTCCAGTGTCAAGCTCCTTTCAAGACTCCCCACTTGCTCCACAGGTCCGGTTACCTGAGTCCGCTGTTACCTGTTACATCCTCAGCGTCCCTGGTTATTCCACTCCTGCCAGAAGCTTCCACAAGTTCCATCTGCCGTGTGATCCAGCTCTCTGTGTGCAGCCCAGGTTACCTTCTCAGCGTCCGGATACCAGTGGGTTCCCATGCCCGTTACCCTTCAGCTTCCAGGCCTCTCCAGCGATCCCCAGTGATCACCATCGATAACCAATGATTCTCATCGAGTCCCCTCTGGCTCCCAGGCCGCATCTCCGAGTATACCTCTCCGGCTCCCAGGCCGCATCTCCTCCGGCTTCCAGGCCACATCACAAAGTACTCTCCTCCTGCTCCCAAGTCGCACCATCGAATACCATCGACCGGCTCCCAGGCCGCATCCCACGGTACTCAGTCCCCTATACTGTGTACAACTTGCTAGCCACATTCCTCTCTGCCCTCTGTGTTGCTACCAAGCATTTAGTGCCATCGATCACCATCGATGGTTTAAGTACCCCATAACATCATTGCTCTCCAGTCTCCAGAGTATCAAACCCTGCCAAAGTCACAGAGGAACCTGGGCAGAGGGCCGCGACCTGGTCGGCAGTTGCAGCTAAGTCCATATCCCCTTGCGGGGGTCACTGGTGAATACCGCTGTCGGCTTAAACCCCGCGCCTCTGCTTTAGGTTTCAGCTAATCCTCTGTGTCCCCGGCAAATCATCATTCTCCATTCCTCCGTGCATGAGCTCCAGATATCTCAAGCCTCCCAGCTTCCGATTCCCAGCGTCCTCCACTGGCGCACCCAGGTCAGTGCCGGGAACACAGAAAGTCCAGGCCGTGACACAGGGCAGGTGATAACGCACCAACCAATCAGCTCTGAACTGTTGTTACAGGCAGGATTTGAAAAATTACAGTTAGAAGCTGATTGGCTGGGGTATTATCAACGGCCACTTCACCAAGTTTAATTAATCTGCCCCTGAATTGCTTATGGGCAGGTCCTGCATTCTGCAGGAGACTCCCTGAAATAACAGCAATCTCCCTCTCCCTCATTAGTCTAGCAATCTCCCTCATTTCACCATTTGCTAGTACTTTAGCAAGTATAGTAGCTCTAACTAACTTGTCTTTTTACAATCTCTCCATATATGGAACTAGACACGCCCTTTGGGTGGAGCATGACACGCCCCCTCAATGGGGCGCTGTGCACAATTCTACTACCAACAATTATCTCCCTGAAACTAGCTTTCAAAAGTAGGCAAGTATGATGAAAATGCTGTTTGGTTTCTCTGCCCATCCCAGTGGCAAACGCAGGATTTTCAGAAGGGGGTTTCCAGAGGGGCGGAGCAAAGCACGGAGATGGACACTTAGGTGACCCAGTATATGCCGGGTCAGTTAAAGTGTTATAGATAGACCAAATGTTAAATGTATATAAATAATAATAATATTAAAATAATACACACACACGCACATATACATACATAACAGCAGTGTAGATCCTTGGGCATAGCAATGTATTGGGGCCCCTACCGATCCTCCAGCGGTAGGGGTGGGGGAAGCTTTGATGCCCCGCTGGTGGTAGGGGGTATTATATCAACCACTCAGCATGTAGGGCCTGGATCAGTAATTTCCACTAATTACCCCTTTACTGCACAGATGGTGGGAGATGGGGTGGGAGAAGGGGGCATTGGGCTGAATGAAGGGGCCCTGACACATAACTTCCAGGGTGGTAGAGGATGTTTAATATGCAGAGGAGGGGTGTATAGTGGAGTGGGCTTATTATTCATAATTTTCTGGTGGGAGGACAGCTTGCTTGACTGCAGATATCTCCAGTTCCCAGAAATAGATTTCTTAGATTTTAATGGAATTAAAAACGAGATAATGTCACCTACCAAATGGTATTGGGGACTAGGGGATCAGAATTCAGGAGGCAGAGCAATCTGCTAATGAGTATATAAAACTACATACCAGGTGTGTGGAGCTGCAGCAGTAACCAGCTGCTGGAAGGCTGATATCTCTAGTTCTGGGAAGAGTAGAGACAAGCTACTAGTATTCATCAAAGGGGAAGAGTCACAGCTTTTGGAATATACCCTCAGAAAAACTCTAAGTCAGACAGAACCTGAAATATCTGACTGGGAAGAGCAATTAACAGGCTTGGATGGGGACCACTGTTTTGAAGTCAGATATCTCCGGTTCCCAAGGGCCGATTTTTAAAATTCTTGTACCCATGGAAAGAGGAGACCCTCAGCTTTCAGTCTAGGGCCCTTAGACTCCTGGGGGTGTTTCTGGGTACTCAGAAACCCCCCCCTGCGTGCGCTACTGCATCCCATAATGTTAATATTAAACACAAAGCCTTTTTTTATGTTTTTTATTAAAGCATTTGTGTTAAAGACATAGAAATTACATACAGTTCCAAGTTACTGGATTACCAGCATTATCTGTATAAAGTTTTAACGCTAGACAATCGTTATATATTTGTTAATGCTATGTAAACAGTTGTTTTTTCAATGAAAACATCAAGATAAAGAACACGAGTGAGAAGTATAAATCCGTCTTAATTCAATTCTATTTGATGGCCATAAAACATAAAGACAAGACATCACATAGACAAAGACAGGGGTAGAAACATAATGGAGGGGGGAGGGGATTGCTATCTATTTATACCAAGTCATATCTTAAATATTATATATCTAAATATAATGCTTCTTTAACCTTGTCTGGTTTTTAACAAAGTTGAAGTTAGAATTACTGTAGTTATTCACAGCCTGTTGGCTTGTCAATGGTGGTGGTGGAGTCTTGGTTCTCAGTAAATCTTGAATTTTCAAATGCTGTCCTTTTCGTGCTCTTCAAGTGTGTTGATGAAGGGTGACCAATTTTGATCAAATTGATGAACTCCATTCACCAAGTCTAATCTAGTATTTCGTCCACTGTATTAATATACATTTTCTTGCTAATGTTATAATCATAATAAGAAGTGAGATATTATATTTACTCAAGCCTTTGTGGGGCCACGCTTGAAGCGATAGACCCATAAATGTTGCTATGTCTGTTGTAAAAAGGCATTCAAAGATATCATTTATAAATTGGAGAACTTTGTTCCAATATCTTCTTAACTTAAAGCAATCCCACATGCAATGAGAGAAATCTGCAACTCGCAAACGTAATGCAATGGCCTTTTTCCTATGGGACAATAAATTTCCTTCTATGGGGGGTGATATATGCTCTGTGCAGAGTTCTCACATAAACCTCTTGTAGATATGCTGACTTTAGGGAGGTAAGTGATATATTGTGTAAAGCCAACATGTCTGGTGCGCCAGTAAGCGCAGGAAAGTCTGTTTTCCATTTATTCCATAAGAGGTTCCACTGTGGGTCTTTAGAGATATCGTTAGTCATTAACAGAGTGTACATACGTTTAGCCTTATATGGTTTTTCTGCTATATAATATAGTACGCTATCTATATTTACTATCTGGGATGACAGTATAGTGCTTCTGTTTTCATTTTTTTTTTTTTGGGTGTTCAGATAATGTCTGACTCTGACATGCAAAAACATAAATAGATGTGATTTTGGTATTTGGATGCTAAGGGGGTTATGCAATGTGCCACCGTTATTTTCGAAGTAGGAAATAGCGGCAGCTCCCTATTCAATGCTGTCATTAACGACAGCATTGACGTGGGATCACAGCATACCGGGCCCGACTTCAGAAGCTTTCGAGACCGTTCTGCCAATATCGGCTGTGGATTGTCGTGATTCAGGCCGCAGATCGACAATCCACGGCCGTTTTTGCGGCCATGCCCCATTTGTGCCCATCAGCAGGTGCGACATTGAATCCCGTCTGTCGTTATGCGGTCGACCTGACCGCAAACGGGCCAGGATCACGGCTGTCGGTGGGGATCGACAGCCGTGATCCCCAATTGCATACCCCCCTAAGTATTCAAACGTGTAGATATTTCCTCCAGGGTCAAAAACTTTGGAAGAGTTATTCAAACCCTTTTCCTTCCATATCAGGTACATAGGATTTGCAAGAGAAGGGGGGAAGATGGGTTTCCCCATATCAGGATGAACTGAGAAATAAAGAGGTTCCTTTTAGATTTTTTATTCCTATTTATCCAAGTTGCATAGGTATCCCGGAATAGAATATGGAGTCTAATGTTTTGAGGGATATTTGAAAGTTTAGAATGAATTAGTGCGCTAGGAAAATACGAAGAAAAAACAGCACACTCAAGCTTATAATCAATGTAGTTGAACTTATTCAAAATCCAATCACTGATGTATCTAAAAACCACAGCAGAGGTATATGCTGGTAAGTCTGAACATCCTAATCCTCCTTCCGATTTAAGCGTTTTGAGCTTCTGTTTAGCTATCCTAGGCCTCTTGTTTTGCCAAATAAATTTGGAGAAAATCGCTATGTTTTTCGAAGTGCAATTGGCAACATTTAGATATTGTAGAAGATTTTTGGGAATATAATGGCCTGGATAATAGCCAATCTACCTAATAGAGAAAAAGGGAAATCTCTCCACGCTTCTAATTTAGTTGTAATTTGGGATATAACAGGAGTATAGTTTAAGGAATATAGTTTAGAAAGGACAGCAGATATCTGTACTCCCAAATATTTAAAATGTGAGGGATTTACCGTGAAGGGATTTCTGAAGAGTTTAATAATTCTATATTAGCCTTACCTATAGGAAGGATTCCTGATTTTGATAAATTTACTTTATATCCTGAGATGTCTCCAAAAGACCCAATGAGATGTAGTAAGGCAGGGAGGGAGTGAGAGGGGTTGGAAATAAAAATCAAAGTATCATCCGCAAAAAGCACAATTTGAATTCCTTGTATAAGTTTGGAAGATCTTACTGCTATAGCAAGAGGTTCTATAGCAATGGCAAATAATAAAGGAAAGAATGGACATCCCTGTCGAGTGCCCCTGGCCAGCTGGAATGGTGGTGATATTACACTTACAAGCTATAGTTGAAAATGGGGATTGATATAGTGTTCTTATTATGCTAACGACTTGTGGAGGAAATCCAAAGTTTGTTAAAGTTTTAAAAAGATGAGGCCAAACACCATATCGAATGCCTTCTCGACGTCTAACGTCAGCACCATATTGGATGCCGACGTCGGCTCCGATCTGGCATTCGAGTGCTGAATGGCTGCTAGCACTCTTCTGACATTCACAACCGAATGCCACCCAGTAATGAAGCCTGTTTGGTTTTCGTGTATGATTAAAGGCAGTATAGGTTTAAGGCGTTTCGCTATTATTTTTGTAAATATGTTGCTTAGGGAGTGGGTGCTCCAATTGTGGCCCCTTAACTTTTTCTGGTAAGCCAGTAATTCTCAAGTTACATCACCTTGCTCTATTTTCAATATTTTCCACAGCATCAATAAGACGTTTGTTTTCCAATTTTAAAGTCTTTGCAGCCTTCTACAAGGTCTGAATTTGATCTGTGCTATCACTAATAGTAGATTATGCATTAGTGAGGCAATCTGAGAGAGAATGGAGCTGGGTAGTTATATCTGTTACAGCTTTCTGTAAGAGGAGAGCCATTGTAGTATGGATGGCTTCCACTAGATCAGAGTATGAAAGTGCAGAGATACCTGAGGGCTGTGATGATGGATTGGTGTCAGGATTCTGCTCCACAGTAGGTTTTTTCACCAGTGGTGTGCCTTGGGCATTATCTTGGCCCGGCACCATGCTGTGCTCACCCCGTCTCTTCTCCTGGCGCTGCTGCTGCGGAGGAAGAAGGGCTGGTTGTAGCGTTTTAGCGGTGGGGACATATACGTGTCCATTGTGGTAGGAGAATGTCTGGGGGACATGGAGCGGTGTCTTCGTGAGGTAGACATCTTGCAGGTATCGGGAGGGACAGAGGGAGACGGAGCGGTGTGGAGTTGCTACTGACTCCACACTGCCGGAACCGGAAGTGCTCAAACACAAAGCCATTGATAAGTTTTACTGAACAAATTAGGTCACAATACGGAAAACCATGTACACTAAATGAAAAATAATTAAAACATTATTTTAAATGAAGATCTGTGTTTTGAGTGGTGGTACCTTTTATGGGGCCTACACACGTAGCGATTTAGGGGACGTTTCTAAGCGATCTCATTAGATTGCTTAGAAAATGCCCCTCCCTCATTTCATGTGTAGGGTCATAGCGATAGTGAAGCACGCTGCTGCACGTTGCTATCGCCTGGCAATTAATATCCAGCATGCTGGATAAATCTATAATCGCTGGTATCAGGGCCAGTGTTCTGATATAGAACACTGGCCCTGACAGATCGCTCAGCGGCTCATCGCTATGCAGCGCTGTGTGCTGAGCATTCATAGTTACCAGCACACAGATGATACACTGTGTAATTGTTTTCTTAAATAAAAAATATGAAATATGCTTCTTTCCCTTAGGACTCAACCAACTATCATGTCTCTTTTGATTATGATTGTCAGTTTCTGTGAGCTTTCCAAGAGTTTGTTTCTAGCAATGGACTCTCTGGTGGCCTACGGTGGTGAGTATGTGCCTTTGCAACTCAATCCTGTGTGTGTTTCTCTATGCACAAGACTGCAATGGAGGTCAGTAAATCAACAGTAACTGTAGGAAATATATGAGAATGATGGAGAGAGATCGGTCCTAGTTCAGTAGCCCCCTTTTGTGATGCCCTTTTGATAGCTGGAGCCTAGGGGTCACTGCCTCCAATGTCTTTGGAAGTTTTTCAGCTGTATATGTTATGTACAGTAGTTAAACAATTATAGCATAGCTGTGGATAATGAATTTAAGTTAAAAAAATAACCTTTTATTATTTACCTTTAAGAGTAGATATAAACAGGAGTGAACCATGTAATTCATACCGCATACCTCCCAACATTTTAAAGCCTAAAATCATTATCTGTTGTGGCGCAGGTGCTCCTGGTCCAAAAAGGGTGTGGAGCTACTTGGCAGGTGGGTGTGGCTATGTGTAGATAGGGCATGACCTAGCGCCACAACCCAAATTTTTGTCCTGTTCATGGCGTGCCTAGCACTTTCCTAGTAGCTCGGCAGGCCCTGGGCCCCCTCTCTCCCTACCTCCTTCCTGCACTAAAGAGATGCCATGCGCAGGTTGTGGCTGGTTAAAACTTTAGCACAGGCTTCTATTGTGGGAACCGGCCATATGTGCATCAATGGAGCCATGCACAGCTTATCTGGTCTGGAGCTCCGCACTCCTGATAGTCTGAGGGAAGCCCCATTGACTAACGTTATAGGGGTGGAGGCACAAATGTCAACACACTTGCGGCTCCTCAGGTCTGTTTGTTGTCTCGTTGATTTATTTATTTTTGAACCCCCAAGATGGAACGAGGACAGATAAACGCTGGATGAATGTATCATTTTTTTTCACAATGATTTTACTGGAGAAAAGGACAGGTCTGCGGGGGGACTGTATATTTAAGTATGTATGTGTGGTGTATGTATTGAAACTTTTGATTCGGTGTCAGTGTTTTATGTGGGATATTGGTTCTGTAGTGGGGATACAAGTACCTGTGGGCCCATTACTGCCTCGCATGCTTGTACATTCTGTTCTCCAATTCCCGTATATGGGGGAGGCTTGCTGGGTCTTGTAGCTCTACTACAAAATCCAATACTTAATGCTTAATCTATTTTTAAACATTTAATTTTAAGCTACCAGCCCAGCATCGATTGCCCAGGGACATGGGGACAGCCCTGGCTTCAGCCCAGGCTGGGGCTACCCTGGAGGGGGGAACCCTTTATTGGGTGTCGTGGACACCCATAGAGGGACAAAGTGCCGGCATTGCAGTGGTCGGGATTATGGCGTCGGTATTTCGACCGTCGGTATTCCGACCACCGGGATTTTGACCGCATCCCGGTCCAAGGGGTTTATTCTAGTTCATTCTTTCTGACAAAATCCTTCTTAGATGGACAAAACCATGTGCACTGCAGGGGGGCAGATGTAACATGTGCAGAGAGAATTAGATTTGGGTGAGTAATTTTGTTTCAGTGCAGGGAAAATACTGACTGCTTTATTTTTACACTGCAATATAGATCTCACTTTGAAGTAAAACCCCACCCAAATCTAATTCTCTCTGCACATGTTACATCTGCCCCACCTGCAGTGCACATGGTTTTGCCCATCTAAGAAGGATTTTGTCAGAAAGAATGAACCAAAATAAGGCCCCAAGAGCACTGTGCTCAAATAGTACTCTATAAAATAAAATTAAATATTCTGTGGGTGTCAATGTCAACACCTCTCGATATGGACCCTCAAATAGTATAATGCATGCCCTCGCAATAGCTTGTTATGCTCAGCACACTATTATGTTTTCCCTCAATGCCGACATGAATCGTGAAGTATGAAAAAGTCCAAAAATAGAAAAATTTGGAAAAAATCATGTCGACCTTTATAATGTTGATCTATTGACACTGTTGACCTATTGGTGGTCGACTTTTTGTTGTCAACCTATTGACTGTCTATCTAGACACTATGGGGGAAATTTACCAATATGAAAAACCTAGTTTTTCGTATTGTTTTTTTCCCTACGGTTGCATACGACTGTTTAAGTCGTATGCAAACTCGTGTTCCGGAGGGTCAGTTACAAAGCAGTCAGATACGACTGCTTTGTAACCCTCCGATGGTGTAGCCATCCGTATTAGCGGCCGTATATACGGCCGCTAATACGAATTATTTGTAGCAGTCTGCACGGATCAGTCAGATCCGTGCAGGCTGCAAGGTGTAAAAAAAAATAGAAAAATAAATAAATGAAAAAAAAAAAAACGGCGTGGGGTCCCCCCCACAGCCGAAACCAGCACCAGGCTGAAGGAGCCGGGGCCGGTAATTAAAAATCAGGGAACCCGACAAATAGGGGATCCCCGATTTTTAACAACCAGCCCCAGGCTCCAGGTCCGGGGCTGGTTCCCAAAATACGGGGGCCAAAATGACTAGGGGTCCCCCGTATTTTAAGAACAAGCCCCAGGCACAACCAGCCAGCAGGGTAATGTCACAGCCGGGGGACACTTATAATATAAGGTCCCGCGGCCAAAACATTAACCCTACCGACCAGTCAGCCTGGCCAGGGGCCCTGGGGGAGTGGGGACCCCCCCAATGAAGGGGTCCCCCCCCTCCAGGACTTACCTGACCAGGCTGAAGCCTGGTGCTGTCCTCGATGCCCCTGGGCGGTGGGCATCGAGCTGATTATCGTGTAAAAAATAGATGAAACTATTGTTTTTTACTGTGGCACTACAAGTGCCAGCAAGCCTCCCCAGCAAGCTGGGACTTGGAGAACCATAAGTCCCAGCCTGCTGGGCATTAAAGGGCCCGCTGGCACTTGTAGTTCCACAGTTAAAAAAATAGTGCACAAAACACACTGACACCCATTTAAAATAAAACTTTAATACACACATTACACACATACTAATACTTACCTATCTTCTTCCCGTAGGTAGCCCTGGTCCTGATGTCCTCCGGTCCTGTGTCGGCGTTCCTCTTCATGTCGACGTCCTTCTTGAAGTCGACGTCCCTGTCGGCGATGGCGTCCGGTGTCCGGGTCCGACGAAATCCATGGAGGAAGCTGTGGAAGGAAACCATACTCACCTGTCCCAGCGCGACGTAGTCCAGGTAAGGGTCTTTGCAAAAAAACAAACCGAACACCCGAATCCAGCCGGACACAGAGACGCACGGTGTTTGTTTACATCGTGCGGCTCCGCCTCCCGAATGCCGCTATTGGCCGCCTTGCGGCCTAGCGGCCAATCAGGAGCCGCTAGGCCGCAAGGCGGCCAATAGCGGCATTCGGGAGGCGGAGCCGCACGATGTAAACACCGTGCGGCTCTCTGTCCGGCTGGATTCGGGTGTTCGGTTTGTTTTTTTGCAAAGACCCTTACCTGGACTACGTCGCGCTGGGACAGGTGAGTATGGTTTCCTTCCACAGCTTCCTCCATGGATTTCGTCGGACCCGGACACCGGACGCCATCGCCGACAGGGACGTCGACTTCAAGAAGGACGTCGACATGAAGAGGAACGCCGACACAGGACCGGAGGACATCAGGACCAGGGCTACCTACGGGAAGAAGATAGGTAAGTATTAGTATGTGTGTAATGTGTGTATTAAAGTTTTATTTTAAATGGGTGTCAGTGTGTTTTGTGCACTATTTTTTTAACTGTGGAACTACAAGTGCCAGCGGGCCCTTTAATGCCCAGCAGGCTGGGACTTGTGGTTCTCCAAGTCCCAGCTTGCTGGGGAGGCTTGCTGGCACTTGTAGTGCCACAGTAAAAAACAATAGTTTCATCTATTTTTTACACGATAATCAGCTCGATGCCCACCGCCCAGGGGCATCGAGGACAGCACCAGGCTTCAGCCTGGTCAGGTAAGTCCTGGAGGGGGGGGACCCCTTCATTGGGGGGGTCCCCACTCCCCCAGGGCCCCTTGCCAGGCTGACTGGTCGGTAGGGTTAATGTTTTGGCCGCGGGACCTTATATTATAAGTGTCCCCCGGCTGTGACATTACCCTGCTGGCTGGTTGTGCCTGGGGCTTGTTCTTAAAATACGGGGGACCCCTAGTCATTTTGTCCCCCGTATTTTGGGAACCAGCCCCGGACCTGGAGCCTGGGGCTGGTTGTTAAAAATCGGGGATCCCCTATTTGTCGGGTTCCCTGATTTTTAATTACCGGCCCCGGCTCCTTCAGCCTGGTGCTGGTTACAGCTGTGGGGGGGACCCCACGCCGTTTTTTTTTTTTATATTTAATTTTTTTCCTATTTTTTTACACTGCAGCCTGCACGGATCTGACTGATCCGTGCAGGCTAAAACGCAAATAGAATAGGAAAATGGTGTTCTATTTTCCTGTCGTATTTGCGTGGGTGTTTCACACCACTTAGCAGCCGTATTATCAGTACGGCTGCTTAGTAAATCAGAAACCACCATTCTTTTGAATGGTGATTTCTGTCGTATCCTATCAATGGTGTAGGGCATTCGTTTTTGTAACTACAAATACGAATGTTCCATCTTTAGGACTACGAATTGTTGTATTTTTGGGATTGTAAATCCCGAAAATACAAATTCGTAAAAAAAAGGTGTATTTCTCCCTACGAATACACCTTTTTTCTACGAATCCATTTTGGTAAATGTCCCCCTATAGATCTATCAACTGGATACCAGAAGACTTACATCACATGTCGATAGAAGATGAGAGACAAGAGTGCCTTATACTTCCCATCTCTCAGCCACCTGCAGCCCCAGTGCAGGCTGCTACTTCATCTACTCTCCAGAGCATAGGTAAGCAGGCATGACCTGTGATGTCATGCCACTGCAGGTTACAGAAGTAAGAACTGATGATGCAACTATTCCTACAGTTGCCACCAGCACTACCATTCTTGTGTCTGGAGGCAAATTCCTCCATTACCACAGAGCACACATTTTTGTCATTTGCATAGGCATCATAATCAGCCATTTTTCAGTTGGCTGGAATTTCTTGCAATCCCACCTGTCAGAGGCCACTGGGTTTGCAGCAGTTTTCAATTCTGCAGCTTGATAAATCTGTTTATAATGTAGTAATGTTAAAAAATTAGGATGGTGATTTTGAACATCGAAAATTCTGCATTTTTACAATCCAGTCATATAGTAAATTTACCCCATGGGCTTTAAACATTTCTTTATCTCTCTGCCCATTGTATAAAATATCAGCTATCATAGTGTAAAATACTTTCTGTTCATTTTTCATTGTATTTTATTCAGAGCTGTCACAATTTCTTATTAATATGGAGCCGCATAAAGATATTAGGGCGAGCAAAGTGCTACATTTATTCTTACCAGAGTCTAGGATATTCTATCAGTTTAACCTCAAAGGTACTGTGTTCAGGCATTTAGCTGTAATGCCCAGATAGAGATTCTGTTTTAGTATCTATTTACCCTGTCAGACAAGACAACATTTTGAAAACGTACCTTTTACCAAATGTTTCATGACAGTTATTGCTGAAGTTGGAATTGCTAACTGCTTACCGGAATCACACAGCCCATTATTCTCCCCGTTACCTTCCATCTGTAACAGAAAAGAGTTTAAACAATGCAACCTATTAGCAATTGCTCAATGTCTTTGCCAAATGTAAACAGATGGTATGATGACAACAACAATGCCTAAACTAATAGTGCTGCATTTGATAGATACATAGATAGATAACATATAAAAGAAATCTTTAGAGTATACCTGCCTTCATATTTAAACATCCATGAGATTTGTGGTACACTCTTGTTTATATATTAATAATAATAATTTTATTTTGATTGGTTAGTACATGTTTGGGGGCTGGTTATTACTAACCAATCAGAACGGCTTTTTTAAGTTTCTAACAACAAATTGAAGGGCTGGTCTGGCTCCTAAATGTCTTCTTCCTATCCTGGCATAAATCTGGTTGTTTGTCGCTCTGTCTGTCAGCCTCTGCATGGCCTGCATGACATCCTCTTGCAATATACCTGGCCAGCAATCTTTCCCATGAACATCATCCGGAGGACATGGGTATGCCATCCCCCTGTGGCCAAAAAGGAATTTGAGGTACCTGAACATTGCTTAATAACATCAAATGGCATTTGAACGAGCACAATAGGAAGGGACCCCTCCATATGAACTTTATTCCTAGCACCCCAATGGGTGAATATGACATAACTATACACATTATACAGTACATGTTTCTTTCAATGGAATAGTCCTAAATGTATATATATTTTTTTTAAATATCATTATATTTTAAATATTGTTTTATATGAAATATACCATTTATTAAATGTGATAATATCTTAATTGCCATGTTTAGTGCGGTTACCTTTATTATTGTTGTTTCCTATGTTTTTGACTGCGGGAGTTACTACCCCCAGTACTTTCTAATTATTTGACACACCAGCTTGTTGCCGATGACCCCCTCCATATCGTTTGATATATACCTTTATGTGTATACCAGAACCTGTACTATGCAATCCAGTCAGAGGGCCGCAAACTGTACTATGTGACCAGTGAAGCTCAAATCTCCTTAAGTGGGTCCCTGGTGAACACCAACATAACAAAAGAGGCCACATTTCTGCAATGATAAAATCATTTTAAGATATACATTTACAATATAATCTGACTACATGTAGGATTAAGATGGCTGATGTATAAAACCTAAATTTTATGTTGGATATGGTAGGAAGTAGGATGGCTACCAAGTATTTTGTAAAAACAAAGTACACTAGTAGTCATATATGGTAATGCCCATGATGAGATTATAAATTCCTTAGACCAGTTTCATGTAGTTTTCACCTATTGCAAGCTAATTTCTATTTACAGCTCACTGTGTTTATCATTACTGGACTTTTAAACTCCAGATGTAGACAGGAGGTTGCAGAAATTACTTAATGGATGAGACACTAATGGATGCAGATGGTAGAAGTACACATGGTAAGGGATGGTACCGAGAGACTGGAGTATAGCAAATGTAGTACCTATACTGAAAAAGGGTAGTAAAACAAACCCTGCAAATTATAGACCGGTCAGCCTAACATCCATTGTAGGGAGATAATAATTAGAGATGGTATTCAAGATTTCTTAGAACACAACAAGGTGATATGTAAAGCACAGCATGGGTTCATCAAAAATAGATTATGCCAGTCGCACCTAGTTAGTTTCTACAAAGAGGTCAGCAGGAATGTGGACTTAGGGAAATCAGTGGATGTAATCCTTCTTGACTTTGCAAAGGCATTTGGCATGGTACCACATAAGAGGCTGTTGTGGAAAGTAGGTAATATAGGGATGGAGGAAAAAGTTTGTACTTGGATAAATAATTGGTTAGATGATCGGAAACAGAGTAGTGGTTAATGGGACATTTTTGGAGAAAGGTGGAAAGTGGTGTCCCACAGGGTTCAGTATTGGGTCCTACCTTGTTTAATATATTCATCGATATAGGTGAATATTTGCAGATGACACAAAACTGAGCAAGGAAATGAACTCAGAAGGGGATGTGGAAACACTGCCAAATGACTTGGTTAAACTTTCAATGTGGACAGCAAGGTGGAAGATGCAATTTAACATAGATAAATACAAAGTAATTCATTTTGGGAGCAAAAATGCTCATGCTAGTTATAAATTAAATGAGGTTAGTATTGGGAGCTCTGCAGTGGAAAGGGATTTAGACATTATCATAAATTATAGAATGGGTAATAGTGCACAATGCTTGAGTGCAGCAGCAAAGGTTAACAGGACCTTGGCATGCATTAAAAGAGAAATGGAATTTAAGAGATGCTGGTGTGATAGTGCCACTTTATAAATCGTTGGTAAGACCTCATTTAGAGTACTGCGTCCAGTTCTGGGCACCTCACCATAAAAAAGATATAAATGAACTGGAATTGGTTCAGAGAAGGGCAATTAAATTAATAAGGGGTCTTGAGTCAAAAGAATATAAAGATAGGCTATCTGGACCATTACCATAGTACAGGCATGTCCAAACTATGGCCCTCCAGCTATTGTGGAACTACAACTCCCACCATGCCTTGCCACAGTTTTGCTATTAAGGAATGCTAACACTATAGCCAGGCATGCTGGGATGTGTAATTTCACAACAGCTGGAGGGCCACAGTTTGGACATGCCTGACATAGTAGTTGTACCTGTGTAGAAGAGAACACTTCCTGCCATTCCTTAGATACAGTAACTGACTGAAGCCAAAATAATTGTGTTCCCTAAGTTCATGAAGCCAGAGGACATTGCTACTGTAGGCAAAGTCATGAGTGTGAAAACATCCACAAGTGATTCTGTCAACCTACTATAGAAAGGCCAACATCTTAGTAAACAGAAGGTAACATTCCACATTCATGGTTTTACAATATTAGAACAAGTTGTAGTGAAATAAAAGTTGTAGAGGAATATTTTAAAATATATTCAGGAGGTTTCTTTCAAAGGGTTACATAGACTCAGTTACAACTGATCTAGAGCCCAATAATTGGAAAAGGAAAGAGTAAAATGGAATACACAGTACAGTATATAGGGGCAGTCTCTCTGCAACTATGTGCTAAAAAAGTGAGTGTGCATGAAGTACTGTGACAAAATTGTGTAAAATAGAAGTTCTCATGCTGCAGGGTCTCTGGGGGCACTATGATTCACCACCGTGTTTGTCCCTCTCAGGCCTCTGGCAGCTACAGAGCAGATCTGCAGTGTTAAGGTGGCCATACATCTACAGATCGATTGTCAGATTGGACAAAAACCTGGTAATATGTGAATGACAGTTTTTGGCAGTTTTCCAGCAATTCAAAGCAAACTGTCATTTGCTTTCGTCCATTACCAGGATTTTGTTCCAACCAGCCCAATCTGACAATCGATCTGTAGATGTATGGCCACCTTAACTGTACCTGCGGAGGGACTTTTGAACTCCCTGTATACAAAATAAATTAAAAGTACAAAAAAGAAATTAAACATTAAATTATTCCCTTTTTAATTTAATTACAGAGGTGATCTATTATACTGTAATTTTAAAAAAAATAATAGAGAACATTTATATGGGGGTGTATATTGTAGAAGATGGAACCCATTTTGAATAAAATTCTTCCAAATATTTTTTACATGTACTGTATTTTAGAAAAACTCAACCTCTCAAAGATGTTCGGTTCCCAGAATTCTGAAGCTTAACACTAGGATGAATGCCATAATATTTCCACAACACATAACATAAACAACTTTGTTGACATCATTTGGAATTCATCTCATAGAACGGTAAAGTGTCTAGAAATATACTGGGAACAAGAAGATCATTTTGATGTTCAAAATCCAAGAACATGTTAAATACATTAGAAATAATCATACCTTACAGTACCGTAAGGTAAGTGTCACTGGGTTGACCAAATTAAGGTAGACATACATTGGGTTGACCACTGAAGATCGACACAAACAAAAGGTTAACATGCCTAAGTTTGACAAGGTCAAAAGGTCAGCACAAGCAGGAGTTTGACATTGGGAAAGTTGACACGTATTTTTGTCCCGAATGTCGACAGTTGACATGGTCACTGTATTGGTGCATCACTATGCTCATGCTCAGAGCACTATTATATTCTCCCTCCATGCCCTAGTGGATGGTAAGGCATGAAATATCGCCTGTTGGCACATGTCAGCTCAAAAAAAGTGAAAAACCTGTGTCAACCTTTTGACTGTTGACCTTCCCAATATCGACCTAATGCTTTTGATGAACTTTTGAACCTTTTGACCTTAGGCTTGTCAACATTTTGTCTTTGATAAAGGTGTACTTTGACAGCGAAACACGTCAGAGGGACCTGTGGACAAGACCACCAACATTCTCTTCATCACCTGTCACCCACCCAAACCAGCCAGCCAATCAATTATTCCTTTGGATTACAATTAGTGCACTGCATTTGGCATTTTACCCTGCACTCACTTGAGGATATACTGTATGCTGCAATGCTGTCCGAATTGGACTGAACTCCTCTAGCAGTTTTCCGGTAACTATATCTCCTAGAGGGATCCCATCTTCATCACTACAGAAGTGCACTTCAATATTCACTTCAATCCACTCATGGCAGCAACATAGGAACTGGACTATATAATGACTATTACAATCTGTCTATGGTCCACTATTTATCGATTTGAAGTTTTAACTGTATTATTTAATTCAATATACTTTTTCTTTTATACATGTGTGTTCATTTTTTCAATAAATTGATTAACCCCCTCCTAGCTCCACTTGTATATCCTTTCCCTGTTATTTTTGTGGGACTGACTATCCCGTCACCAAGCGGTTGCTCTTGGCAAAACTCCCCTGACAGCACCCTCAGGACTACCTAGTTAGTTCATTTCTTCCTCTAGGTTGACCCAATATATATCGCCTTTAATAGTGTTGACCTAACAACCGTATACAGTACTGTATTACTCCCATTGAACTGTGATGCACTAACATTTATCTAGGGCCAAAGGATGCACTGTAGTTGCCCTTTTTTCACTTCTAGTTTTTCTAAGAGTTTTCCTTTCATTTTGTTTGTCTGATGAACGGTCATGTGCCCAAAGCACATATCACCCCATACATATAATACTATACTTATTAAGTGGTTTCCTCTGACCTTTTTTATTTCACTGGACTGTACTGGGGATCTGCCAGATCATCTCAAACCTATTACTGTTGATTGTATAAAGCGTGCAGGAAAAAAATTAATTGCACACAACCTTGTTTATATATTTGCAAACCACTACTTGCATTCTGCTTCCAATGATTAACCATGTCTTACATTGTATTTAAAAAGCATTTGCTGTGCTGCTGCATATGAGAAGATACAGATGGAGACGCTTTTATCTATACCGCTCTAGGGACACAATTTGCCGAGGCGCAGCAAGAATGGGCGCACGTGCGTGTATGACGCTTGCATACCTCCCAACATGATCTTTCCTCTGAATGTATGATTGCCATCACCTGTGGTGAACAGGGTAATTGATAAGAAGGTGTTTTCCAACACAGGTGATGGCAGTTACTCATTCAGGGGGAAGTCCAGAAACAGAGCAATGTGTCCCTCCTGGAGAGGGTTGTGTTGGGAGGTATGCGCTTGTGCGCCCCATCGCAGCAATGGATGTGTGACCATGGGTGTGGATAGTTTGGTCCACAACAACTAGGTCGACAAGCATTGGGTCAACACCACTAGGTCGACATGCAGCTAGATCGACATGGGTTAAGGTCGACATGGGTCAAGGTTGACATGGGTCTAGGTCAACATAACATTAGGTCGACACAAGCATTAGGTCAACATGGGCTATGTGGACAGTCAAAAGGTCGACATGGGGTTTTTCACTGTTTTTACCCGAATGTCAACACAGTTGACATGGACACAGTTTGAAGTGCAATGCATCCCCTCGCATCGCTCGCTTCGCTCATAATGCTTTGGGCACACTATTTTATTCTCCCACCACGCCCTAGTGGATAGTAGGGCATGAAATACCACCTGTCGGCACATGTCGGCTCAAAAAACTGTGAAACACCCCATGTCGACATTTTGACTGTCGACCTATCTCTTGTTGACCTAATGCTTGTGTCGACCTCCATCCATGTCAACCTTGACCCATGTCGACCTTAACCCATGTTGACCTTGCTGCATGTCGATTAGTGGTGTCGACCCAATGCTTGTCGACCCAGTTGTTGTAGACCTAGTATCCCAGGAGCATTCCGGTCTTGGTGAACCAAGACGTAATGCTATGGCGAGCTGGCAGGCTAGATAAGTGCGGCTCCATCTGTAGATTTACAATTATTTCTAATTCATAAAACTTTTTATTTTTTTTTCAATTTAGGAAAGGTAAAGTTTGATTTTCGGTGTCTGTCATGCAATGTGAAATGAAGAATGTAATCTGATGCCTCCTGTTATTATGGTGAGAGCACATGATGTCTTAATTGAATGTATCTTTATTTTATCTAGCCATAAGCTGCTTACCACAACATTTTGTCCGAAACATGCTGTGAGTGCCAGAGGCTGAGCCTGAAGTGATGGTTGAAGGAAAGAACAGCAGGATTGTAAAACTGCTAACTGAAAAAAGTACATGTTCAGAGTTTGAAAATCGTCAATTCAACAAATAAGACCTATGGAGAACTCACTTCATTAACATCTTACCAGAGATCCATCTGTTTAAATTTCTTGCTATCCAGTACATATTACATTAACAGAGCATCTAATGAATTATTATTCTAGATTGTGTACACCCAGAACTTTCATAGGAACACCCATGAAACACTGGACGTTCACATATGCCAATGACCCAGCACAGCACCCCACCCCCCACTCCACCCCCCACCCCCCCCTCCTCCGCTCGCAAGGCTGGCTGCGTGCGCCCAGCTTTCAGATTTTATGCCAAGTTTGCACGCACCCAGCATATGCACATGTGCAGAAATGCTGATGCGTATGCGAAATACAGCGGTGTCCCCAAGTGAATTCTCGCCTGAGCGAGTCAACCAGAATAAGGGCCACAGTGCAATTTTGGTAGAGGACAATTTTGAGAAGGCTATTTTTAGTAAGCAATTTTAAATATATGTACTAGTGATTTTGTCTATATTCACTATGATAGTCTGTAATCTAGCCAAAGTTGCATTGCCTGCACAATCTCTTTTGCTTAGCAATATTTATTTAGCGGGGACACACATTGCTATAACCCACAGTGTACACACAATGCGATTTTGGCTAACCTAGACAATGTTGACGAACTAGCCCACCCCTAACCCTCCGGCTCTGCAGCCTAGCCTTAACTCCCCTTCTAAGTGCCTAACCATATCCCCTCTCCACAGCATAACCTTTACCTTCCCCACCCACAGCCTAACCCTAACCCCTGCTAATGGCTAAACCTACCACACACACCCCTGGCCTAATGCTAACCCACCCCACATACTTATAATCTGGATGCTGGCAGTAAGAATTCTGGTGTCGGTCTTCTGGCTGGAATTACTGCATCGGTATTCTGACTGCCGGCATTGCGACAGCTGTAATGTTAACTGCATCACGATGTATGAAATGTTTGAATAATTATTTAATTTTAAAATACATTTGTTTCTTCCATGCTTGGCTGGTATCTGGATCTGTTTTTGTTGAGGGCACAGAACTGGGATTACCAGGCAAAGTTGGGTAGAACTGGTTTAGGTGACACATGGATTATGCTTTTACTTACTGCTGTAATTAGAGAAATCACAGGAACAGAGACGCAAAACTGATTAAACCTAGCTAGAGACAGTGGTGGGCTGCCTGACTGTGGCTAAACACTGCCAAAACCTAGATCACTTGAAAGTGTATGGTGTTTTAAGAAAATGTTGATAACTTGGCTTTTCCCTCAACCCACCCCCCTTCCCTTACCAGCACAGGCTTCCATCTTTATTGAGATGCTAAAGAAGCAGTTGATGAGGAATCAGGACCCTGGATGGATGCCAGCTGCAGCGCCAATGTGAAATCCCAGGACACATGCCAACTTCAGACACCTTGGACATGGGCAGGTTGGTGTTGTCTGTGCATTACTACATGGGACATAATGTGTAGTGGGCATTATTGTGGGTGGCATAACATGCCACAATGGGTGTAATGTGATTCAATAGGCATTATTGTGTAGAGTGTATTGTGGCACAATGGGCATTACTGTGTGGGGTGCAATATAGTGCCATGGGCATTACTGTGTGGGACAATGTGGTACAATGGGCATTCTGTGTGTGGTGTAACAATGTAATGGCAACTACTACTGATGTGGTGTAAGGGTCACTACTATTGTGTGGTGTGCCGTGAATAGCGGACACTAATGTATGATGTAGCATGATTAAAAAGACAGTAATGTATGAACTGTACAATGTACTGTAATTTAATTTGAGGGTACTATTGTGTGGCCCTGCTACTTCACGGCATGTGCTGTTAATATTTCAAATATGAACAGCACATGCCTAAAGTGCACCAAAATGTCTACTAACAGCTCTGTAGATGAGGACTGCTATAGTTGATAATGGGGCAGATGTATTAAGTCTGGTGAAGAGATAAAGTGGAGAAAAATGGAGATAAAGTGAAAGGAGATAAAGCATCAGCCAATCAGCTGTGAAAAATGACAGTTAAGAGTTGATTGGCTGGTGCATTATCACCTTTCACTTTATCTCCAGTTTATCTCTTCACCAGGCTTAATACATCTGCCCCAATGGATGTTGCTGGCTGCTGATGTGATCTGTGTTGATTCATAGGCAGCAGTCCCCCTCCTGGTGGGTAAAACAGCTGCTTGGTAGTTCCAGGAGGGTTAGCAGGTCCACAACTGCCATCCCTGTCAGCGCTCATCCTTATTTAGGACTCCAGGAATTATCTGGCTTTATTTTCTTTCTGGATTAATGTATGTCACCCCTTCAATTGCAGCCTGCATTATGATTAAGGCAACATAGGGACTCAGGGCCAGAATAAGCATACTGTCCTATAGATACTGTCCTATAGATATCCATTCTGCTTGGTTCTGCTGCTGCTTAAGAGGGACAGATAGTAAGTTCACTCCAGCCAGGGCCCCCCGACAATGGGTGACCCAGGGTACACTTTGTCCTGTGCCCCTCCCTTAATCTGGCTATGTAAGGGGTTAACCACATACCCACATACTATCCTTTCCACTGACTATTATTTAACTACAATTGTTGTTTTTCTCTTTTTTTGTTGTTGTTCCACAGAGATTTACTTGAGTTTCTTTTTACTCTGATAACAAATAAAATATATGTTTTATCTTTACAAGTACTGTAGGTCAGTGCCCCCAGCAAGAGGTTCAATAAGAAGTAGAAAAATAAACATTTAAAGTTTAGGAAACATACTGTAGGCGGCATATTTACCATTTGCACTAAACAATGCAACATTATAGTTGGGGTTTAGCTCTCTGGTGATAATGGGACTAAAAAATTGGACACATTTGTGCAATACTGTATCTATATGTAAAAAAGTAATTATGCACACATGAAAAAGCACATTTACATACAGTCCGAAACATCCTATTATTCTGGTGCAAAATGTGTTTATAAGATGTCCAAAAGGTACATATGAGACATTTGTGTGACTACATGGTCAGCAGCAAAATACAAATTTTACTCACAAAAAAGACATGTTTATTGATCTCATCAGCACCTTCATAAGCTATATCACATGGGTTTGTGGTGTGTTTTAGGAAAAGGCCAAATCAGCAGGGTAGGTAGGGGTAGACAAAATACAGTAGAAGACAGACATGGTTAATGAGGTAGAGAAGAGAATTGGTACCTTGAATTACATCCGACAACTGGTCATTTACTGTCAATCACTTTGCACCATAACCCATGCTACAGTATATGTGCCATTGCACGTCCATATCATCGCATGCGCAATGAGACTCTGATGTACGCACAGTAGCAGAAACATTGGCCATCTGCACAAACAGTAACTTTGCATACGCCTAATTCAGGACCAAAGTGAGTTTTGCCAAGCAAAGAAGTCTTGGCCATGTAGGGGGGAATTAACTAAGATGTCATTGGGAAACCTCTGACTGACGTCACTGGGTACAGGGCTGGTGGAAACTGCTCAGCCAGGCATGCAATGCAGGGAGGTGCCGGCCTGCAGAGGCGCTCTCCCTGCTCCTGTTGGCTGCCGCTGCTTGTCACACTGCCTGCCTGACATACATCGGCAACATGAAGCACCCACCTGCTTGCGGGTAATGGGTGAGGGTCGGGGGAGGCAGAGAAAAGCAATCAGCAGAGGACAGCTCTTGAGTTACTGTTGACTGCTGTACTGGCAGGAGCCACTAGATGCCCCCATCTCAGTCTGGAGCTCTACACTAATTACTAGAGAGAGATGGCTTGTGACCCTACAGAGGAGCTGGCTGAGTGAGTTTGTTTTTATCTATCTATCTATCTATCTATCTATCTATCTATCTATTATATCTCTATCTATCTATCTAATCTACTAGCTGTCTGTTTTGAACTAAATGCGATGCAATCTAGTTCAAAAAGTACCTGCAGCAAATACTTCATGTGCTGTGCCATGTGATGTACGCAGGAGCACGCATCTCATCGCACCACCCGTCGCACCGGGTATGGGTGGCATTAGTGCTCAGTTATTACAAAAAAAAGGGGAAAACGGGAAGGTTGCCTATATTGGCAGAGTGTCTATAAGTACGTGCAGTGTGGTTGTTAGACGACACACTCCGAAGATATAACCAACTGAAGGATTTATTCAAGTGGCAGGCTTGTAGGATACAACAGTACTTTTGCAGTTAACTTCAGGCAGTAATACAACTGGTACATTGGGAATCACAGTGTCTGATTGTTACTTAGCTGTAGCGTTTGGCTTGTGCAGGGTTAATGGCTATCAACTGGTTTACGCTGGCGGTACCTCTCCCAGTCGTTGCTGCTGCCAATGATGATGGATCTCCCTGTGCAAAGGTCACGCTTGTAACGGGATTACAGCGGGGCTTGCTCTTACGCGCTCCGGTGCACGTGGAGCTACAAACAGCATGGATGGAGTCACACACGTTCTGAGGCACACACTACGCGGGGACTTCCTTGCAGGAAAGGAAACGCTGCCAGCAGGGTCAGGGGTCTCTGCCCTGCTATACGCTTAAGCGAGCTGTCACTCAGGGTGACGTCTAACTACAGTGCTGCAAGGGGACAAAGCAGTCTGTAAGCTGCACACTAGACGGTGTATGGAGACAGACGCTGAGCGCTACAATCTAACACTCCCCCTCGCTTAAGGCTGTCTTCGGCTACATAAAAGAACTTGATAGAATACTTTGTCCTTTTGTAATACCTGTAACCGAAAATATGGTTAGAGAGAAAAGACATTCAGAACATCAAAACTTCATTTTGAACTTAGACAAGTCCACAGTCCTTCACGAACTTAATAAGCAAGTTTGACGACAGTCCTTTAGTGAGCATGTCAGCGACATTCTGTTCACTTGCAATGTATTCAACATCGATGGACTTGTTCTCCACTAGTTCTCTGATGAAGTGGTGTCTTATCGCGATGTGTTTCGACCTTCCATGATGCTTGGTAGTACAGGAAAGATCTATTGCTCCCCTGTTGTCACATGCGATACTGATAGTCTCTTCTTCATAAAGTAGACCTAACTCACACAAAGTCTCTTTGATCCAGAGTGCTTCCTTTGATGTCTCTGTAAGAGCCATGTATTCGGCCTCAGTTGTTGAGAGAGCAACGGTTGGTTGTTTTCTACTCGCCCAACTAACTGCAGCTCCGGCCAGTGTGAACAGGTAACCGGTGTGGGAACGACGATCATCTTCATCTGCTCCCCAGTCGGCATCGCAGAAGACTTTCAAATTTGAATTGCTTGTCTTGGCGAATTTTAATTTCAAGGAACTTGTACCTTTTAGGTATCTCAGGATCCTCTTCACTGCGATCCAGTGTTGCCTTCCAGGATTTATTGCAAATTGGCTCACCCGACTGACTGCATGAGTGATGTCTGGGCGGGTTCCAATACTTGCATACATAAGACTTCCAACCACGCTCTTGTAAGGAACATCTTGCATTTCCTCTGCTTCTTCTTGTGTGGTTGGTGACATACCTTTTGTAATCTTGATGCTTTTGTCAATTGGTGTATTTACTGACTTGGAGTCTGCCATCCCATACTTCAAGATTGTTGCCTCGATGTACATTTGTTGGAGACTGTGACTGTTCCTTTTTTTAGGTTTTGAACAATTCTCATTCCCAACAAATGATTGGCTGGACCTAAGTCTTTCAACTTGAATCTCTGTTTTAGTTGATCTCTCACACTTGTGATGTGATCTTCGTGACCTGCTATAAGTATATCATCCACATAGACTGCTATGATGAACAATTTTTCTCCCAGAGTTTTGTGATAAAGGCAGTGGTCAGTCTCTGATCTAATAAAATTCATTTCAAGTAGTACTGTGTCCAATTTTATGTACCAGCAACGACCACTCTGCTTCAGGCCGTATATGGATTTCTTCAGAAGACACACCTTTTCTGTCTGAAGTTCATCCTCATTATAATGATCTGGTGTTTCCATATAGATTTCTTCAAGTAACTCTCCATTTAGGAATGCTGAGTCGAAGTCTAGTTGGTATAGCAGTAAGTCTTGTAAGGTGGCGACTGCAATTACTAACCTGAGAGTATTATACCTCGCAACAGGTGAGTATATCTCCCCATAGTCAATTCCGGATCTCTGTGTGTATCCCTTAGCAACAAGACGGGCTTTGTAACGGGCAACTTCTCCGTCTGAATTTAACTTCTTGCAGAAGACCCACTTGTTCTTGACTGTCTTGCGGTCGCTTGGCCTATCTACTATGGTCCAAGTATCGTTCTCTTTCAGTGCTGATAGCTCTGTGTCTATTGCAGATTTCCATTTCTCCCAATCACTGCACGCTTTCGCTTCTTGAATACTCTGAGGTTCACTGAAAACTATATTCGCATATTCTTCCTCATATCTCCTGGCTGGTATGCCCTTGTTTCTTCTTACAGAAGCTCTGTTTGTTGGTTTGCTTCCCTCTTCAGTATTTTCTGTTTCAGGTATGCTTTCTATTTCACACACCTCTTCTAGTGCTTGCTTTTCTTGTTCTTTTGCTTTTGTGGGTGATGCTGTTTCTTGAAATATCACATCTCTTGATTTCAGAAGACGTCTGTTCTCTGCATCCCAGAGCCTGTACCCTTTGCTCTCCTCACAATAGCCTAGCAATATGCACTGTCTTGATTTTGGGTCAAGTTTCTTCCTTTTCTCCTTTGGTATATGCGCATAAGCTCTGCTCCCAAAGACACGGAGATGACTGATGTCTGGCTTCTTCCCAGACCAGGCCTCTAAGGGGGTTTTCCCTTTCACTGTAGGTGTTCTGTTTTTCAGGTATACTGCAGTAGATACAGCTTCTGCCCAAAAACTCTTCTCCAGGCCAGCATCGTTCACCATCGCTCGTGCTCTTTCAACGATTGTTCGATTCGCCCTTTCACTTACGCCATTCTGTTCAGGCGTATAGGCCATCGTCAGCTGATGCTTTATGCCATGCCTTTTTAGAAAGTCGGTTACTTCTCCATTTTCGTACTCTCCCCCATTGTCGGATCTCAGGACCTTTAGCTTTAGGCCCGTCTGAGTTTCCACTAGGTTCTTGTACTCCACAATTTTCTTGATCACCTCACTTTTCTTCCTTATGAAGTATACGTGTGTCATTCTTGTGGCGTCATCGATGAGAGTCATGAAGTACTTGTAACCACTGGTTGACTCCTCTTCCATTGGTCCGCACACATCTGTGTGCACATCTGTGTGCTAATCGTGATTCTGCTCTGCCTGCTGACTTGGGAAATGGGTTGCGGGTCTGCTTGCCTTTTATGCAACTCTCGCACACAGGTCTTCCGGAGTCTTTCACTGTGATTCCTGTTGCCATCCCATCAGCTAGTTTCTGGACATTATCATATCCTAAGTGTCCCAAACGTCTGTGCCAGAGCTCCATTGACTCATTCTCAGCAGAGGCTGCCAAAGCTACACATTCATCTGTGTCTAGGACATATAGTTGGTTGCATCGGGTTGCTGAAGCAATTACAGTCCCTCTTTCATTATGCACCATACACCTGCCCTTTGCAAACTGGACTCTGTAGCCTTTTGCCTCGAGTACGCTGATAGCGATGAGGTTACTTCCCAATTGTGGTACATACAGGACGTCTTGAATATCTGTGACTACTGTCTGTCCCTCAATTCTTAGTCTCACTGTGATTGTCCCAACATTTGATGCAGTAAGGACCTTTTCACCAATCCCGGTAACTGTTGTGGGTGTACACTGTGTTAAAGAATTGAACCACTCCTTGTTGCAGCTGAAGTGTCTAGAGGCTCCCGAGTCCATGTACCAGAGATCCCTCCTTGGCTTGCTGTTACATTCAGTGCTGACTCGTTCTTCTTGTCATGCCGCTTGTGCATGCCACTAGTGTTCTTCATCCTGCATTCTGAAGCCTTGTGCCCTACTTTGTGGCACACATAGCATTTGAACGTGCATTTCTTGGGTTTTGCACCCTTTGCTACTAAGGCAGAACCCTCAGCCATGGCATCCTTGTGGATTCTCTCTTGGAACTGTAGTAGCTTGGCTCTCACATCTTCAGTTGTAAGTTTGGTTTCATTTGACTCCAGTGCGACAACTAGGAAGTCAAATTCTTCTGTCAAGTTCTGCAGCATTACCATCGCCACTTCTTCCTCATCCACTTTTGCTCCTACACATGCCAATTGCTGAGCTATCGATAGTATCTTATCAATATAATCGTTCATGTCCTTGCATGCATTCAGCTTTGTTCCATACAGTGTGCGTCTCAGACTTATCCTTCTCATTAAGCCTTTATTCTCATAAGCACCTTGTAGAGTTGTCCACATGTCCTTAGTGGACTCCTTCCCACAGATAGTAGAATAAACATGCTGCTCCACAGCCAGGCCTATTGTGCCAATGGCCTTGTCTACCTCTTCTGGGTTTGGACTATCTCCTGGGGCTATTGTGACTTTCCATAGCTTCTCCCTCTTAAGCTGCATTTCCATAGCGAACTTCCATGTAGTATAATTCTCTGAGCCTTTGAGCTTTGGAAAGTTCATGCTATGCCCTGTACTGTGCATTCTCGTTAACTCTTCCACAAATGGCAATTCAGAAATAATTCCTTTGTGTTCTTTTATGTACTGCGCTAGCACTTTGTCTTTAGGGGGGTTAATCTTCGCGCACGTGACGTGCTGGGCCCATAACCTATTGGCAGAGTGTCTATAAGTACGTGCAGTGTGGTTGTTAGACGACACACTCCGAAGATATAACCAACTGAAGGATTTATTCAAGTGGCAGGCTTGTAGGATACAACAGTACTTTTGCAGTTAACTTCAGGCAGTAATACAACTGGTACATTGGGAATCACAGTGTCTGATTGTTACTTAGCTGTATCGTTTGGCTTGTGCAGGGTTAATGGCTATCAACTGGTTTACGCTGGCGGTACCTCTCCCAGTCGTTGCTGCTGCCAATGATGATGGATCTCCCTGTGCAAAGGTCACGCTTGTAACGGGATTACAGCGGGGCTTGCTCTTACGCGCTCCGGTGCACGTGGAGCTACAAACAGCATGGATGGAGTCACACACGTTCTGAGGCACACACTACGCGGGGACTTCCTTGCAGGAAAGGAAACGCTGCCAGCAGGGTCAGGGGTCTCTGCCCTGCTATACGCTTAAGCGAGCTGTCACTCAGGGTGACGTCTAACTACAGTGCTGCAAGGGGACAAAGCAGTCTGTAAGCTGCACACTAGACGGTGTATGGAGACAGATGCTGAGCGCTACAATCTAACAGCCTAAACAATGAAACTTAAATATTGGTGGTGATAAAACCTGTGCTGCCCGGATGCTAAAAATATACTCACATATAGGGTGGCCAATCCCGGGATTGGGATTGGCGGGATCCCGGGATTTGGCCCCCAAAACACCGGGATTTCAATCCCGGGATTGGAGTTTCCAATCCCGGGATTTCAGGATTAGGCTGCGCATGCGCAGTCTAATGCCAGGCAGTGTCTGAGCACCCACACAGACGCTGCCCGGCTTTTCCCGGTACCCGGCAGAGCAGCAGCACTGCGCAGCATGACCTCCCAGCGTGACGAGATCAGAGGTCACGCTGCGCAGGCAGAGGTCACGCCCGGTAGTATGAAGCCGCGCCGCCCGCCCAACTAGCCAGCGTGCCAGCCCACCCAGCCAGCCAGCAGCATAAACCACCCATCCCCTCACCCAGCAACCCGGCTCCTGGCTCCCGGCAGCATGAAGCTGACCACCCACGGCTACCCAGCTGCACCTGCCAAATGTAAGTAAATGCGGGGCAGCCAGGGCGTTTTTTTATTAGGAAAGCCAATCCCGGGATTGAGCATTTTTCAATCCCGAATCCTGGGATTGAAAAAATGCCCCGGGATTTGCTTCCCTCCTCACATACATACTGTATATATTTTAAGTAACTGAAATAAAACAGAAATACATACTGTAGTGCAATACAATACAGTAAAAAAGGCTCCCACCAATGCGGGAGTATCGGCAAGCATGTTGCAATAGTATCCACCAGTCCACCTTTCTTATTTTACTGTATTGCACTATGTAGTTCTGTTTTATTTCAGTTACTTAAGATACATACTGTATGAGTATATTGTTACCATCCGGGCAGCGCAGGTCTTATGTATACGAAACGCTGTGACATTTGGCAATGCATGCAGAGTTATCACCACCAATATTTAAGTTTCATTGTTTTAAGTAACATTCCTGTTTTCCCATTTTTGTTAAATAAGTGAGCACTGTGAGGGAGTTCATCAGATTTTTGTATTTAGGATATATGTGTTAGGTGAAACATACTCAATTTAAGCTGGTTTCACATTGCAAAAACCTGCTTTCAACCCGTTTTTGTAAACGTGTCTTAAAACGGGTCAAAAGCCAGTTAAACCCCTTTCATATTGCATGTTGTAAAGGTATATTGCCAGTGGCGTAACTATAGAGGGTGCAGGGGATGCAGCTGCTATGGGGCCCGGCAGTTTGGGGTGCCCGAAAGCAATCCCACTGCACCCTCTTAAAACAGATTTATTTATATTTTGTTTGTTTTTTAATCATTGGAGTCCCGGCACTTTGGGGGACTAGGAATTAAAGCATATAAGGGGAGGGGTGTTTAACATAAAATATGTAAAATGGTACACATAAATTTACAGCTTAATACAGCATGTGCCCTCACTCCCATGAGCCCCCCATGTCCTTCTATGCCCCTTCCAGTCTATTTATAACCCCATATGGTACTCTGTCTGCTTTTCTGTCCATTGATGCCACCTCTTATCCTTTAGTCTATGCCCCTCTCTTCTTTCTATCTATGCCCCCTTGCATCCGTTCGTCTGTCCATATAAGCCCACTTCCTCCCATCTGTCTATACCCTTGCCTGTCCCTCCGTCTATCTATGCCCCTCCTGTCAATGTGTGCCCCTCATATCTGTCCATCTATATCTCTCCTCCCATCTATGCCCCCTCCCATCTGTCTGCCTATGCTCGCTCCATCTCCCCCTCTCTCTCCCTAATACTTTTTTAGACTCTCCTCTCTTGTGCCCCTAAGGGGTATTGTGGTGACAAAAGATGGGGGGGCCCCTTTCAATATTTTGCTATGGGGCACACCGAGTTGTAGTTACGCCTCTGTATATTGCAGTTTCAATATCGTTTTTTGTACCTTTCAGATTCAACCCGTTTCACCCATAGAAAGCCATACAATGTCATTTTAAATTGCCTTTTCCTGATTGTGGGCGGGGATCATGCAGGGAGATAACCTATCACCCTTGTGTGGTTATCATTTGTAGCAAATACCGTTTCTGAGCTGTTCAGACTGCAGGTAAAACGGCTCAGAAATGTGTAGGATCCTACTTTTAACACGTTTCAAAATGCTGGTATTCTGTAACCAGTAAATTGACAATGGAGCTTTCACACTGCAGCTGTTCCCATTTTAAAGCAGTAAAAAAAACTGCAATATGCTGTGTTAAAACTGCAATGTGAAAGGGGCTTATGTCTATTGCAGCTGTTCCTGAGAGCAGCTAGGTTTATCAACTTGTTATTTTTGTTATTTATTTATCTGCCTGTCTATAGACTGCTTACTGGAGAAGAGGACCATCCATCTGGAGAGTATGTGTGAGTAAATGTATGTTTATAAAATTGTACATTTATGGGTGTTTGTACAGTATGTCTTTATTTTAACATTTGTTTCACATTAGAACTAGAAGTCTCAGCAGGACCATTAATGCCCCGCATGCTGGGACTTGTGGTTCTCCAAGTCCGGACTTGTGGTTCTCCAAGTCCAAGCATGCAAGAAGGCTTGCTGGGCCTTGTAGTTCTACTGTTAAACACAATGTTATTTGTTTTATTTATTTTTTATACAAAAGAAAATCACCCTGACACCCACTGCCAGGGACACTGGGGACAGCCTGTTGGAGCCATTGCTAATTATAAAAATATGGGAGAAGCCTAATTATTTTTGTAACCAGGACTGGTCCAAGAGCCATGTAGTGTGCCACAGGGTCCTCTACTGTTCTTATATAATGATTTTGCAGTATATATGCTAACACTGGGTGAAGTAACCAGATGGCGGGGCCTGGTTTACCACTGCTATGCAGACGACACACAACTGTACTGTACCTGTCTTTTGCTACAGGTATTGAGAACCTATGAACAACCCTAAATGGCTGTCTAGCTGAACTCAGGGGCATGTATTCAATGCTCCTATGTCGCCGTAAATAACGGTGAGTGTGCATGTTTTTTTGAGAGTAGTGAAGTTTTCTCTCATATTTTGTGCTTCCCTGTATTCAACTCTGTTGCTTCTCCAAAAATATTTTGTGAAGCTAACTCAGTTCACCCTGCACTTCTCCCCGGTGTTCGCAATGTCTGTTCAATGGGGATTTTAGTGTCTCTCTCAAAAAGTGTATTCAATGCACAAATTGCGAGCCCTGCTGGTTTCTTTTTTTAGAGATGTTCTCCATTTTTCCCTCTGCATCTTTTTTAGGTGAACTGTAGGGTTATCTTTGTTAAAGTTGTTATTTTTTTTTTATTTTTATGGCTTATAAATTAATTGTACTCTAATGTATTTATTGCAAGTGCCATAATGCTGTACTTCTATATTAATTTATTTGGAATTTAATAAGTTATTTTAATGGTAACCAATAAGAAATCATTTTGGAATGCTCCTAGTAATTTCCCATGCTTCCTCTCTTCTTCCTCACCTAACCCCCAAACAGGCTTTTAAACACGCTAACAATTATAAAATAAATTAAATGAAAACACAGGGCAAAGAAACAATGCCAAAAGCACAACACAACGATAAAGGCCAAACAGAACAAAATACACCCGTCTGCACAAACCCAATTAAAATAGTCACACAGCCATTTGTTGTAAAATAAATACTGAACAAAACATTAACCTTTCTAAACCTTTGTAAAAAAAATACAAGTCCACAAATGCGAGGAACACGCTGCTGAGATGAACACCCTGCTCAGGGATATCCCAGTCTGACCAGCTCACGTGGAGAGCAGGAGAAAACAGATGTCTCCAGTTACAGCACTCCCATTTGAACTCGCATAATTATGCTAAGTTTGCAAAAGGGGCCGGCGAGCTGGCCACACGTTGAATACTGAGGAAGTCAGAAATGAGAAGATGAGAAAAGTGCCGAGCGCTTCAGCGAGATCACAGGGACACAGAACAGTGAGCGGTGAGCCAGACTCTCAAAAAACATTGAATACTCCTCAAGGAGTGAATGAGTGCCAGTTGGTTGTGGTTGAACCCTGATAAAATAGATCAATTCCAGGACAAGACTGCAGCATGGCTAACCAACGGTACTTACACTTGGAGGTTCAAAACTACAATAAACTGAACATGTGTGAAATCTTGGCGTTGTTCTGCATAGTTGCTTGACCCTTAAACATCAGATATCGGCCATAATCAAATCCTGATTCTTTCATCTGAGAAACATAGCCAAGATCAAGCACTTAATTCCCCCAGAAGATCTGCCTACAGTCTTACATGCATTTGTTTCATCACGTCTAGACTACTGCAATGCCCTCTACCTTGGTCTCCCAGCAAATTAATCAAACTGCTTACAAATGGAACAAAATGCAGCCGCCAGACTATTAACTAACCAGCCCCGCTCCTGCCACATAACTCCCATTCTCCACTCCCTCCACTGGCTACCTATAAAATGGTGAATCATTTTTAAGATTGGCTTAATAACTTTCAAAGCCCTTCATGACCAAAGCCCAAAGTACTTGAAACAGCTTCTGATTCCTTACTGTCCAACTCGATTACTGCGATCTGCAGATGACGGACTATTAACTGTACCTAGTATCTGGAAAAAAGAGGAAGCTACGCTACAATTACAATGAATGAGAGGACTCAATTGGTAAACGAATATTTCTTTATGTACATTAAAAACACTAGAAATTACATATACATTCACATGCATACATATATAACAAGAATTAATAAAAAGGAGGGTATCTCCAAGAAGAAATAGTACATTTCTGGTTATGTCCAATTAAAGGTAAGTGCACTTTACCTGACTGCTAGTTGGGTGCCGCTGATAAGGTGATGAATGTGAATAAAGACAAGGGGGTTACAGGTCCTCTCTTGTACGGTGTCTTGCCGCTGGAGGAATCTGTAAGATGATTAAATAAGTATTTCTGTAGCAATGCCCTACTATACTCACCTCTGTAAGGGGAAATTGTCATCCAAAATATCGAAGTAGCCCATTTACATCATCCTCCAGCGGCCAGTGGGGGCCCCGCAGCACCAGAGAGGATTCTGGGAATTGCTACAGAAAGACTTCTTTAATCATCTTACAGATTCCTCCAGCGGCAACAACAGAAGACACTGTACAAATAGAGAGGACCTGTAACCCCCTTGCCTTTATTCAAATTCCTCACCTTATCAGCGGCACCCAACTAGCAGTCAGGTAAAGTGCACTTACCTTTAATTGGACATAACTTCAGAAAATTACTATTTCTTCTTGAATCCTACACCCCTCCTGAGAGTAAGATACCCTCCTTTTTATTAATTCTTGTTATATATGTATGTAGGTGAATGTATATGTAATTTCTAGTGTTTTTAATGTACATAAAGAAATATTTGTTTACCTATTGAGTCCTCTCATTCATTGTAATTGTAGCGCTGCTTCCTCTTTTTTCTTGGTCAATTCTACATAGGGAGTGACTACCCCTATAATTCAGCAGCTGCTTAGGGGGAACAAACTCACATTCAGGCGCCCGGAGGTGTATCAATAGGTCCTTTCCAGTGTCTGCCTGGAAAGGACCTATTGATACACCTCCAGTGTTTATCCAATTTATGGACGAAGATTCCATTTGATACTGTACCTCTATCTGTATGACAGATCTTCGAAGGACGTCTTCATAGCATCATAAGAAGTTTTTCTAAAAACTCTATGTTTACCTTCTAAGCTCAGAATCTTGAGTCTATTACCCCTGAAGCAGTCGTTCATTGACGAAACGCGTTGGGTCTCGACTCACCGGAAAACTCTGTACTATCAAATTATGTTGAATGTTAACAGTGTCTGACATCAATTATGTCATCTATGTTTTAAATAAAATTATTTTACAAATTGTAAAAATTCGTACCCACTGTTGAATATCACACTAAGGTGGAGGTTCTGTATTAGCGCTCTCTATATCCATTCCTTTTCGCACATTTCTTTTGATGTTGTCCTCCACTAACAGGGAGGTCTTATAGAGTAGCTGCCGATCATAGCGCAAATGAAAGTCTTTCTCTTACACTGACTATCATATATAGTAACATATAGTAATTAAGGCTAAAAAAAAAGGCGGTAGTCCATCAAGTTTAAGCGGGATACGGTCATTGGGTCACCAGCATGTTGGTCGACAGTCATTATTTCAACACCATTAGGTTGACATGCATTTAGGTCGACATGAGTCTAGGTCTACATGCAGGAAGGTTGACATGAGTCTAGGTCAACATGGGTTAGGTCGAAATGGTCATTAGGTCGACATGGGTTAGGTCGAAATGGTCATTAGGACGACATGGGTTAGGTCGACAGTCAAAAAGGTCGACATGGGGGTTTTCAACTTTTTTTGAGCCGACATGTGCAGACAGGCGGAATTTCATACCCTACCATCCACTAGGTTGTGGGGGGGGGGGGGATAAAATAGTGTGCCGTAAGGCACCGTACCTGAAGCATGGCGAGTGGGGTGAGCTACGTTTCAGTGTCCATGTCAACGACATTCGGGACAAAAAAATGTGAAAAACCCCATGTCGACCTTTTGACTGTCAACCTAACCCATATTGACTAAATGACCTAGTCAACCTAATCCATGTCAACCTAGACCAGTGGTTCCCAACCTTTTTTCTCTCCCGTACCCCTTGATTAGGCTTTTCATTTATAAGTACCCCTCCTCTCACTTTGAAATTTCCACAGTACTTATGAGTGGAAGGGCGAGATGTATCAAACTGAAAATGCGGTAAAATCCCGGTTTTACCGCATTTTCCAATGTATCAAATATGATAGCGCATTGAAGAGTATCGCCACCTTTGGGTGGCGATACCCTATAGAAGCCTATGGGCTTCTTTTCGCCGCCCGCCGCCTCCAACGCAAACCCGCCGCCTCGCCGACACCCCCTCTGGCTTACCTTCCTGAAGGGTCCTCCTGGACCCCGGAAGGTAAACCCCTCCTCCCCCTAGTGAAGCAGTCGGACATCCTTCCGGCTGCAGGGGGGAGGAGAAGGGGCCGGGGACAGCCTGCTTAGCTGTCCCCGGCGTGAGGGGAGAGCCAGGCAGCAGGGAGGTGATGGAGACCCCCCGCACACCAGAGTACAAAGGGGCGAAGGGCGGCGATGTATTTTAATACATCCCGCCCGAAGTGAGCGGTATGCGTGTCCTGCTATTAAGGAGTAGCCGTGGACTAGTATATGGTCAGGAATCAGGTCCGTCTTTGTCTGGCCGCTGGCTGTGTATTGTCTCCAGACTTCCCGCTAACGCCTGTATGATTAATCATGTTGACCTTCCTGCATGTCAACCTAGACTCATGTCAACCTAAATGCATGTCAATCTAATGGTGTCTACCTAATGACTGTCAATCAACATGCTGGTGACCTAATGATCCTCACCCGTTTAACCTATCTAACTTGTAACTACTGACTTAAGTAAGTCATACTGTATCTATAAGATTCCCTTAGTGGGCAAAAATGCATCCAGTTTTCATTTCAATTCATTAACAGTAGTTGCTGTAACCACCCCCACCGGCAATGAGTTCCAGAATTGTACTGATCTAATGGTGAAGAATCCTCTTGTTAATTCAGTACGGAATTTTTTTCCTTGAGCCTCAGTACATGCCTGCATGTCCTAAGTATAGGTCTGTTAGTAAACAAATCATCTCCCAGTTCCATATGATTCCCAATTCTGTATTTGAATATACTAATCATATCACCTCTCAACCTCCGTTTCTCCAGTGAAAACATATTCAGCCTGGTCAACCGATCTTTGTATTCTAGTGATTTGAGACCTTTTACTAGTTTAGTCGCCCTTCTCTGTACCTGTTCCAATCCATTTATGTCCTCTTTAATGTGCGATGCCCTGAACTGAACACAATATTCCAAGTGTGATCTCACCAATGCCTTGTAAAGAGGCACTATCATGTTGGCATCCCTTGAATCCATTCCCCTTTTAATGCATGCCAGTGTCCGGTTTGCTTTTGTTGCTGCACTTGAGCAGCGTGTACTATTAACCAATTTATTATCTATGATGACCCCTAATGCTGGCCACACATCAGACCAACTTTCTTCCAACCATCCAACTAGTTGCTTAGATGGAATAAAATATGGTACTGGATGGGAGCAAATGTAATACTTCAGAAATTTTCTCCCAAAATCAAACAATTTGACTGAATGTTTTTGTCCATTTCCCTGGGTTTGTGAGCACATTTTTGATTGTCCTTTGCTCCAATCCAGTACCATATTTTTATTCCATCCAAGCAACTAGTTGGATGGTTGGAGGAAAGTTGGTCTGATGTGTGGCCAGCATAAGTCCTTCTCTACAGCAGAATTCCCCATAATAACTCCATTCAGCCTATACGTAGCTTGTTCATTTTTGTTCCCATAATGAATTACTTTACATTTATCAGTATGCATATTAAATTCTGACATTATCTAATGACAGGTTTATTGTAATAAGTATGCTACAGTGGTAAAATACTAATAAGAGCTTTGCAGTAAGTACCTCACTGTGTTAGATGTAAAATTCTCAAATCCTGTAACTATGCAATTAATAAGTAATTATCTACCTTGAACAAGTTAAGTTAATTAACTTGAGCATGACATGATCATTATACTAACAGGTCTTTCTGAGTCTAATTAGGATTTGTCTGTTGTATAATTTACTTTCTATCTCAGTAATATGTACTTAACTAGCAGCACTTAGGGCCTAATTCTGATTCATTCAGAATCGGTTCTGACAGTCTGCACATGTGCAAGGGCGTATTTACGCATGTGCAGAACCCGGCAACGAATGGCCTTGGCGAGTTTCTCACTTGCTGTGCCATTCATTGTGCAGAGGGGGGGGGGGGAGCTGGGGGTGGACAGTGGTGGGAATTGGGCTCGCCCATGGGAACATCCTTAATTTTGTAGGCGCCCCCATGAAATTGCTGGAGATTCAAATGAGTCACAGGTCATCTGCCGCTCGCCCCATCTTCGTCCAGGTGAATGCAAATAAAGGTCAGTTTTCACTGACTTTTCCTTGCGAAAGCAGGAGAAACATTCAATGGTCCGTGACCATCGAATGATTTCTCCTGCAATGGAGGCATGTGAGGGGACGTGTCCTCATCACATGTTACCAAGAGGAATCGGCAGCGGTGGGAAGGCAGGCAGACGGGTGGTAGACAGTGTCTCAGGCTCTCGGCAAGCTGCGATGTTCACAGCTTACTATGCCAAGCTGAATTGGGCCCTTATTAAGCCTGATTCTAAGCTTTTTTTTTTACTAATATAGGAGTTCTATTGAAGGTGGGATTTTGTTTTGGGCAACCAATCAGATTTTATCTATTTTCTTCTAGAAGGTGCTAAATAAATAAGTACATTCTGATTGGTTGTTATGGACATCATCCCATCTTCAGTAAAACTCCCATCTTAGTAAATAAACCCCTACGTCAGAGGCACATGTTCACACAAATGTGTCTATTGCCGGTCGTCAATCTGCAACTTGATGCAGAGGCCACCAAACGCCTTGTCCCCGTGTGTATTACTGTGGCTGAATATATGAGGACTAAGTTGCCCACTTTTCATGCCTGCACATTCTGTAATATTGTATGGTGCATCCTTATATGCTCTCTAAATCATCAAAATTTAGCCAGCCTTATGGCAGGTGCAGGGTCATCATCCAAGCACAGCTTGGTGCTTAAGGCTGTGCAGCTATGACTGCAGCCACATGCATCGATATGCCTGAGACACTCCCATTATGCACCCACTCAATTGACCATGTTTGCATTCACTACTACCACTCCCAAGTTACTGCCAGCCATCCCTTTTTCATCACCTTTGTGTTATCATCTGTCCCGATAGAGCACCATTGTGAGTATATTCAGGGTAACGCATGCGCCATTGGAGCTTAAGAATTCACACATGTGTATTTGCATATCATCACTCAACAACGTGAGCATCGGCATTGTGTGCAAATTATATCCAGCTCTGAATCAGACACAATCCAGCTCTGAATCAGGCACAATCGCGTCTTCATCAGGAGCTTGATAGCGAGATAGCGTCGAAACGCGTTGAGCAGCTTCCAGCATCACTCCACTGCACTTTATTGCTCTGTTTGCACCAAACCAAGACTGCACTAAAACCCTGCACTTTATTTCCGGACCAGTTCATCTCTCTCCAGGACGTTCATCTTCCAGCAGCCATTTGCAAAACCATGCCTGGTATATACATACCATAAGGACTGCCTATTTCTTATCCATCTGACACCTGGACTCACTGGGCATTTTATCCGGATTGGGACATATTCCATGCAGCTACACCACCAAGGAGACCGTTCATACCTTCCCGTCTCCCCCTGGTAACTATTAATGTGCTGGTGCACACATTGTGGAGCCCTATTCTCATCAGAGAGCCTCTGTCCTATCATTGTTTTTATTACCTAATTTTATTGTATATGTTTTTATGAGAGCTCTCATCCTATTAATTTTCTTGTATTAATAAATGTTATATATACATATGTACATGTGGTAGTGTATATTTCCTTCAGTCAAACCTAGCGCTGTACACCACTCTTTTTCTTTTTGCCCATTAACAATTGGGAGAATTACACACTCCCTGTACAGCAGCTTTGGCTGTGCCTGTGGTTCTCTTCCCCTTTTTTTCTACTATGTATTGATGATTAGTTTTATAGCTTCACAACTTTTCTTGTTGTATTATTTCAATGTGGTGTGTGTTTGAGGACTTTGGAGAGGGAGACTGTGGGAGTCAATAAACTGTGTTGTATGATGTGGGTGTGCAGAGAGGAAGTGACGTTATCAACAAAGAAAAATGTTGCCCTTCAGGTTTTGCGTTCCACAGGTACATCTTTGATAAAGTTGTGTAAAGCACAACAAAAAGCATCACCATTCTCCAGCAGGGACTGCCAACCAAAGCCTGGTTATGAATTCCAGTGGGGATGTATACCATTTAAGTGGACATTGTGGGGTCCTCTAATATATACAGCTTTGAGAGAGGTCTGAGCATTGTAGGAACAAGCAGAGCGTTATTTCTCCAGTTACTGTATTATTTTTTATTGTGCCCAAGAAATATTTTAAAGTTTTTCCATTATATTGAATTTAAGTAATAATACATGAGGTTGTATTTTATGCCAACTGATCCAATGGTATTACTGATTTTTGTTTTTCTTTGCAAGCTTTGTCATTATTTTTGGGGGAACTGACTCTTCCCTGAGTTAGCAGCTTGACAACACTCCACATACAGTACCTGATTTACCATGGTATTGGTAACCCATCCTTGCAGACACAGTACCACACAAACAGGAAATGAAGCATAAGTTGAGTTTATTTATATTATATGTTGTAATATGTTGATTATTGAGACCAGTGAATGAATTACTTCAATATTGGCAAGCAATGTCTCTTTTTGCTGTAGTTTGTTATGGTGTGTACACACGGGGGCGATATGCCGTGCTATGCGAGTCCCAATGCGATCAGATCGCATCAGGACTCGCATCGCACGGCATGCATGGAGTGGCACAATTTAGACTATATAGTGCAGATCTGCACTATATAGTCTTGCCTGCCCTCTCTATTCCACTGCCGATTTGCGCTCACACGGGAACGCATCCATACTCAACCCGCACCCCCTGCTAATCTTTTTTTTTTTCTTTACAGGGTCGTGGCCCCGTACCCTCCTGCTGACCATGCCCCCTTTTTACCTGGGCCGGCCAGTGCTTTCGGCGGCCCTGCACACAGATAGGCTTTGCCCTAAGCACTTCTTGACAAAGGTCCCCAACTATATATTTTGCTACTATGAGTTGTGAGTTAATAAATTTATGTTTTATTTTCAACTGCAAGTCTGCTCTCCTATATAACCAATTATTTATAGGCTTCCTGGACTGCCGTAATGGGCCCATTACACTACAACTAGTGGACCTTCCCGAGAGTGATTCCATCGGATTTTGAACTTCAGTTTAATTTTTGCATAAGATATACCTCATGCGATTGATCAAGTCAAGATAAATCGCATGATATATCTTATGGTATATCTTATGGTATACAATTATACCATAAGATATATCTGATGGGCTGGATTAGGGGGCTAAAAGGATTGGAAATGCCAAACTTCCTGCGATATATTTCATGCGATATATCTCATGCACAAAAAGCACTCCTTTTTCCATCCGATTCTATGCGATTCCGATAAATCAATGGTGGAGTACGACCGATCTAGGGGCTTCTATCCGACACTCACAGGACCGCGCATCGGATCGCATTGGATGGAAAACATATACATTTTGACACTTTAAAAACAATGAATCATCCCAAAAGGTCACAATCAAATGAAATTGTACAAAATCATGTAGTGTAGGGATTTACTAATGCACTCCAGTACATGTGTCTGACTTTCTTATTAACACGTGGGTTTCTCCACTAGAGAAACCATAACAGGCTCCCCAAATGCTCACACTTTACGGTTATATCCACAGCCAAATAAGGCACTCTCCAAATTACCCAATGCACAGTATACATTTATTTTGAAATTATCTTAAAGTCATCATTGCACATTCCGACAAATTCTGCATTAGAACATGAACGGACACTTCAGTAGGCCATAATTGGTGGTTAGTAAATAGCACAGATTTATATGAATGGTTCTTATGAACTATTGCTATGAAATACTTTCAGCTATATTTAAGATGTCAGTAGTTTGGGCTGCTCTGCTGAACAGATAAATCTAAATATGGTAGCATATAAGACAAATTTACATATATAAAAATACAAATCTTGCTATAGGAACAGATATTGATAAATCACTTTAAAAAACATTTTGTTTAAGCTGTATACATAATTTTCATTCATGCTGATAACATCCTCACCACTTTCTTGACTGACTAATATCATATTAAACCCGTGAACAAGAGTGCCCATCTTTCAGCTATATTGTCCTAATAAAACACTGAATTTACAACTAGAGTAATAATTAGTTTTATATTAAAATGTAAGCTTTTTAAATGCCATATATAAATCTTTGTCTGTCAACTTACAGTTTACCATTTAAAGTAACAGAAGTGCATGAAAAATGTATGAGATGTAATCATGATCTGCTCTTTTATGTTCTTATAGACCCAGCGGAAGTATGTTTTAGCACATTATAGTGCAAATGCAACGGTATTATTTCTGACATTTCATACTCTCATACTGATATGATTGCTAATTACCATATATTTCAAAAATATTACATGTCATTGCACATGCTTCAGAGCAGGTAACTGGATAATGGCTGCAATCTGTAAGATCAACATTTACTGTGTTTCAAGTCTATTTAAACTGTAAGTAAAATATTAACCTTTTTTTTCTCCACTATTTTTAAAATCCTAAGGCAGCAACTTTTGTGTGATTCCAAGAGAGATTACTTAGTTATGAAGAAGTTTCTAAACAGAAATTACAGTAACATTGGATTAATGCCACCATTTTTATACAGTAATTTCATATACTGCTCAGGGCAGAGGCGGAACCGTCAGAGACAACGGAGTTAGGCTCCAGCCTTGGAAGGGTCACCTCCTCCATTGTCCCCCACTTCTTGTCCATCCTAAGGATGGCCATCAACCATCATCGATGCTTTATGGCTTATGTGAACATGTTATGCTTTTGATGGGGAGAACCATTAGGTTTCCCTCCATCGATTGTGCAGCATAACCAAATTATTACTTTTTCAAAAGTGCTGGGATACGGAGCAAAGCTCCATACCCCTCCAATATCCATAAAGTCCTTCCACCCCAGGTTCTGATTGGCACATGGGACAGTCAGGCAAAGGAAAGGGATGACCAGCAGTTGTTGAAACCAATAATGATCATTATTGCATAGTTGGCCACCATCAATGGCCTCTTGCAATATTGCAATAAAATTTGGTTTTAATTTTTATTTTTTTCCTGTGAGAGACAATGTGTGCACTAATTGTTAAAACTTATTTTAAGGGTTTTACTTTTAATCATTTGTGGCCAACACCTAAAAAGACATTAT
Organism: Crinia signifera; assembly: GCF_055691185.1. Classification (NCBI taxonomy): domain Eukaryota; kingdom Metazoa; phylum Chordata; class Amphibia; order Anura; family Myobatrachidae; genus Crinia; species Crinia signifera. The sequence continues at coordinate 191,132,263 of NC_139217.1, forward strand.
GTATAGGGTGATATTTTTACGTACTTTTGGACGCTATTTTGTTCATGTATAAACTCCATTTTGTATACATATAACCAAATGGCTTTGTATTTGTTCTTTTTATTAGGATTAGTGTTTTTACAGACATACTGTATAGACACCGGTTAGAAATATAGTTCCATTCTAAGTGCCAGCTGTCTTTTACCTTTGACCTGGTGTGGAGTGGGAAGTGTAGCCAGTGTTTAGGCAAACTGATTATAATAAATATATGTTCCTGCTATCAGTATGTCTGATTGAAACTGTCTAGTAAGTTTTTTGGGCTATTGTGTCCATAACTCTGTGAACGAGAATCTTGTCATTTTGGATCATTTATATCATGTGAACAGACTGCTACATCCAGCTTCACAGACACTGAAAGCAATATTTTTTAAGACAATACTAGGATGGGTATAAAGCCTAGGTCTGTCTGCAGTGGACATAGACTTCTAATCCACCTCAGTGTAATAACTCGGTAGAGATATGAAGAGGGACCCTGAGGACGACTGGACTTTAAACTACTTATCTGATGACAGCCATCCAGGACAAATCTTACAACATCTGAGATAACAGCTGAGTAGAACTTGTTATTTTGTTGCTTATTTGCATGTTGTTATTATTGTAACTTTGATGAATAAATGTTTATCTTTGTTTGAAATGTCCTCTGTCTGTCTCCATATGTAACACATTGTATCCCAGAACCTGGTTGCTTGAATTATCTTTTTCAACCTACAACACATTATTTGACCAGTTGTACCATTAGTAAGTCACCGGGACAGGACATTCTGGCAATCTCTAAGAAAAAATGTGACTGCATAACTAATACATCACTTCCTGTTTTACCCCCTCAACAGTGAGGGGAAGCGAGATGCCTCTTTTTATTTTGTCTCCAGGTGCCTGGTATTAACTTACACTTCTGGCCCAGTGTCTTTGATTTCATAACCACTTTGGTAATTTACCAAATTTAATTCCTCATTAAAAAATAGTATAATATAAAGAAAGGTTTGCCTGGAGGATCTGCACAGCACACATCACAGTGCATGTATAATATTCAAGGTACAAACTATGCATTCCGAGAGTTAGTGGAATCTAAAGGTTATGTTATTAATAACTACAAGTGTTGCATCAAAGTTTAATATAGTAGGCTACTACTTTAGAGCGACCTTATTCATTAAGTAAAGCAATACTTATTTCAAACATACAGCTCATAGGGTCTGAACCAGTATGTACGTAAATTGGGATAATTTTTTATTATGTGTCTTTTTAGTTCAGGGTTCATGTGGAAATGCATACAGTATATCTGCTAAAGGGCTGCACACAGTAGAAAATTGTGTCTCAATAAAATTATTGGACGAGTTGATGCATAATGCAATTCAGTAGCAGATGTAAATTCACAAATGATAGCTCAGCCTTTCATGGTCTTTGGAAATAATTTAAAAGATGATATGGGGTAAAGTGTGGGTTTATAGCAGGGATGGGGAACCATCGGCCCTCCAACTGTTGTTGAACTACACATCCCAGCATGCCCTGCGACAGTTTTAACATAGCCAAATAGTAAAACTGTAGCAGGCATGCTGGGATGTGTAGTTCAACAACAGCTGGAGGGCCAAAAGTTCTCCATATAGAAATGAAGATGTTGCCCATATCAACCATACAGATTCTACTTATCAGTTACCTTGCACCTCTAGAAGATAATAGCTAGAATCTGATTGGTTGTTAACAGCTCCACTTTTATAAACCCACACATTAGGAAAAGTACCCCATACAGTTCAATCCTCTATGAACCTTATGGAATCTACACAAGGGTAAGTGATATTTTTTGGGGTCATGTTACAATTCCTCTAGACAGGAGATATATTTCCTCTCTGCTATGCACTTTAAAAGCATTTCAGGGAAAAATGATATTTGGATGCAATATTACAATATTATAATACTACAATCATGGGCTTTTAGTCACGGAGTCCCACACTGTATACCCTGCACACAGCGTATTTGAGTACCCTGTGCATAGTGTACATGCACATGTAGACTCTGGCACCATGTATTCAATGCTCCTATGTCGCCGTAAATAACGGTGAGTGTGCATGTTTTTTGGAGAGTAGTGAACTTTTCTCTACTATTTTGTGCTTCCCTGTATTCAGCTCTGTTGCTTCTCCAAAAATATTTTGCGAAGCTAACTCAGTTCAACCTGCACTTCTCCCCATGTCTGTTCAATGGGGATTTTAGTGTCTCTCTCTCAAAAAGTGTATTCAATGCACAAATTGCGAGTCCTGCTGGTTTCTTTTTTTAGAGATGTTCTCCATTTTTCCCTCGGCATCTTTTTTAGGTGAACTGTAGGGCTATCTTTGTTAAAGTTGTTATTTTTTTTGTTTTATTATGGCTTATAAATTAAAAAAAATGTACTCTAATGTATTTATTGCAAGTGCCATAATGCTGTACTTCTACAGATGGGGCAGGTCCCATCCTTGCTGGCGGGTCGCCAGAACGTACGCGCTGGCGACCCGCCAGCAGCCACGCCAGCGAGGAGACTGAGACGCGCGTGCGTCTCACGCGCACGCGCGTCTCAGTCTCCGTCGCTAGCGCGACGGAAACCCTGTCCGTCTCCGCCTCAGGGAGACGGACAGGGTTAGGGGGGGGGTTAGGGGGGGTGCGGGCAGGCGGCGGGGACCCCGGGTTACCGCCGGCAAGCCGGCGGGGACCTGGGGAAACGTATGGAAGCGCCGTCGGAAGGGGACGCGCGCGCCTCTCGTGTGCGCGCGTCCCCTTCTCACGATCGCCATGGCGCTGGCGGGGGATGGCGGCTGGCGACGCCAGCGCCATCCCCTGCCAAGATGGGAAAAGACCCATCTGTATATTAATTTATTTGGAATTTAATAAGTTATTTTTTAATGGTAACCAATAAGAAATCATTTTGGAATGCTCCTAGTAATTTCCCATGCTTCCTCTCTTCTTCCTCACCTAACCCCCAAACAGGCTTTTAAACACGCTAACAAGTATAAAATAAATTAAATAAAAACACAGGGCAAAGAAACAATGCTAAAAGCACAACACAAGGATAAAGGCCAAACAGAACAAAATACACCCGTCTGCACAAACCCAATTAAAATAGTCACACAGCCATTTGTTGTAAAATAAATACTGAACAAAACATTAACCTTTCTAAACCTTTGTAAAAAAATACAAGTCCACAAATGCGAGGAACACGCTGCTGAGATAAACACCCTGCTCATATCCCAGTCTGACCAGCTCACGTGGAGAGCAGGAGAAAACAGATGTCTCCAGTTACAGCACTCCCATTTGAACTCGCATAATTATGCTAAGTTCGCAAAAGGGGCCGGCGAGCTGGCCACAAGTTGAATACTGAGGAAGTCAGAAATGAGGAGATAAGAAAAAGTGCAGAGCACTTCAGCGAGATCACAGGGACACAGAACAGTGAGCGGTGAGCCAGACTCTCAAAAAACATTGAATACTCCTCAAAGACTGTTCCAGGCGGGTGTCGGGTCACAAGACAGAGGCCCCCTCTTCTGATACATACAAACAACTAGTCTATGCTCAAAGGAAAGAAATAGCAAAATGTTCTTAGTAGGATAAAATTGTCTCGAAAATAAATATCAAACAACGTAGTAAAATGAAATAATGTAATATGTTATGCTTGCTGTTGGCAATCTGCTTACAATAATGTGTGTGCTGACCACAATGACATATGTTTCAATAACCCTTATTATCTGTTAGATGCAGATCCAGAAGTATGGTTTTGCTCCTCTCTGGACTTGAGAACATAATGATATTTGTACATCTTTATCTCCTATATACAGTTATTTTAAATTAGTAAATATGAATATCATACTAAGATACTTTATTGTGTATTATGGATGATTAAGATAAACACACTATGTTCATATTTTTAGATTTGATTTTCTTATCATCCAAAAAAATAAAAATCACATTTTGTAAATAATTTGAATGACTATCTATGTATAAGAATATGGCATGCAAAATGATTCTGCTTGTACGTGATGATATATTGCACCATCTATTTTGATCCGCTTTTTAAAAAAAAAGAATAATGAGAAAAATTCAACAAAACAAGTTGCAGAGAATTTGCTGTTCTCTCAATAATACACATTTATTACTTCTTGTGCACAATAAAGTACTAATGGCCCTACTTATGGCCCTAATTCAGCAGCACTTGCAAGTGCATATTTGCGCATGTGCAGATCCGGCAACAAACGGCTTCAGCGAGATACACACTTGCCGAACCATTCGTTGTGGGGGAGGGAGGGCCAGGAGTGGATGGGGGCGGTGAAGTGGCTGGACAATGGGAACGCCCAGCATTTTATTGGCATCCCCATGAAAACGCTGGGCATTCCCATGGATACAAGGGCGTGCGGATGCTTGCTGCGGGCAGGTGGCTGACATTACAGGACATTAGCCGCCCGCCCTGTGTTCGTCATTGAGCTGGTAAATAAAACTCAGTTTTCACTGACTTCTATTTGCGAAGGCAGGAGAAATTATTTGCTAGTTGGCGACCATTGAATGATTTCTCCTGGTAGCGGAGACATGCGAGGGGATGTGTTCTTGTACACAACTCCTCGCCTGGTACAGAGGGGATTGGGGGGGGGCGGGGATTCAGCAGAGCAGCATCTCAGGCACTTGGTAAGCTGCAAAGTTGATTTAGGACCTATGGGGGTTATTCTGGTTGGATTTGCGAATTCGCACACTTGCGAGTAAACCAGAACCCTCCCTGTGAATGGTGGTATGCCGCCCCTCCCCTCGCACGCTGCGTACATTCGCACGGGCTGCGAATGGATGTTTTACATAAACATCCATTCGTATGCCATGGGGATGCAAAACATCCATTTGCATGCGTGTGGGGAAAACTCAGGGTGTGAGGGGGGAGCAGGTGGCCGTGCAGGCTGCGGGCGTCGTTTGGTGGACTCGCAATGCTGCAAATTTTTGCATATTTGTGAGTCAACCAGAATAAGAACCAAAGATGAGTTCCTAGCTGCTGTACGTATCCGCCTTCATCAGCTACGTCACTGATATTTACTGTATGAGCCTATGTGAAGGGAGAAGTTTTAATATTATTGTGGGTACTGTAGTACAGTGTAGTGTGATAAAGTGTAGTGTAACTTGTAGTATAGTTTAGCGTGTAGGGGGATGTAGTGTAACATGTAGTGTAGTACAGCGTGTAGGGGATGTAGTGTAGTACTGCATGTAGGGGGATGTAGTGTACTGTTTAGTGTATTACAGCGTGTAGGGCGATGTAGTGTAATGTAGTACCATGTATAGGGGGATGTAATGTAACATGTAGTGTAGTACAGCATGTAGGGGAAGTAGTGTAATGTAGTACCATGTATAGGGGGATGTAGTGTAAAGTAGTACCATGTGTAGGGGGATGTAGTGTAGTGTAATGTAGTACCATGTATAGGGGGATGTAGTGTAATGTAGTACAGCGTGTAGGGGATGTAGTGTAACATGTAGTGTAGTACAGAGTGTAGGGGATGTAGTGTTATGCAGTACCGTGTATAGGGGGATGTAGTGTAAAGTAATACCATGTGTAGGGGAATGTAGTGTAATGTAGTACAGCTTGAAGGGGTATGTAGTGGAACATGTAGTGTAGTACAGCGTGTAGGGGGATGTAGTTTAATGTGTAGTGTTATTTAGCATTAGTGTAGCATGTAGCTCTCTTTTTTCTATATACTGTATTTGATAATTTGGTTATTTTATTATTTATCAATAATTTATTTAATTTGTGTCATCACATATTTGGAAACCCCCCATAGAAATCCTGCGTTTGCCCCTGGATCTAATTATTGTAACAGTGTATGCTGTATGAATGAAATGAATATGCCTTATTTGTGACATGGAGGAACGGTAATCTTAATTTGGCAAAAGAAAGAGTTAAATAGTAATTCTCCTTTATAAACTAGTTTGGATGCACTTTTTGCAAAATGAGAGAAGGTTATTTTGCTGTTGCAAAGGGAACATAAATAAGAGCAAGACATGCAGAAATCTGTGAATGTTCCGCTCAAGCAAATAAAAAGACCAAGATATGGTCTGTTACTTCCAGCATGAAAAGTACGCTTTAAAAAATACTTTGACACCTTTGACACCTTTCTATGCACATAATTTGAGCAATAGCACCTACTGATTGAGAAATTTCCATTTCAGCAAGTGATTGGCAGCAACAGAACATTTCTTCCAGCCTCTACCATGACTTGATGAGCAAATAGAAGCATACAGTATGAAGGATTGCAAGATACAGGAAATGCTTAAATTACAAACAAGTATTCTATTGCTATAGGTGCATCTAAATATTATAGGTCGACACAAGCATTAGGTCGACATGGGCTAAGTCGACAGTCAACAGGTCTATATGGGGTTTTTCAATGGTTTTTGAGCCGACATGTGACAATAGTAGACAGTGACAGAACAAACTGGGTAACAACAGACAGACTTGGAGGTAAGAGGGCCCTGCTGCAATCTTACAATCTATAGATTGTACCGAAATGTTAATTATATAGCGTGCATCTCTATAAGCTACTTTTCCTTCACATTTATTCAAATCCATGTTCAAAACATTTTTTACATAATGATATATTTTATACTTAGTAGTTATGGCACATTTTTACACTCCACAAATAAAGGTGATTCAGGATATGTCAAAACCACAATGGGCGGTATTCAATGAGCCAGAATCGCCAAGTTTTATGGCGATTCTGTGTTTTTTTCGTGTCTGACGGTGATTTTTGGAGCTCCTAATGCGAATCACCCTATTCAATGACCTATAATCGCCGATAAGGACCGGTGAATGAAGCACCAATCGCCAAATGTTATTCTCTACAAATCGCCGTTTGTAGTCTATAGGATTTTGCATGGGGAATCGACGGTAGTCGAGGGGAATCGCCAAAAGTGTATTCAATGAGAAGTTGGCGATTCCTTTTTCTTGTTACATATCGCCGTTCCTCACCGAGTGTCCCTCGTCATCTTTTTCTGGTGAACTTTTATAGGAACATGTCAAATAATTGGTTTTAAGTGTTCTATTTAACTGTGCAAGTGTAATGTATTATTATTTGCTGCCCTTGTGTGATGTGATGGTCGTAGAAGTGCTATACAAATATATATTTAATTTTTTGAGGTATTTTTTTTTTCTCCCACAAAGCACTGTTCTTACCCATGGTGCACCTCACTTACCCATGATTCTCCTCCCCACCTCACTCCTTCGTTTGGCCTTTGTGCAGATTACCCAGATTTTGCCGTCTGCTGTATTGGAAGCGTTTATTCAGGGTAATTTGCATTTTTCTTGCATTTCACTGCAATTTTTTAAACACTGACGACATTAATGAAGCTGTTTAGGGAAACGCAGGGTTGGCTGAGAATCGCCGTTAGGGCCGGCGATTCTCAGCCACGTTGAATAGGGTGACTCGGCGACTCCCCACGAATCCCCATGCATGGCGATTGGCAGCAAAAAACCGGCGATTGGCTGGCGAATGAAAAAACTGAATCGCTGTGACCAACGATTCAGCTCATTGAATACCGCCCATTATATTCAAAAACAGCGCACACGTTGCCACCTGAAATGTCATTGAGGGGACATTTGGCATGCTGAAGAGCAGGTTTTGTTGATTGTGCCAGACATCTGTGGCCCTACTTTAGCTGACATCATTCAGACGAGCAGCATGCTCCATAACATTGGCCCTTATTCTGATCGGTGCGGCCGGATCCGATTCCATACGGATCGCCAACTCCGTCCGTACGCGGTACGAAGCTGGCCGAACGGACCGCACGTGTATTTTTCACGGAATACGCCTCCTCCATCTCAGGGAACCTCCCCCATCATTCGATGGTCGCAGACCATCGAATGCAGGACCGAGTGGTCCACCAGCTCCCGCAACCTCAGACCACACGGACATTTTTCCGTGCAAAAGCAGGGATCTGGGCGGGCAGCTGACATCCGGCGATGTCATATGTCCGCCCCCTACACGTGCGTCAGGGCTGCATTACCATACGTACGCCCAGCGTTTGCATGGGAACGCCCATGAAACGCGGGGCGTATGCAAATGGCAATGAGCCCAAATAGCCCTTCACGCCCCTCTCCACCCCCTGTTCGGAGTGTTCACATATCATGCGGGATTTTGCCGTACGCCCCGCTCGCACATGCGCAGAGATGCCTCTGCACATGCGCAGACACAAAACATCGGCGGGCCGAACGCACGCGGATATATCCGCACCGACCAGAATAAGGGCCATTGCCTGGGTATAGTGTCTTTTTCATTATTTAATTTTACTAACTACAACATTAACCTCTCCCAAGTCCCGACATGATGCCGTCATGTACGTCGCTTACTGCCACAGGCCAGCTTCTACCTGCTATTTTACACAGGCAGGTAACCGGCTTTCTGTTAAACAGTCACACCGCACAGGCACTTGTGGCGGCAGTCCAGCACAGCAGCATGGCACCATCAGTATGATGGCTTCCTATTCTGAGGAAACCATCAGTATAGTTTGGACGGAGAAACACGTCAAGACTATACATTTGAGTCCAGGAAATTCACCATTCCTTCAACTAATCCTTCCTTTGATTCGGACCATCCCCATTGCTTGATAATACCTGCCTGATCAACAGCACAAACAGGAGAGATCTGCGGTGGCTTTGTGAACAAGAGGTGGCCGGGAGCTGTGCAGTGATTGGCGTCTGTTTCCATCCAGACGCTTGTGAGGTAATCTACACCGTGTGAACAAGCCAGCTCCCAGCGTCGGCTCCCATTCCACCACGCTCGTTGTCAGCAGGACTCACCACCACCTCCGACACCACTGTGTCTGCTCCCGCCACCATCTCCCCCCACATCGGAGCAACGCCGGTGGAAGCGGACCAATAAGTGGTTGCTGTCACTGCACTTTCAAGCAGTACAAGCCGGTAATATTATTATCATACTACAAACTGATTATACCCCTGTACTAATAGAAGGAACATTATGCTTTACATTGCCGCTACTGTGAATCAAAGTAAAGTTGCAATATATTTAAAAGGACATATCCTTCACAATATTTAAACGTATTCTGGAATTGACAGAATGAATTGGGAGCTTACTATATACATAATTGCTTGAATTATTGTCGGTTTAAGTTTAAAAGAGTTACAAATACTCAAAGTAGACCAATCAAATGATAGGAATAGAGTGGATCCTGTTGGAATTTTTAATGACTTGTTTTTTAATTATCAAATTGTTCCATGAACTGTTTTTTTGAATGTTGATATATTCTTTATGTATGTCTTTAATTAGTTAAATATATATTTCTTATTTTAATACATTTTTCATTAGATCAACACAGTGCGCTCTCTTATTGTTTAAATACTGATGGCTGTTGCCGTAGCACTGCAGATCATCAATTAAGATCCAGTCTGTAGCAGTTGTGGGGGCCCTTTCAGAGAGGGGGCTGGGGGTTGCTAACCTCCTGTTCCACTTCCCAACTCCTGAGCTGTTGCTCTTTGCAAGCTGCTTTTTTCTGTTCATTTCAAATGTACTAATCCCAGACCTGCTTGGCACTGCCCTGTTATTCTACAATAATTTCTCAATGGACACAATACCAACGCTCATAATGCCAACACACATTGGCCAACAGTCAAAATACCATCTCGGACTAAATATTGACATTCATTATGTTGACATGGTCAAAATACCACATTTGAAATGCTTACAGGTCAATATGGCGACATGAGTTTCTATCTTTTTTTTGGTGTCTATGTTGACATAGGTCGACATGGACATCGTCTGAGTGTACTGCATCCCCCTCTTGGCTTGCTGCACTTGCCATGCTTCAGACACAGTGCCTCGCTGCGATTGGCATACTATTATATTCCCCCTCCAGGTCCACTGGGATGGTAAAGTATCGGCATTTTTGCCATGTCGGCATAATGAATGTCAATATTTTGTCCATGTCTGTATTTTGACTGTCGGTGTCGGGATTAAGACCATCGGTATTGTGTCTGTCGATAAATCAAGCTTATTAATGAGTAAGTCACTTCATAGTGGCAAGCCCCAGGGCATTGCACTGACTGCACTGTCATTAGTATGCTATTGCGCCTCACCTTCTCTTCTCATAAAAAAAAAAGGTTTTGCATTTGCAATCAACTCTGAATCAGGCCCTTTGTCCCTCTTGTCAGTCTGCCCCTCCCCATTAGAATGTAAGCTATCACAAGTTGGGTCCTCTTCCCTTGTGTGCTTTTCCTACTCTTATTTAAACTATATTCTACTCCATACTCCCTTTAATGGCATCAAATCCCTAATTCTCTGCCACCTTGATACTTATTTCAGTATTGTTTGATGATGTAGCTAAGTTTAGATACCCTCTACTTGTCCTAATGTCAGGGCTGCCATTAGAAATTGTGGGCTCCCCCTCCCCCTATTAAAGTGTCGACGGGTTCTTCATCGTGGAGGTGCTGGTTTGCTCAGCAGCCTGGGCTGCATTGTCCTCAGCGTGAGGGAGAAGGGTGGCTATGTAGAAAAGCTGGTGATAAATAATAATCATATGGTAAAGGAAGGAACATTTAATATAGTACTGTTGGTAAATTGTCCTATGGTATGTCACCTTGTATAAGATTGCTAATGGCGCTATGGAAACATTTACAGAAAATCAGGCCATCACACAGGGGTGCAGATGGCCATAGAGTCAAATGCCAGCGGTTTGTGGTAGAGCGCCCAGGGCCCTCTCCACTCTGTCAGAGCAGCCAGGCCAGGGACAGTTGTAAACATAGTACCCCCCTGATGGCAGCCCTGTCTGCTGTGCATTGTCTTGAATTGTAACTCACTGTGTTTTTGTTTTGTCTACTTATTTACGTTCTCTGTAATTGGGTGCTGCAGATCCCTTGTGATGTCATGGTGATAATAATAAGAAACAACAAGAAAAAAAAAAGATTCCTCATAACCTCTGCTAAAAGATAGTACAGTATAAATCTGTTTAAGCCTAGGTAATATTTGAAGTTAGCAATCCTAAGCAAAGGCAAGTATTATACATACATTATTGATGAGAATGCATGTACTTTATGTAATTCTCCTTCTGCTGTATCCTTGCCTTTAGATGACGTTATTGTGGTACAGTAATAGCCATGATGCCTACATTTAAAATATATCACAACTGTTCCCAGTGTAGTCATTGATTTGTATTTAAGAAGTTTTGTATTACAATTTGCAGTTACAAAATCTGACTTACTGTACAATGGACTTCTCAAATGAACCCGACAGACTAACTTTCACTACTTATTAAGTAGTCACAAATGTCATACGCTGTTCATAGAAACTGCAAGGACGGACTTTGTACTGAATATATATAGAAGTACTCTACTGTATATAGCAATGCATTAATAAATCTAGTATGTTTAAAATGTCAAAGAATTGAATAACAATGATAATAGAAAAAACCTTTTCTACAGCATACCTCCAAATACAGCATAAATTGGTAAGTTTATAAAGAATAAAACTTATTTAACCCCTTCACTGCCAAATAACCTTGCACTGAGGATATTTACTGATGCTACTGCTTTTCCAACTTCAAATATCACTGATGTTTTTAAGCGGTACTTAAAATAATAATAATAATACCTTGGGGGGGTTGTGGGGATTAAAGGATTTGCATGGGCCCCATTCAGGTTGGCTCAGTAAAATGGGAAGATTGCAGATTACCGAGCGCCCACCCACTGCCGCTGATTGCCCTCATTAACATGTGAGAGTATGTGTAACAAAAACACATCCCCTCAGATACCTCCGCTGCAGGAAAAATCATTGGATGGCAGGGCCAGACTGGGACCAGAAATTGGCCCTGGCATTTTGAGTACACAGGCCCACCTGTAGCAGACGAGACCCTTGCGCGGCAAAGGGGGTGTGGCCTAATGGAAAGGAGGCGTGGCATCACAAAAAGGAGGCAATACACTGCCCATTACTCATTATGGAACACACCATAATGCCCTTTACACAACATGCTGCATGCCATAATGCCCATTACACAAAATGCTGCACACCGTGATGCCCATTACACAAAATGCTGCACACCATAATGCACATTACACCAAATGCTGCACACTGTGGTGCCCATGTTGCTAAGTTTGGGGATACAGTGATTACCGAATACATTGGCGCTACGCCAATGTTATCAGGAAGCACTATATCCCCAAACTTAGAGACAGGCTTTAATAAAGGGTGGCTCCCCGAGGGGTAATTTTCCCTCTGTTGTTAGGCTTTAAAAAAGGTCTTTGTGAAACATATGTAGGGATGTGCAGTAATGTAATAAACTGCTCACCTGTCCCCTTTGCTTCACATGTCAATCCAGGCACTGGCTGATATAAGGGTGTGACATGCACCAGGGGATGAAAACTGCTGCCTGTAGCCCCGGGCTGTGGACGCCTGCTTCTTCTGTCAGGCGGCAGGCAGGAGCTACTTGTCCGCCCCAGACCTCGGGAGCTGTCAGGCGGCAATGAGCTGCCATGCCGCACACTCTCCAGAGCATGGTGCCGGGCTTAGCTATAAATTTAGGTCCTGGCTTAGAGAAGGAGGCAGGCCGCAACCCGCAGAAGGACAGAAGTACCCTCCTGGCTCCGCGGCGATTACCCCTCCCGGTGTGGTAAGTGGAGCAGGAGCGGGGTCACTAGAAGCAGGAGCTCTGGCAGAAGCCGTCTACTCCCAGTGGCCGCCAACCAAGAGGCAACTTCTGCTGTGACCTGGCTGCACAAAATCGGTCCACAAGGCCATCAACTCTTCTGGCATTTGCCAGAAGTGCCAGATGGCCAGTCCGGCCCTGTTGGATGGTCACCAACCCTCAAATGATTTCTCCTGCCTTCGCAAACAGAAGTCAGTGGAAACTAACTTTTATTTGCCTGTGTCTGGGTGGGCAGCTGATGTCCTGACACTGCCCATGCGCATAATAGTGCATGCACAGTCCCCAAAACATCAGTATAGGGCCAAACGCACACAATTGTGAGTAATGCACAATCACCCCCAATATTTTTTTTATTCATACTAATACATGAAAGTTTTTTTTAACCCAAATGGCCAAAACTTAATTGTTTTTATAATTTGTGATTCTTCTTTAGTCAATAATCCACCGTTCTAAATGAGTAAAGTCTATATTCTGTCTGTAAGTTTTTATTTAAAAAAAAGTTAGCACTTTAATTGTCTGTTTTTTACATGTGTGCTGATTCGGTTTAAATGCTTCCTATGTGTAGGAGAAATATGATAACCCTACAAGGCATAACATTTTAAAAATAGTCTGAAAGACCCCAATTTTAAAATGTGAGTATGTGTCCTTATCGGGGGGAGACATTATGGTTCAATAGCCCTTCCTGTCTATAAAAATTTTGTAGCGCTGGGTTATAACCAGACTTTTAGGAACCTCGGAGGTATCCCCAAACAACCCACCCCCCTATATGGAATGGGAATCCTAAAAAGCAGCCATACCAGTGTTACCTACAATGGCTGATTTTGCTGCTAATTAGTAGCAGTGGAATTTTTACACTGCCAAGTGTGGATGCAAAATGGATGGAGATACGGCTCTCAGACATGACTGATAGCATTTCATTTTGTATTATCAGAAAACATAGAGATGTCAGGTAAACAGATGCTGCTTATTGATAAGGAAAAAAAACTGTTTCGCTATTGAGCATGGAGTGTGAGCTACCGAATATGAAATAGCAGGAGGACATTACGTGTCATATGCATTGAGGCAAAACTGATATCTGAGGAAGTTTATGAGTTTTACAAAAGCAAAGCTCTAGATAGAAATGATAAAAAAGCATAGGAATGAGCCTCTTGCTTCTCCAACTGACCATGGAATTGTAAAACAAGTGGATGAAAGGATAACCAGGATAAGACAGTGTCCCATAGGTCTACAGAATGCAACATGTAAATGAGAGGTGAGTGTTTGATAGTGCCAGACAAGGCCGCCACTAGAAATTATGGGGCCCGGGACTGACCTACAGTCCGGGCCCCCAGCGGCACAGCACCATACCTCCGGCCGGCCGTCCCTGCCACCCCCACATGCGCCCGTCCGCCATGCCCCCCCCCCACATGACAACACCCCGCCATTACTTACCATCATCCACGGCGCATCGTCCTACAGCTCCTTCAGTGTCCACAGGTCTGGCACGCACACTGCACAGTGCAGCCTGCAGAGCTCAGAGCCACTCTGTGTCCTAGGCTCGGCACTCTGCAGACTGCACTGTGTATTGTGCGTGCCTGGCCTCCGGCGCAAGGGTGATGGTGGCTGGGTGCTGGTGCGGGGGTGTGTGGGCAGCTGCCCGGGCCCCTACAGTGCCCGGTGGCCCGGGACAGCTGTACCCAGGGCACCCCCATGTCGGCAGCCCTGGTGCCGGATAAAGTAGAAAGGTCAAGGAGCATTAGAAGAGGGTAGTTTTGCATAGTTTCGGCATTGATCAATGTATGAAAAATATTAAAGCCTTTGGAGAGGTTTTTTGGGGAAGTTTGTGATCTAAATGTAGACAGTGCTGTCAAAAAGCTTGAATATAGGGCAAAGTTGGCCTGTAGTAAAACCCCACCCAAATCTAATTCTCTCTGCACATGTAACATCTGCCTCACCTGCAGTGCATATGGTTTTGTCCATCTAAGAAGGATTTTGTCAGAAAGAGTGAACTAGAATAAGGCCCTATGTGTCATCAATATGGAACAGGAGTGTCACTCTGATTGTTACATTGCAAATTACTAAGGTATTTTATTCAAGCACTCTTGACAAAGTTCTAGTGTGATGAATTGTAATACTGTTGCCAGCTTGTATTGATTGCAAATGTTTTGGTTTGAGGCTATATATTAAGCAGTTGAAATTGAAATGTCAATTATCCAGCTTATCGGAAAACCTGGTCTTTAAAAAAAAATAAAACTTTTTCTTTAAACACCATAACTACAGTATACTTCTTCACAGGCAGGGTGTTGGGGTGTTGCCATGCGTAGCATATGTGTAAAGGCATTATGTGTGTAAGAGCATTACAAGTTTGTGTAATGATACGTTTGTGACTATGCCAGAAAGAACACACCCCTTTTTGAGCTGCACACCTTAGGCATGCACTGTACCTATTTAAAATATAGGTGGTGGGGGAACCAATACTTTTGCTGACACAGGAACCAAAATGTGTATTGTTATGAGGGGTGTTGGTTCTGGGAGTGTAGTGCATGGAAGTATTGGCAGTGCTACTAAGCACCAGTCCAAATCTTATGTAGGGTATCAAACTGATTAGGACCATCTATAAGTGGTGTCATGAGAGAGAGCTTTTCAGCCAGAACTAGTTCTTTCAGAATATGAAAATAGCTATACACTTTATTATTATTATTATTATTATTATTATTATTATTAATAAAAACATGATGATAATAAGTAATAACTAAAGCTGGGATGTACAATGGAGGAAATAGGACCAAGATGACTGGAGTCACAGGAGAAGTATAATTATTTTTTCTTGTGTGATCAAAGGAAAATCATGTACAGTATTATGCAAAAAAAAAAAAGTTATTGCTCAGTGGAAAGTATACCATTTAAGTCTGAAAAACAGTTAACTTTACTTGAAGAAATACCAGAAAGAAAATCATATAAAACTACAGTTGAATCGTTCAGATCCAAACAACTTTTTCCAACTAAGTTTGAATCTGAAAATGAAACAAAATATAATTTCCCCAGGAAGATTGGATACAGTATCTTGTGTTTTGGACCACATAAAAAAGCAGGGACGCGCGGTGAGGTAAATGGCTCAAGTGTCCCTGGCAAGTACCAGAGCCAGATTTGCACACAATATTAAAAAGTATACACCATTTAAAACAGAGACAAGCCTTGTTGGCTGGGAAAAATACATGTTGATTCATTTTCAGATTAAAATGTGGTGAGAACAGGGCCGGTGCAAGGCACCGGAGCACCCCAGGCGAATCGGGGTGGGGGCACCCCGGTGCCCGAAGGGTGGGGGGTGGTACCTGTATTATAAAACTGGCGGCGTCGGCGTCCCTGCAGTGCTGGAGTGGGGAGGGGTGTCCGTGCCGCGGGGGTACCTGCGGCGCTGTCACTGTGTATAAAGCTGATGTCGGCTGAATCTCAGCCAATCAGCGTGCGGCAAGTGTTTTCAAACCCAGAAGCGCTTCCCGCCCGCTCCAGCACTGCAGGGACGCCGGCGCCGCCAGCTATGTGCACATGCTGGGGGAGAGGGGCAAACTGCCGCCCTCCAGGTGCCGGCACCCTAGGCAAATGCCTAGAGCTGCCTAGTGGTGGCGCCGGCCCTGGGTGAGAAGAACTGAGTCGAAATGAATTGCTCATCATCAGGGGTTAAAGTGAGACGGAAACGAGCGGAACTGTGTTCCGTCAGTTCCATTTAAGTACACATCGCCCCGTGTGTATACCACCCAGCGATGGGGAACCACTGTCCCACGCATCGGCATCATCTGACTAGATCTTGACTGCATGCAGTCAAAATCTAGTCAGATCACCAGTGTTCTCACAAGAGAACACTGGACTGCACAGATCACTCTGAATTAGGAACATGTCCCCCGTGTGCAAAGGCCTTTTCTGAAATCAGAGAGATCTCTGCATGTGCTTCTTCTGAATCAAAGTTGAATTAATTACTCAGCTAAGGCACAAATCACAAGATCAATTACCAAAATTGATGCAAAATCATAGTTATTCTAATGTGGGAAAATACACAAACATAGACACATTTATTGAAGCATATTCTTGTGCTTGTTGTTGTTGTTGTTAATAATAATAATAATAATAATAATAATAATAATAATAATAATAATAATAATAATAATAATAATAATAATAATAATATTATTATTATTATTATTATTAATAAAAACTATTTAACAGGTCATATTTTTAATATTGAATATTGTTGTCTTGTGATTATTTTCTGTCATACTGTATTGTGAATATCTATAAAACAAAATCTTTATACTTCTCCATTACTTTAAGCTGTGTTCTTGTCACAATTCTAACATCTGTGTCAATTTATTTGCTGTAATGGTTACTTGGAATCAATATAATAAATCACCTCTTAAATAAAAATTTAATTCATGTTGGCATGTATGCATTTGTTTAGTTCTGGGAATAAAGTAAAGATCCAATCAAGATCTACAGACACATCACAGTGGACATTGTGAATGTATTTTATGAAAAACTGACAGCTATGTCCCTGGGTGGTGATAAGGGAGTTTATATCCTGATGCATTGATGACAATACAGATAAGTGATTGCACGTTGTTCTAAACAGCTAAGATTACCCCTTGGCTGGGGAGTCGAGTATATTGTATATACAAGTCTGGCAATAAATATAAGAAAATTATAGTAATCATAATAACATTATCAGAATTGCATCTTACAGTACATAATTTATTAGGAATTTTTACGATATAAATATATAGTTAGATTTTTTTCTAAACAACATTGTATGACATGACAAAACTAGTGAGTGCTTCTCTAATGCTGCTTTCCCACTGCCAAACCTGCTTTGACCCGGCTTTTGAAACGTTTCTTTAAAGGGGTCAAAGCAGGTTTTAACCCCTTTCCCACTGCATGTAGTGAACGGTATATTACTAGTTAATTGCCGTTTTTGTACCTTTCACATTGAACCCGTTGTGAAAGGTACAAAATGGTAATTAACCAGTAATATACCCCCCCCCCCCCCATACTTACCTGCATGGGGGATCTGGGCAGCGGGGTTCGCGCATTGCTGAGGAGGCAGCGGGGTCTGGCATGGGCACAGTACTTCGGGTCCCTCCCTGCGGCTGATGGATGCTGGGCAGTGGGAAGGCAACGGGGTCCATCCCGCATGGGCACGGTGCTGTGGGTGCTGGTGGTGCAGCGGGGTCCATCTGGGGTCCAAACGGCTGATGGGAACTAGTAGTTCACACTATGCGCATGTCTAATGAGCGACGTGCATATGAATGAGCCACTTATTACATGTGTGCATATATAATGAGCGGCACATTCATATGCACTGCACTCACTACACATGCGCATAGTGGGAACTTCTACTTCCCATCAGCAGCAGGGACTGCCCGCACGCCCTATGGACCCCGCGGCACCACCAGCACCCACAGCACCGTGCACATGCGGGATGGACCCCGCTGCCTCCCCACTGCCCAGCATCCATCAGCCGCAGGGATGCACCTGAAGTACCGTGCCCATGCCGGACCCCGCTGCCTGCTCAGCAATGCGTGTTCCCCGCTGCCTGGATCCCCCATGCAGGTAAGTACCAAGGGAGGACGTGCACAGGGCAGGTACCAGGGGAGGGGGGGCGCGGGGAAGGTACCAGGGGGCTCTACCCATTTAAAAAGGCAAAAAACGGCAATATACCATTTACGAGCTGCAGTAGGAAAGGGGTATAAGCTAACTTATACATTCAGTAAGATATTTTTGAGAAAATTTACACATATAGGAGGGAACACAATTGTCTCCAAAACATTTTTGCACACAAAAAATGGGGTAGTATCATGATATTTGCCTAATGTTCAGCTTTGGGCTATTGAGTTATTGGGGGAAATTTACTAAGATGTGTATTCTACTTCACATGTGTACTTCTTATTTATTTAGCACCCTCTAGAAGATAGTAGACAGGATCTGATTGGTTGCATATAGCAACACATCAATTTCCCCCATTGAGTGAAAAAGACCCCAATTTCATGCAAAAACATATGGGGGTATTCACTATCAGCCACTATTTACATTGCCTATTCAATGCTGCCGTCTCTGACAGCATTGAAGGTGGATTCCGACAAAATAGATCTGACTTTAAATCAAGTTGATATGTTTTGTTGGAAATGGCCGTAGATGGTGGAGTTTATCGACAATTGGTTGCCACTTTCACCAACACGTCCCCCTTTCCGACACTCGACAGTTGGAAGATTGGATACCTGCTGTTGAGTTTCAGTCGAGCTGGGCGAAGATGGCCCGAGATTCCGACTGTGGAGATGTTTTATGAAGAGAGGGGGTTTTTAGGGGATCCGCACCTGATAATTAGAAAATGATTTATTTTTGGAGAAATTTATATTGATTTTGGGGTCAGAGAATACCTCTAATTAATATCACCTATCACTATTGGCCCCTAGGTCCTTAAGTGTTTTTATGTGATGGTCAGTGGTGCACCCCCGAGTTGTGACACATTATATTGACACAAGGAAAAAAGAAAAAGAAACTCGGGTGCACCCGACCCAAGTTTATTTTTCTTTTTTCCTGGTGTCGAGATGTTTTGACAGTCAGAATCCAATACTGAATACTCCGCAAAGTATTCTTTATATTTATTTAGCACTATTTATTTTCCACTAATATATTATACTTTCTAGCACTTCACTTTTTAACCTCTAGCTTCTGCTTCTTTCTTATTAATACACTTTTGGCTTAGTTTTTCACTTGTGTGTGGCCCTGGGGTGACTGGCCTATGGCAACCATTTTGGGGTTCTGCGCCCCAGATTCAAACTTACTATTAGGGACTCACCAGAAATGAGGTCACCGTGAAGCTGGTTGGTGGGCAAATATTTCTTGGCTAATTAATATACCAAGAACCACTATTATTGATTAACAATATGGAGTGTGCATCTGCACTATGTATTTTTCTTTGCAGAACTACAAGTCCCAGCATGATAGCACCTCATGTATATAGGGTGTGCATTCTAAGATCCCCCCCCCCCCATACTCCCTAAAGTATCCAAGATAAGCTTCCTCCTTATTCAGATCTAATCACAGTACAAATTTATTCTCAAAATGGGCAAAACCATGTGAACTGCAAGTAGGGCAGATGTAACATGGGTACTTGTTTCCTAGCACGGCGCCACCGATTTTAATTGTATAAAATCGGGTCGCAAAAATCGTGTTGATCGCATCGCATGCAAACAAATCGCATGCGATGCGATCGACCCGACCGACCCGATTTTTACATTCGAACCAATGTTAAATGGTCCCTGAGACCCGATTTTACATTGGCCCCAATGTTAAATGCCCCCCAGACCCCATTTTTTATTGTATGCCCCCCCCCCATTGTTAACGCCACGTCATGATCAACGTCAACCCGAAGCGTGGCGAGTGCAGCAAGCCCGTGAGGGGCGGCGGTACTCGTCCTCCGACCTTTTCATACCCCCACTATCCATGTCGGCGTGGAGTTGATTATATATAGTGTGGCGAGCGTAGCGAGCCACCGAGCCCGAAGTGTGGCGAGCACAGCGAGCCCCGCGAGGGGATGCGCATTACTTCAGATGTATTAAGCGTGCGCTCGCCACGCTTCGGGCTCGGTGGCTCGCTGCGCTCGCCACCTTATTTAGAATCAGCTCCACGCCGACGTGGATAGTCGGGGTATGAAAAGGTCGGAGGACGTGTACAGCCGCCCCTCGCGGGCTCGCTACGCTCGCCACGCTTCGGGTTGACGTTGATCTTGGCATTGCGTTAACAATGGGGGGCATTAAGTAATTACACATCAGGGTGGGTTTACAATTAAAAATGGGGTCTGGGGGGCAATTTAACATTGGGTCCAATGTAAAATCGGGTCTCAGGGACCATTTTTACATTGGGTCTAATGTAAAAATCGGGGATTTTCAAAGTGCGTTAAAAACGTCTTTAAAGCCCGAAAATCGGGTCGGTTGGGTCCCAGCGCATACCTTAAGTTAAGGTATGCGATGGGACCCGACGAGCGCCGTGCTAGGAAACAAGTACCGTAACATGTATAGAGAGAGTTAGATTTGTGTGAGTTATTTTGTTTCGGTGCAGGATAAAAACTGGCTGCATTAATTTTACACTGCAATTTAGATTTTAGTTTCAGCACACCCCACACAAATTTAACTCTCTCTCTCTCTCTCTCTCTACATGTTACAACTGCCCCACCTGCAGTGCACATGGTTTTGCTCATTTTGAGAACAAATTTGTACTATGATCAGATCTGAATAAGGGCCTGTATGTAATTTTTATGTAAATAAAATGGGTCTGACAGGGCTGAATAGTCTGGATTTTACTTCTCCTATCTAAAGAGAACTATTAAACTCTTCCTCCAAATTAAAGGAGCAATATTATTAAACAAGTTGGATTTAAGAGCTGCCTTTAATCTTATTTGGATACTTCAGAGGAATGAATAGAAGATTGCCTTTACATTTCGGATAGACAATATGCATTTTTCATCATGGCTTTTCACAATATCTCATTGTGCACACGTCATCTCCCAGAATTTTGTCAATTCAGTGTTTAAGCATTTGTTCAATAAATCCATGATAATCTGTTTAGAAAATATTCTCAATTTATACAAACACTTCTCTTCTCAGAATACCCATGTCTGAAAAGTCCTCTTTCTGGTGCAGCTAAACAGGGGCGGATCCAGGATAAAATTACAGGGTGGCACCAGGATAAAAGAGGGTTTGGGTGGGGGAGGGGCGGTGTTAGTGGTGTCAGATTACATGCTAAGAGAGCGGCAGAGAGAGGGTGTGAATGGGATTAAAAATAGGCTCTGGCATTTAAAATATGCAGTCCCACCATGGCGACAAAAAAGTGAAGGATGTAGTTGTGCGCTCACCGAAGTCGCGCTCCAGAAAAAGGGATGTGGCCACTCAAGGATGCATGTCCTTGAGTGTAGTGTACAACACCATATACATCTTCTACACATTATGCAACAAAATACTAGACCCCATTATACTTGTCCCTTACACATGATGCCAAATGGAAAGAGCCAAAATTCACATAATGCCACATGGATTGAGCCAAAATTCAAATAATGCCACATGGATTGTGTCAAAATTCACATAATGCCACACAGATTAAGCCAAAATTCCCAATACGCTTCATAAACAGGGACATTGTCCACCAAAAGCGTGTATTTAAACATTTACACCATAATGTCCATTAAACGTTAAGTTACACGCCATTATATATTATGCCAAACACCATAATGCCTATTAAAAATTATGCTACATAAGTGCTGCTTATCTACATGCTCATTGCCAAGGGTTCCATGCTCATTGCCAGAGGGTCCAATGAATGTGAAAAAGTCCTCAGCCAGATGGTCAGTAATATGGAGTCGCGACCCCATACTGAAAAGGCCGGGACCCACTTTGGGGTCAGGACCCACAGTTTGAGAACCACTGGTGAAGACCTAACAACCCACACCTGAGGCAGCAGGGAATCCCTTACTCCTCAGGGGCCCCATGCACTGCATTTGCTGCACCAATGGTAGTTCCTCCTCTGGTCAGAACTTTGTTTGCCACCAATTCTCAACATTAACTCTGTACATAAATGCAAAGCACAGCTACTTACAGTTATCTTTAGAATTTGTGGTGAGATATCTTAAATTTTATGCATACTTTATTTAGATCATTTAAGTTTAGATAGTTTTATTTTTGCATCTTTCAGATGATATGAAATGTGAATTACATATTGAATAAAATAGCCATTATTACTGTGTGGACAAGAGAGATGCTAACTAAACATGGGATTAAAGCAATTATATGATTTATAAATTACATTTTAACATTTACTCAGCAGATTTGCAGTGCACTTTTATTAATTAAAAAACAAAAAAGATTTATAAGCATAACTCACTGTACTGTACTATGTGTATGTGATAGAAGTTGATTAAAATGTTACATTTGCATTAGTGATTTTATTTCTTATATTAATTTTGAAGTTTATTAGCGATTTATTATGATTGTCTAGAACCGTTACACATAAAAATGACTATGCACTTAATGATATTAGGTTCATATAGGTAAACTATAGTCCTTTAGTACAAGACGAACATTTATTGCATTGGTCAATAATGATAAAGAAATAGCAAAGCCCAGTGTAAGAAATTAATGTAAGCACATATTATAGCAGTTTCCAGTGTTCAATATTTTATTTCATATAAAAATGATTTGTCTCATGCAATGAGAACTTGGAGGTCTAGGATCTGTGTGCTCCAAACAGTGAAGTCAACTCCGCCTTGCATGGTTAATGGTGAAAATTGGGATCTATTAGCAACAAATGTCAACATGATAATTTTCTGGTTATTTAACATGTTTGGCATTATTGACTGTAGGCATTTCAACAGTCAGTTTTATGTATGTGTCAGGATATTGACCACCAGTATTTACACCCTGCCGGTATAACAATGTCGGTCAAGAAATTGTCCCTTATTCTGGTTCACTCGCAAAGGTAAATTTCTTCTCAAATGGAAAAAACCATGTGCACTGCAAGGGGTGCAGATGTAACTTGTGCAGAGAGAATAAGATTTGGGTGCGGTTTTACTTCAAAGTGAGATCTATATTGCAGTGTAAAAATAAAGCAGTCAGTATTTTCCCTGCACAGAAACAAAATAACTCACCGAATTCTAATTCTCTCTGCACATGTTACATCTGCCCCACCTGCAGTGCATAGTTTTTCCATTTGAGAAGGAATTTGCCTTTGTGAGTGAAACAGAATAAGGACCATTGTCAGTTTTTCAGTTGTAGATAAATCATACTGATCCACTTAAGAGAAGTAGACACTAAATGGTAGACAGTAAAGAAATAAAAAATAAGAAAGGCAATGATATTATCATGTGACCTAATAACCTTGAATATATTTGTTAATTTATAATACTAATATGGAAACATCCATCACTGCATATACAGAGCATAAGGAACACAAACACCATTAGTCAAAAACGCTGAAAATTTGGAATACACTCCTCCCACACCACGAAATGCAGGTACTGATATCACAGCTGGGATGGATGTTTTCAGACACATCCAACACATCCAAAGGGAAGCTCAAAACCAGTAAATGTGGCATTAGAACTTTACTCACAAAGCAGCCAATCAACATTTTTTTGTCAGCTTCTTCTACAACATACAGTACTGTAAATTCTTTGCATACGCAGTGGCAGTGGTAGAAGACAAACTAAAGATATCTAGGATTTACCAGTCTATAAAATAAAAATATATCAATTGTTTCCTCTGTCAAAAGCAAAACATTTTTGCACTTTTTAGAAAAGCATCAAGTACAGTATAAGTGAAATCTCTGTGAACACAGTGTATAAGTAAATACTGTAATTTTCTTGTTTGAATTCTTGTCTGTTTTATGCACATCTCCTGCTCCTAAAAAGTCGCCTACTTCCTAGATGTTTACTGGCATATAAATATGCTTGCAGAATGCTATTAAAATATATCTAGGCTCCTTGGGCATTTAACAACCCTTCTAGATGCATCATACCATGGTGTGACTCGGTAGCACAGAGAGTCTTTGCGTGCAACTTTTTCCATTACCATGCATATTATGCTCGAATGGATGCAAATAGGATGCACAAGCTGCTTCTGTTAATTAAAATGATATGCAGCTTACCTATATTCTGTGTTTGACAGTGGCTATGTATTAGTTATGTTTTAACGCGTGTAATTATTATTTTGCATTTGTGTGCCATTTAAAACAAATCCTTTCTTCTTGATTTGAGGTATACAGTACAGTACTATCACTGTTGATTCCTTGGTGATAGCTACTCAGACCACGGTTGACTGATCCCCTCTCTGCGGGGCTCTGCACAGTTATTTTCAAAGCATTCATAATTTATAACCTTTTTTACTGCTAAGCATACATTCAAATGTGTCTGCTTTGCAAAACAGATTCAGAACCACCTTAGTTGAATAGTGCTAAATATGGGTCAGATGCACTAAGCTTCAAAAGTGATAAAATGGAAGAGTGATAAACAGGCAGCCAATCAGCTCCTACCTGTCATGTCACAGACTGTGTTTGAATACTGTCAGACAGGAGCTGATTGGTTGGTTGTTTATCACTCTCCATTTTATCACTTTTGAAGCTTAGTGCATCTGGCCGTATACCTGTACCCTTTCTGTACCTCTGGAGCTATGATGGCATCACTAAAAACCAGCAGATCTAAGCAACAGAGACCTTGTGCCATCACAGCCACCATTCTAGATAGCAAATGAAGTGGTCGGTGAGCAAATAACTACAGAATTCTTCAGAGCTTTATAAGTAGGTCTTTACTAGCTGCAGTCATGCTACACAGTGGCTGCAAAGATGCTTCCAGTGTCACAAACACTTCCTGAATGATGGCAATGGTGCAACTTTTACCATCCCATTTCATATGTTTACACTATTGTTTGGTACATGTTAATTATGCCCTTTCATAGACTGGCCGCATTTCTTTCACCAACTAAAATCAAACATTTGGAACACTGGTGCATATCTTTTTGTTCACTCCTGTTTTATGTTTTATGAAATAATTTCAAATGTCAATGTAAGTGTACCCATACCTCCCAACATGACCCTCTCCAGGAGGGACACATTGCTCTGTTTCTGGACTTCTCCCTCAATATATGATTAGTATCACCTGTGTGGAAACACCTTTCTTATCAATTAACCTGTGTGAAACAGGTGATGGCAATCATACATTAAGAGGGAAGTCCAGGAGCAGAGTATTGTGTCCCTCCTGGAGAGGGTCATGTTGGGAGGTATGTGTACCTTGTGTGTTTGTAATGGCCTAGATTTTTCTAATACTTTAGAACAGGGGTTTCCAAACGCGGGTACCTCCTGCAGCGCTTAGTATAAAGCTTAAGCTGGCGGCGGTGGGGGGGTCCCTTCAGTGAGTAAGAAATCACTAGCGCTATGCGGTGGCGCGGGAAGCGCTTCTGTTTTGAAAACACTGGCCGCACAGTGCACGCTGATTGGCTGAGATTCAGCCAATCAGCGTGCGCCGTGCTGCCGGTGTTTTCAAAACAGAAGCGCTTCCCGCGCCGCCGCATAGCGATAGTGATTTCTTATTCACTGAAGGGACCCCCCCACCGCCGCCATCTTTATACTCAGCGCCGCAGGAGGTACCCACGCGGCAAGGACACCACTGCAGGGCTGGATCCTGTCAGACGCCAGCCTGGACCCCCCTGCCTGCTCCCCAGATGGCGCAACAGGTACCCCGGCACCGGGGCGCCCCCACCCCGACTCACCTGGGGTGCTCCGGTGCCTTGCACCGGCCCTGTGTGCAACGTATGGGTGGGGGGGTAGGTGAGGGGGTTGCTGAGCATGGACAAGTGTTTGCACATCACTACTGAAATGTGAAGAGAACTCTCATTGCTCAGCAGCCCCTTAGAGGACCCCCTGCTGTGCATCCATGTGTGAGGAGGGAAGCTGCTCGCTCCTTTTAGAAGCAGCAGAATGCATCCCAGCCCTAACACAGATAAAAGTACAGTTCAGCAAGTTATAGGACATCAGTAGTAGCCCGGTCTGCAGCTACAGGAGCCAGAGGACATCAGGTAGTAGTCTCAGTATGCTGCCTTAACATGTGGTGGGGTGGAATGTATATATGTATGGAAGCAGTGCATGTATGTTTGAGTGAGAGCGTCAGTGTGTGTAGTATGTATGAATGTGGGCGGCAGTGTGTGTAATATGTATGAATGAGGCCGACAGTGTGTGTAGTATGTATGAATGAGAGCGGCAGTGTGTGTATTATAAATGAGGGCGGCAGCGTGTGTGGTATGTATGAATGAGGGTGGCAGTGTGTGTGTAGTATGTATGAATGAGAGCGGCAGTGTGTGCAGTATGAATGAGGGCGGCAGTGTGTGCAGTATGAATGAGGGCAGCAGCGTGTGTGGTATGTATGAATGAGGGTGGCAGTGTGTGTGGTATATATGAATGAGAGCGGCAGTGTGTGCAGTATGTATGTATGGAAGCAGTGTATGTATATTTGAGTGAGAGCGTCAGTGTGTGTAGTATGTATGAATGTGGGCGGCAGTGTGTGTAGTATGAATAAAGGGCGGCAGTGCGTGTAGTATGTATGAATGAGAGCGTCAGTGTGTGTAATATGTATGAATGAGGGCGGCAGTGTGTGTAGAATGTATGAATGAGAGCGGCAGTGTGTGTAGAATGTATGAATGAGAGCGTCAGTGTGTGTAGTATGTATGAATGTGGGCGGCAGTGTGTGTAGTATGAATAAAGGGCGGCAGTGCGTGTAGTATGTATGAATGAGAGCGGCAGTGTGTGTAGTATGTATGAATCTCCACTGGCTCACTGCTGCCGCAGCAAGGTACACCAGTGACCCGAGCCCTGAAAGTTTGTTCAAGGCACATGGACCTGGCACGTGAACAGAATGTGGGACCAGCAGCTTTCCAAGAAGTCACTTCCCGGATGGAGATTCAGGAGGCTGCCCAGCAGCAGGTAATCACCTATCTTCAGGAAGTCTCTACCCGCCTAGACAGTCTTCAGCAGTCTCTCATCCAGCCAGCTCCAGTGGTGGCCATGCCTCCTGTCTTACCACCAGCCTACTCAAAGGTATGATGGGAACCCCAAAAATTGCCGGGGTTTCATCAATCAGTGTGAAGTCCATTTTTAGTTGCTGTCCCAGAATTTTCCAACACCCCGAACCAAAGTGGCATATGTCATCTCTCTGCTCTCTGGTCCAGCCCTAGATTGGGTCTCACCTTGTGGGAGAGGTCAGATCCGCTTCTGGCCAACAGCTTCATCACGGTCTTCCGAAAAAAATTTGATGAGCCAGGTCGACCTTCTTCTGCAGCCACAGAAATCTTCAGGATTAAACAAGGGTCCCGTACCATGGGGCAGTATGTCATCCAGTTCCAGACCCTGGCATCTGAACTCCTGTGTAACAACGAAGCCTTATCAGCAGCCTTTTGGTTAGGTGTCTCCGATCCCATTAAAGATGCTTTAGCAACTCATGACTTACCTGAACAGCTGGAAGACCTGATCTCCCTATGCATTAAAATAGATCTGCGTCTTCAAGAACGTAACCTGGAAAAATTTAAAAGAGGGACTCCCAAGGCTTCATCATCTTCTACATCCTCGTCTCGGCCAAGTCCGGTGTCACCAGCTCCGGAGGAATCTATGCAGTTAGGTAGGTCCCGCTTGACACCTGAAGAGCGTGCCAGGAGATGACAAGACAATCTTTGTCTTTACTGTGCAGCTCCCGGTCATTTCCGTCAGTCTTGTCCTGAAAGGTCGGGAAACGCCAGGGCCTAACCTTTCAGGGAGGAGTCAGGTTAGGTCAGATTGCAAAATCTCCTCCAGTCAATGATCGAGTTCTGCCCGTGATCGTCCAGTCCCAGTCTGGTCCCCAGATTCTCTCTCTCTGATAGACTCGGGAGCAGCTGGTAATTTCATCGCTCTGGAAGTGGTAGAGAAATACAAGTTACCAGTAGTACCTTTAGACTCCCATCTTTATCTGACTGCTGTAGATGGAAGCAAGATTATCGGCAGTGACGTTACTCAATGCACTGATTCCCTAACCATCCAGGTCGGGGCTCGCCATAAAGAACATTTGGAACTTCTGGTCATTCCCCGGACTTCCTACAGCATTGTGTTGGGTATGCCTTGGCTTCGCTTACACAACCCAAGGATCAACTGGGTCACACTTCAAATTGAGGAGTGGAGTAGCTACTGTCAAGACCACTGTATGTTCAAGGTGGTTCCACTGCGATCCTCAGTGCTTCCAGAATTGCCCCAGCAGTATGAAGAATTCCAGGACGTATTCAGTGAGAAAGCTGCCTGCCGATCAATTGCCTCCTCATCGCAAGTGGGATTGTCCTATAGACTTGCTACCTGGAAAAACTCCTCCCAGGGGTTGAACTTACCCGTTGTCCATTCCCGAAACCCAAGCCATGACCGAGTACATTCAGGACAACCTTCAGAGGGGGTTCATATGCCCATACACGTCTCCAGCAGGCGCTGGGTTCTTCTTTGTCAAAAAGAAGGACGGCGGCCTGAGCCCTTGTATCGAATACTGAGGGTTGAATGAAATCACGGTGAAGAACAGCTATCCACTTCCCCTCATAACCGAGTCAGAGGTGCCAAGGTCTTTTCTAAGCTGGACCTCAGGGATGCTTACAACCTTATCAGAATCCGAAGCGGAGATGAGTGGAAGACTGCATTCAATACCAGAGATGGGCACTATGAATATCTGGTTATGCCCTTCAGACTTAGTAATGCTCCTGCGGTTTTCCACAATTTTGTGAATGAGATATTTAGAGATGTCTTATACAAATATCTGGTAGTCTACCTGGATGATATTCTCATATTCTCCCAATATCTGCAATCTCACCGTGATCATGTGAAGGAGGTCCTTCTCCGCCTCCGTCAGAATAATTTGTATACCATCATTTCCAAATGCACCTTCGAGGTTCCGTCTATCTCATTCTTGGGATACATAATCTCCGGCAAGGAGCTTCAAATGGATCCCGAGATAGATCTCCACACTCATTGCCCCGATTATAGCTTTAACCCGAAAAGATGCGAACCCAGCTAATTGGTCTGAAGAGGCTTCTCTGGCCTTCCGGCTTCTGAAACAAGCCTTTGTGTCTACCCCAATCCTTCAACAAACTGATGTGAACAAACCCTTTGTGCTGGAGGTCGATGCCTCACACATAGGGGTGGGTGCAGTACTCTCTCAACTGGCTGATGATGGGAAAATGCATCTGTGCGGATTCTTCTCCCGCAAATTGCTACCAGCAGAGAAGAATTATGCCATCGGTGACCAGGAGTTATTGGCTATTAAATTAGCTCTAGAAGAGCGGCGTTACCTTCTGAAGGGAGCCAAGCATCCAGTGACAATCTACACAGACCACAAAAACCTTCTGTACATTCAGTCCGCTCAGTGTTTGAACCCCAGATAGTCTCGTTGGTCCTTGTTCTTCTCCAGGTTTAATTTCAAGATTTTGTTTCATCCTGGTTCCCAGAATGCCAAAGCCGATGCTTTGTCCCATTCCCTAGAAGAGGACATCGGTATACCCGGATCCAATCCAATAATAAATCCTACAGCCTTTGCTTCTACTAACTTGTCGCCTGTGCCGCCCAAAGGGAAGATATTTGTGCCCCCTGAGCTACGTCCAAAGTTTCTCGCTTGGGCTCATTCATCTCAATCTTTTGGTCACCCTGGCATCCTGAAAACCTGGGAGATCATTCATCGGTCCTATTGGTGGCCCCATCTTCGGAAGGATGTCAAGGACTTTGTAGCTTCTTGTCCTATATGTGCACAACACAAGGTCTTCCGCCAAGCTCCGGCTGGCACATTGGTGCCAATCTCGATTCCTAATCATCCATGGACCCATATCTCAATGGACTTCATCTCTGATCTGCCGAGTCCCAGGAGTTCAATACCATATGGGTCGTGGTGGATCGTTTTTCTAAAATGGCCCATTTTGTTCCCCTGAAGGGTCTGCCTTCTCCCCCGCAACTGGCAAAATTGTTTGTCCAGAACATTTTTAAGCTCCATGGCCTTCCTACAGAGATCGTATCTGACCGCGGTGTCCAATTTGTCACCAGGTTCTGGAGGGCTTTATGCAAAGTATTCAAGGTGGAA
The DNA here is from genome assembly GCF_055691185.1 of Crinia signifera. Taxonomy (NCBI): domain Eukaryota; kingdom Metazoa; phylum Chordata; class Amphibia; order Anura; family Myobatrachidae; genus Crinia; species Crinia signifera. The sequence continues at coordinate 191,162,570 of NC_139217.1, forward strand.
CTCAAATTCTCATCAGTAATTTGATTACAGCAACTGCCAGTTTTCCAAGAAAAAATCTTGCTGTGTAGTATAGACGTCCAGAGTCTATATACGATGATACCGCACAGGGATGGGATCTCTGCTGTGACATCGTTCTTATCGGACCACCCTGAATATGAGGGCCCTGACCTATCATTCTGTACCAGTTTACTGAATATGATTCTAACAAAAAAATTACTTTTTGCATGATAATAAATTATTTTTACAAAGCCAGGGATGTACGATGGGGTCCCCAGTGGCCCCATCGTACTCGAACATATATATGTTCGGAGTCGAGCAGGAAATCTTTTTCCAAGATCCAGAAGTGGCTAATCAAATAGCCTTTTATTGTTGATACATCGACAACCTCCTTATCCTGTGGAGGGGGAATCAGGAGTCGTTGGTCCAGACTATCGAGTGTCATAATAGCAAGAGACACCCTGTTTAGTTGACTTACAACATCAGTGCACACACTATACAATATTTAGATGTGCAAATCTCGATCAACGAGGGATCAATACAAACTGCCCTATACTCCAAAAAATCTGATAAAAGCAACATGCTTCATTTCAATAGTTGCCACCCCCGTTCTCCCAGCTTGTCCGGGTAAAAAGAATTACATCAGACTCAATTTTGGCACAGACCCAAATGGATGAGATATCAAAAAAATTCCTGGAACGGGGATATCCAGCAGAACTTTTGGCACAAGCAAAATCGAAGGCCAATCAACTAGACCGACAGAATCTATTGGTCAGTAAAAGGAATGAAACATCAACTCTCATGATCCCGTGGGTGAACCGGTTTACAACAGCAAGTAAAGGTATCAATGACATCTCAAAGAAGCTGTGGCCTATCGTACAAACCGATACTGAATTTAAATTTAATGAAACAAGACTGATGTCCTGCTATCAGAGGGGACAAAATCTCTGAGATATCCTGGTAAAGACCAATATTACCCACCAGGATATTAACGACCCAAATGGCACAAAACCCAAGGGATGTGTCAAATGTGTCTGTACCACATGCCAATACCTTATCTCGGGTTATACTTTCCCATCCCCTAACGGGCAAGAAGATTATTATCAAGCACACCCTCACCTGCAACACAAAATTTGTAATATACCAACTGATCTGTCCCTGCGGAATGTCTTACATCGGGAAGACAGAAAGAATGTTTAAAGAGCGAATGACAGCACACCGCTCAGCCAAAAGGATCGCATTGCAGAAGGGGAATAGCGAACAACCGGTATTGAGACATTTTTGCCAACTTATACACTTATACACAGCCTTAATTCTCTGCGATACAGCATGATAGACCATGTCCCCACTAATATCAGAGGGGGAGACAGGTCCAGTAAACTCATGCAACTGGAATCCCGTTGGATATTTAAGCTAGGTACACTAACTCCGAGGGGCCTCAATAACCACATGAGCCTGAGCTATTTTCAATGATATGCATGTCCTCCAAAGACCTTCTTCACCTTCAAGAGACTCTGGATTGGGGACATTCCAAATTTGCTTTGTCTATCTTCCTCAGATGACGAAAAATTTGTTATCGGGACTTCAATAACACAATTATGCACTCTAGTACTTTGTCTATGTATATATGTCTTTCACCAACCTGTTTCTTCTTACTAAATTCTTCTGACTTGAATGGATGAGTACTTCTTATATTCCCAGCTTTTCCTTATCTGCTAAATTTTTCTATCTCTCTGTATGCATGCTGTGTCTTTTTCTTCATGTTTATCCCAACTTGCTTCTTCTCTGCTAAATATATCTCTCTATTTTTCCTATAATTCTTGAGAGTACTATAATGAGAGCCACAGCATATACAGCAGATGGATTTCAAATGGACACACCTACCTATGGCCCTTCCAAAGCAGATAAAGCACCAAAAAGATGTGCCATCGTGATTTTAATGACACAGTTATGCTCTTTAGTACTTTGTCTATGTATATATGTTTTTCACGGAGCTGTTCCTTCTTACTAAATTCTTCTGACTTGAATGGATGAGTACTCCCCATATTTCCATCTTCTCCTTATCTGCTAATTTTTTCTATCTTTCGGTATGCATATGGTGTCTGTGTTTCTATGTTTTTCTTAACTTGTTTCTTCTCTGCTAAATATATCATTCTATTTCCTCTATTCTTGAGAGTACTATTATGAGAGTATATAGTAGATGGATTTAAAATGGACTCATCTATTATATCGAATTTACATATTTGAAGCTACACCTTGTGTCTTTTGTGTATATGTTATTTCACCAAGCTATTCTTCTCTACTAAATATATCCTCCTCTATTTTTGACTATCGATAGTATCTTAATATTTTCTTACTCCTGCTTCTCTGCTAAATTTCTTCTTAACTAATAGGGATTATTTGTCTGTGTCTATATGTTTTTTCACCACTATTGTCTATTCTGCTAAATATATCTTACTACTTGTTTGCGTAATAGTGTATTTTACTGTATCACTATGTTTAAGATAACAATGAAGATTAGGTCCAGGTGAGAAGTATACAGATAATGCTTGTCCGGATATTTATTGTGCAGCAAGCACTAGATGATCGCTAGATAGTAGTGTGTATAGTACATGATCCCCGCTGTGTTAGCCGGATCTACGTTTACATGTCATGTCTAAGCAGGTTACTATGGTGATGGGAGCACACAATGAATGACTCACAGATTGTGACATCATTACACAGCGCCGTCCGGCCGGGCGTGAAGTCCCGTTCCTGGAAGACGCCACTGCACGTAGGGTGTATAAAGGTAAGCACTTTTTTGTATTGCATTTGGACCTGAGGAAATTGATCAATAAAGATCAATGAAACGTTGTCGCTAAGCTGTCGTTCTAAGAGTGCAGTTATTGAAGTCGCTTTGGACACCCTTCAGTAATGAAAGGTGCCATCTGCTGAGAATAAAGTGGTATACACAGAGACAGAGGGGATGCAAATACATGACAATGTAATATATCATAAGAGTTTGTTGGTATATCATTGGCCTGCCCACCAATCATCCAGGTCACCTTTTGTCAAGCAGGACCCTAACACTATGGGGTCACCATCTGGGGCGCAGGGAAACCCAAAACGTGATAAGGCCAAGGACCCCCCCCCCCCCCCTCAGGCATCACAATAGAGAATAGTGATAGTAAAGTGATGAAATTATAAGTATGAAGGTCCCTACTATATGTTTGGAGGTAGAGAGTGTGTGAAAAAAATGTGCATACGTGAATAAACAAACATGATATATAAAGTGACTGTGTATTTAAGTAGTGATGCCCTGAGACAGTCCGGCCAGAACAGCCCAGGGCAGTGGCGTAACTATGCCTCCGCAGCCCCCGCCGTGGTGGGGAGGCGCAGAGTAACTATAGGCGCCGGGGGGCTGCGGTGCTATAGTTACCCGCTGCGCTGCTGCCCGGCCGCATCTGCGGTCACTGTCCCGTCACTCGCTCCCGGCACCGGCTCCTGCTGATAATGAAAAATGACACTTAGAAAATGGCTGCCCCCGTATTGCAGACAGTTTTGGCAGTCATTTTCTAAGAGTCACTTTTCATTATCAGCAGGAGCCGGCGCCGGGAGACTGGACGGGACAGTGACCGCAGAAGCGGCTCTGTCAGGTATGGGCATGGGGAGGGGCGCCGAGGGGAGGGAGAGAGAGAGGGGGAGGGGGGCGCCGAAAAAGTTTGGCGGGGGGGGCGCAAAATATATAGTTACGCCACTGGCCCGGGGGGCCCCACGCCCAGATGCCAGCCCCAAATTTTCTGACACTATATACAAATAAATAGGACTTGCTTAGAATTATGCCTGTGTCTCAGTGCAGTCCATGCTGGTTCCCTGCTTAAAAACATAGAGGGTGGTAGGAGAGAGGTGCTAATCTAGATGAGGCATTCTCAAACCTTTGTCTCCAAGCAAATGTAGTATGTAAGACATTTACTGTTGTATTTCACTTGTTTTGTAAATCATTTCCCTTTTTTTTTTTTTTGCGATCAGTCAAACCATCCACAGCATACATTACCAGGATGCAGTAGCATTAGGAGATTGAAGAGTTATGAAACACTTTCATTGCAGACACAGGTGTCACTGACACTTCACAATGGTATTGTCTCCTATTGATTCTGTATTTCTTTGATTTCTTGTAGGGCAAGAAGAAAATACAGAAGAAAGTCGAAAGAGCGAAAGAGCAGCTAAGGTTAAACTGAAATCCCTCCTAGTATATAGTTTCCAAGTAAAAAAATAAAATGAAACAGAGTAAACTAAGAAAACACAATGCAATGGTGTCACATAACATGGGGCAACCAATGTGGGTATGTAATATTTTCTGCCTATATCAATGCCATAAATAGTATATAAATAGAAAACTATTCATTTATAAGACCCATCACAATGTCATAGCTTCACAAAACACATAGAACACAAAGCAATGGTCCTTGGTTCATCCTTATTTACGGTTTTGGGATTGTTTAGTAGACCATAAGATGGTTGACCGTCATTAGGTCGACACCGCTGGGTCGACATACAGGAAGGTCGACATAGGTCTAGATCGACAGGTCTAGATCGACGGGTCAATGTCAACATGGGTCTAATTCAACAGGGGACTAGGTCGACACATGCGTTAGATTGACATGGGTTAGGTCGACAGTCAAAATTTTTGGACACAATTTTAAGTGTACTGCATCCTCTGACATCACTCCTTGCACTCGCAATGCTTCGGGCACGGTGCCTCACTATGCTCTGCACACTATTTTATTCTCCCACCAAGCCCTAGTGGATGGAATACCACTTGTCGGCACATGTTGGCTCAAAAAACACCCATATCGACCTAACCCATGTTGACCTAATGCATGTGTCAACCTAGACCCATGTCGACCTACCTGTATGTCGACCCAACGGTGTCAACCTAATGTCTGTCAACCATCTTATGGTCAACCGTATCCCCTGATACCCCTTTCACACTTATGCTGCGTTCTCATTGCCGCCCCTGCAAAATCCCAGGTTTTTCTTGCCGGATTTTTGGAACGGCACAGAGCTTCTCAGCTCAACAGACCCCTTCATACTGCACCTCAGACCCTGGAATTTCCCGTGTGTGCCCCATTCACACTGCTTTCCATGGTCTGCCTTCCAACAAGTGTGTGGAATTTGATTGGGTGTTGGGAAATTTGTACAAATTGCTGGGATTGGCTGTTTAAAAACCAGCTTTTATTGGCTGGCTGTCACATATCACATGATTACATCCCCCAATGAGCTTGTTTTTTGGCATCATGTGTGAAAAACCCGGGTTTAGCCTGTTCACACTGCCATACACCCGTGTATTACCCAGGAAAAACCCTGCAAAAAAAACATTTACAAAGACCTTTTCACACTGAGACAGGACACGGGAAATGACTGCTTTCCCTGGTAAAAACCCCGTTTTTTGCGGCAGTGAGAACGTGGTATAACAATTTTATCTCGGGATTTTGCACATGAACGTGCATCAACCTGGGATTTAGCTCAGTGTGAAAGGGTCTTGAAAGAATAACCCGGGAAGAGCATTTAGGGATTTCTACCCAAGTCCTGACCTGGGTAGATTCCGGAATCGCCCCGGGATGCGATCAGTGTAAATGGTCCTGTACCTGGGATAGGATACACGGGACTTTAAAAAAGCTGCTGATTTGAGCTTTCTTGGGCTCACAAATGCTGATGTCATCTTTCAGAGCCGTGGAGTTCATTTCTAATGACATGCATATATATTTACAGGGATTCCCCCCCCCCCCCCATTTACATTTTAGACTGTGCTGCAGCCCCTTTGGAGCGCCACCACTGATAACAACAAATTGTTTTAATGATCCACCTTGCTGGTGCTAATTAGGATTCTGTATGATGGCAGAATTCACTTAATTAGCTTATATATGTGGTCATTACACGGTATATCCCTCTTTGAAAGCACAATGTAACTCTCATGCTGGATACATTGGAGACAGCATTGAAGTTAGAAATTAAATTGTGTTGTGCAGACATTTGTACTTCAAAACCAAAAAAAACATATTGTACAGAATAAAGCCCCATACACACTACACAATTTTATAAAATATATCACTTAGAAAGGCCCTTCTAAACCATATTGTATAAAAAACTTCTAGTAGACTGTAGTAGGGCAGCGGTCTCGTTAACCTCCTGGGACAACCTTGAAATCCTTGCAACAGGCTCTCTTCCCTTTTAGTTCCAATAATTAGGTTACCTTTATAATATCATGTGTTTCTGAACAGTTCTTATGCTCTTATACGCAACTAAGCTTGATATGCCTGTTATCTTATGTTTCATGTATCTTACATATTTGATGTAAAAATGATAGCATACCATTGTCATATTGTTGTGATAGGCTTTATTATATAAGTTACATTATTCACATTATATTGTTCATTCTAGCACCCGCCATATTTGAAAACTCATGCAGTTTCTCTTCTCTGCCTGGGTTGTCGCTGTCTGCTGTAGTGCTTCTAGCACAGTGTGGTCTGTATATCAGCACTGATATGCAAACGAGACCTGTGCTAGAAACCACAGCAGACAGTGACACCCCAGGCAGGGAACAGGAACTGCATGGGTTTTCAAAGATGACGGATGCTAGAATAAACACTACATTACAAATAGTTACCTTTGTATATTGTTTTGTTCCATTCTGCTGAACACTGATTTTCGCAGTTCCTTTAATAAACTATGTTTAAAAAAAAAAAAAAACTTGTAGTGTGTATGATCAACATCGTTAACAATGTGCACTCCCATGCTTTGTTTATAACCCCAGTCATCTTCGTCAGTACCTGCAGCTCATTCTGACTACTGTATGAACTGCATGCACAGTGGGGGACCCAATTACATCACTGGATGATATTGTTAAATGATATAGTTCAGTGTGTATGCGTCTCTCTCGTTTCCCCAGCAGCACTGCCAATGTAGTTAACCATATTGACAGTGCTGCTAGACGGCTAGTGTGTACAGGGCTTTGGGCCTAATTCAGAACTTCGCTGGTCTGCGAGTGTTTGGAGCACAGCGAGCAGGTTGGGCCGGTTGCAAATGGATAGCCCGTGGCAGATATCTCCAATATCTTCTACAATCTTTCAATGGTTCAACTAGAGGATACTAAATATTTGCAGGTATCCCGAAAATGTACAAATATGCTTCTAAGCCTCCAATTTGCTAATAAATTACAATAGATTGGATAAAGCTGTTTAAGCACCTTGGTTATGCTATATAACTTGTCCAAAATGTCTCATTTCTATAATGTCTGCTGAAGATGGACCATCACATTTCGCAGCCTTGCGAGTCCACCAAACCCCGTCCGACAAATGCTGGGCCGCCCACCCCCCTCCCAAAGTGTGTCCCCATGCACAGGCTGCGAATGGATGATTAACATAAACATCCATTCACATGCTGCGGGGAACACCCACATCTTCCGATGGTTGCCGACCATCGGAAGATGTGGAAGGTGCGCACATATAAAAGTGACTTTCAAGTCACTTACATATACGTGCACGCTGGGATGGAAATTAACATGAGAACATAATTTCAACAGATTGAGCACCCTTATTCGGGCCACCAACAGCATCTCCTGCATGCCCATTTCATTTCATGCAGTAAGATCAGTCTCCGCTATCAAATAAATTGTGTCAGAAAAACATGGTACTTTTTGGAAATTGCAATTATTGGTCTCACAACATAAGTTATCATTACAATGAATGTGTTTACATATAATAATACATCTGGTAAGGGAATACAGATAATAAGCTCTATTTTGTGGGTGTGGGTACATGAGTGGAGAGTGGGTACATGAGAAGCTGAACTTGTAGTCATGAACATAGGTCAAGCCTTTCCTTTCAACTTCCTGTTGTAAATAGCATGCTACCAAGTTAACGTTTCTCTGTACATAGTTAAAATTGTTTTGGGTTATTAATTATTATTAGGTTTAGGTTGTTGGATTTTCCATTCCCTCTATGAAATTGTACATCGGCCTGTGCAGATGATGTTGATGGACTTGCATGTCAGTCTCATGACTGGTGCCAGTAGCTTCAGCACTAGTAGTAGGAATTGTTTCCTGATCTTTTATGGTTTGTCCTCCATTCTGTATACTAAAATGTGAATGTGACAGAAAAATTTTAATTAGACATCTTTCCCCCACACTCAAATGGGCAGGATGGAGGCAAAGTCAAATCTGCAAAGCTGTGTGCACTTATGCACTGCAGTAATTCAACTAATTAATGTCTTAATGCTTCTTTCTTGTGTTTCTTATTTTACATTATAACTGTTTCTGTTTGGATTTCAATGGGGTCAATAGACTGATACAGGTCAACTTTATTTTAGTGTTAAAGACTGTCAGGTTCTCCTAGACAACTAAAAGTTAGTTTATTTTATCCATCTTCAATGCAAAATTAAATGAAAACATAATCCCTCCTATTGTACCACTTTACATATTCTGAATGCATGTTGATGTGGTTCTCCCACATGTGGTTAACACGCTACACACTGCTTCTTTAGTCTTGTCGACCGCACACTGCTCGGGGCCTAGTTTTTAAAAGTGGCAGTGCTACTGCCGTGGGGCATCACAGATGGTGTAATGGTTAGCATTACTGCCTCACAGCACTGAGGTCATGGGTTCGATACCCACCATGGCCCTAACTTTGTGGAGTTTGTATATTCTCCCTGTGTTTGCGTGGGCTTACTCCAGGTACTCCGGCTTCCTCCCACAATCCAAAAATATACTGGTAGGTCAATTGGCTTCCAACAACTATTAACCCTAGAATGTCTGTGTGTGCGTTTACATGTGGTAGGGAATATAGATTGTAAGCTCCAATGGGGTAGGGACTGATGTGAATGTTCAAATATACTCTGTAAAGCGCTGCGGAATATGTATGCGCTATATGAGAAATTGTTAATAAATAATACTGCTAGATGTGCCAGGTGTTTGTGCCGCCCACTTGTGTCGCTTTCCTGATCTTTTATTGTTTGTCCTCCATTTGCTTCAATACAAAGCACCCCTGGCCCTGGGCTTATATAACAAACTTAGCAGCACCCCTGGGCTTATACGCCAGACTTATCAACTCTTTTTTTGGTGGGGGAACAAACAAACCAATTATTTCAGCCACAGTTGTGGTAGACCCTGTTGCTGAAATGATTGGTTTGTTAAACTGTGCATGTCCTGTTAATACAACATAAGGATCGCCGGGAGGACCCAAATACAATTCCATCTTGCATCTATTTTTGCATTATGTGCTCTTTGGAGCATTTTTTGGCACAGTTTTTTAAAACTGCCATTCTGCCTGCCGCTGCAGTGCCACTCCTAGATGGGCTACCCACTTATGTTGCTTAGCATAGTCATCCAGCTGCCTCAGTGCACCCTTTTGGCATAAAAACAACATTGTGAGGTGTTCAGGATAGACTAGAAATGAATGGCAATTAATGTTATTGAGGTTAATACTGTAATAGCTTAGGAACAATTAAAAAAAATCAAATTCTGCTATTTTAGTGGTTTTTATGTTTGTTTGTTTTTTAACTACAGTTCCAAAACACGAAACACAAAAACACAAAAACACAAGGGTGGTGTTTTGGAACAGATCCAGACCCAAAACACAGCCAGAGTTACAGACCCGAAATCCGAAAAGTGACTGGTGCACACCCCTACCTGTAACTACCGTATGCAGTATCAGCTACATAATGTACAGTATATGTACACTAGAGTCTCATGAGTTGTGGCATGCCTACAATAAAGAACATACATCTCTTCAGAAATGATATTATCTTTGTGGAATCCTTAATTCTTTTGGTTTAATGGAACAGATATTATGACATAAGAAAAAACAAACAATCACATGTTAGTAGTTAATAAAGAAGTGAATGAAGTTGAGGGAGCACAAAGAGGATGAACACACTCAAACAGAATTGCTCTCAGATTCAGTGCACATAACTCATTTCTTACAGCCATCCAAATGCAGAGCTACGCAAATCTGTGAATTGTTTCAAAAAACATATTCATTGTGCATGTGATCAAAAGATCTGTATGAAAAATGGTGTAGTTACACATACACACCATTCAATATAGTCTAAAATCCTATCAATGTGCATGGCATGAACATAGCTTATGTGCCAATGATCCTTTTGAGCCCAAACATGCTGTTTCTCTGAAATTTGGAGATGCAACGGAGTTGACATACTCACATACTCAGTGTTTCTAAGAGGGTTGATAGCTAAAAGTGGCTGAGGGCTGCCTAAGCCAGAGGCCAAATAAGAGCCCTGACTTAGGTCACAGAAAGTTCAGCAGAGAAAAAACTTAGGCTAGTCTGTTCTGCCTGGATACAAGCTGGTGATCAGGCAGGGACCTATCAGGAGGTTAGTGGGAGTAGCCAGAAGTAGGTTATATAAGTCAGGTGATCATGTGACCTCTTCCTTCTTTTACCATTTTGAAGCCCTCCCTCCCACCCTATTTATCAGGCTCATCGGGGGGATGGTTCATCCCTATGAGCGGTGTTTTTTTGCAGAAGTGTTTTGCAAAATTTTTATTTTTGTGGCTTTCCAGCCAGTATGGCGGGAAGTCGCTACCAGCCAGCGGTCAAAGGGGGGCACAAGCGGTCATCGTGGGGCACCACCCCTTTCGTAGGATGGCGGGTGGTCCTTCCCATGCGGGTGGACAAGGGGCGTTCCCCTGCGGGACCGTCCGCTAAGGGCTCAGCCAGGTTAGGGGGTGGTGAGACCCTCACGGTGCAGGTTGTGCCATTAGGAGGCGGTGGTGTACCACTCCTGCAGTTCTGTTTTACGTATTTCAAGTTGACTGGGCTGGCGTGTTGGTAGCGGCTTAGTCTTTGCCATCCTCCAACCTTTAGTTTAAAGTTAGGGACTCGATATCCAAATTCAAATCCCAAATTTACTAGTTTAGCTTACAAGGTCTTCAATAAATATTCCTCTGACCTTTTTAAACTTAACTCTTGGAGTCAGTGTGGTTATTTCTTGTCCGTGTGAGTTATTTGGTGTCGTCTAATTTATTTTAGATAAGGGTTTTTATTAATAAATAATGTAAAGGTATTTAAGTTATGGGCTACTTATGGATTACCCAGATCTTTTTAGGGGCCTGGGAAAGCAGGGAAGTTGTACCAACTCCCTGCAATGCTGTAATCACGCCTCCCCAGGTGCACACTGTAGGGATATACCACAATCTCTTCTGTCATTATTCCCACCAGCAACATGTCAGCATGAAGTCTAATGGGTAAATATACTAAGGTGGGAGCTCTATTGAACATGGAATGTTGCCCAAAGCATTCAATCAGGTTTTTCTTCTTATTTATGTAGCACCTTCTAGAAGATAATAGATTGGATCTTATTGGTTGCTATGGGTAACACCACATCTTCAATAGAACTGCCATCTTAGTAAATTTACCCCTCGGAGTCCATGTCTGCACTTTTGTATATTAAGCACCAGAGCATACCTCCCAACTGTCACGATTACAGCGGGACAGTCCCGATTTTCAGGTCCTGTCCGGCTGTCCCACCCGCAGCAGGCATTGTCCCACTGCGGGGGGTGGCAGTTGGGAGACCCCCCAATCTAATAGAATAGACGCTGTGCGCATGCGCACAGCGTCTATTCTCGTATGAAAATGAGGTTGCGGCTAATTAGCATAAGCTGCGCCCTCATTTGCATACGCCCGCCCCCTTTTCGGACGCTCTCTATTTCCCCAACACAGAAGTTGGGAGGTATGCCAGAGCACAATTAGTGCCAACACATATGGCACACAATATTGCATTATCATAACATTGTTTTATTGTTAAAGCGAACAGTACCAGGAGACAGATAAGTTGTAATAAATATAAGGCAAAACTCAAAAACAAATTGGTCAAATATTAACCAACTTCCTATCAACCATCCAAATTTAAGTTAGAACTGGATTACGTAAAACAGCTTATTGGCCAGAACTGGTCAGGCTTTAATGACAGCAATGGGCAGACTGTTGGAGGATATAAGTAGAATCACTCCAAAGAAAACTTACTGTATTAGGCTAAAAACATGATTGGGAGAAATGCTTGCTAATAAAAGCTAAAAATAGTTTTGATGGAGAATTACATGTGCTGCTGACAATCCAATAAAGTCAATTACAGCTACATTAATTCAAGGACTACTGCTTGGTATAGAAAGCCAATTATAAACTATTCCTGTAGGAGTGAAGAAAAAAAGGAAAAAGGCAATGGCTGGATTTCTAACAATTGTTTTCCACTTTGTCAGAAAAATAAAAAGTTAAATACTGAAACTAAATTGATGTTAGTGCAAAATAGAAATGATATTGTAATTTTTAGTACAGTATGTGGGGGAGAAATTGTGGAATTCAGCAATTTGAACCTAAGGGTGAGCGTGTTCGGATTTCCGAAATCCAAATACACCCAGGTCGTCCCTGATCCGAGTTCAGACACGAGCACTGTTTGGCTATTCCCACCCAGACTCGGAGCTCAGAACGTGGCAAAACCTTATTATTCAGACTCGATATACAGTAAGTCCCACGCTGCTGGTGCCATCTTTCACTCCAGCATTGGAGAGGGAAGTGGGTGGATGGGTCTCTGGTGTTTTGGTGGTCTGTGGGGGTTGCGACCTGGTGTAGTCCAGTCCTGTGCTGCCTAGTGCTGGTGTCCTGTGCTGCAATAAGTCCATTGGTGATGCCGCATAAGTCCAGTCCAATGGTAGTGCTGCTAAAGTCCAGTCCAGTGGTACAGCCACAAAAGTCCAGTCCAGTGGTACTGCCGCAAAAGTCCAGTCCAGTGATACTACTGTACAATTTCAGTCCAGTGATACTGCTGCATAAATTCAGTCCATTGGTTCTGCTGTTAAAGTCCAGTCCAGTGATATTGCTGTATAATTCCAGTGGTGCTGCCATGTGTTGTATATACTGTAATTCCAGGGGAGCTGCCATATGTAGTGCATAACTCCAAGGGTGCCCCATGTATGCCATAATATTCCAGTGGTGCTGTCATGTGTTGTAAATGATTCCAGGGGTGCCCCATGTGTGCTATATAACTCCAGGGGTGCTGCCATATGTCATATATAGTTCTAGGGGTGCTGCCATGTGTTCTGCATAATTTCAGGGGTGCCCCATGTGTGCCATATAATTCCAGGGGTAATACCATGTGTCATGTATAATTCCAGGGGTGAGCCAAGTGTACTGCATAATTCATGGTTTTCTGCTAAGTCTGCCGTATCAGTCCAGGGGAGCTACTCTTTTTAATAAAAAATAAAAAAGGTTGTTTTTATTTTGGTACTCTTTACCTAGAAGGGCGCCCATCGCGGGCATCGCATGTACATCGCATGCCATTATAATGTCGACCGATGCGATGCCCCTGATTTTACATAGAAATACATGTTAAAATGTAAATTGCGTCGGTCGCATCGCATGCGACCAAAAAATCGCATGCGATGCGTCCGACGCGATTACCGCGATTTCCCATAGGGAACAATGTTAAATGTCCCAATTGACCCGATTTTCCATAGGGAACAATGTTAAATGGCCCACAGAGGCCAAATAGGCACCCTGAAGTGTGAAATGGCTCCCCCAATTGTTAACGCCACCCCACGATCAACGTGAACCCGAAGCGTGGCGAGCGGCGGCGGTACGCGTCCTACGACCTTTTTATACCCCCACTATCCACGTCGGCGTGGAGTTGAGAATAGAAAGTGTGGCGAGCACAGCGAGCCACCGAGCCCGAAGCGTGGCGAGCGCAGCGCGCCCCGCGTGGGGACGCGGATACCTTCACAGGTATCCGCGTCCCCTCGCGGGCTTCACAGATGTCCTCGTCCGCTCGCCACGCTTCGGGCTCGGTGGCTCGCTGCACTCGCCACACTTTCTATTCTCAACTCCACGCCGACGTGGATAGTGGGGGTATGAAAAGGTCGTAGGACGCGTACCGCCGCCCCTCGTGTTCTCGCTGTGCTCGCCACGCTTCGGGTTCACGTTGATCGTGGAGTGGCGTTAACAATTGGGGGGGCCATTTCACACAATTTAGGTTGCCTATTTGGCCTCTGTGGGCCATTTAACATTATTCCCTATGGAAAATCGGGTCAATTGGGACATTTAACATTGTTCCCTATGGGAAATCGCGGTAATCACGTCGGTCACATCACAAGCGATTTTTTGGTCGCATGCGATGCGACCAACGCGATTTTTTACCTTGCGATGCCCAAGATCAAAATCGTGGGCGCCCTTCTAGGTAAAGAGTACCTTTATTTTTACTGCAGGACTGTCGCCATGTGCACTGTATAATTCCATGTGTGCCACCATGTGTGTCGTATCAGTCCAGGAGTGCCACCATCTGTGCCGTATAATTCCATGTGTGCCGCCATGTGTTTTGTATCACGTCAGGTCTGCCACCGTCTGTGCCGAATAATTCCTGGGGTGAGCCAAATCTGCCATTTAATTCCTGGGGTGAACCAAGTCTAATATATAAGTATCATCCTGGGGTGATGCCAAGTGTGTCGGATCAGTCCAGGGGTGCTGCTAAGTGTGCCATATCAGTCCAGGGGTGCTACTAAGTGTGCCTACAGGAGTGGGTGTGCCACAGAGCTCCATTGGAAGTACTAAGTTTTGTCCTACAAACAACATTGCGAGATATGAGGTGTTCAGGATACACTAGAAATGAGTGGAAATTAATGTTACTAATAGCGCAGGAGCAAAAACAATCATATTCTGCTATTTTATCAGTTTTTATGGGGTTTTTTTCTTTTAAAATACAGATCCAAAACACGAAACATAGAAGGGTGGTATTTTGGAATAGATCCAGACCCAAAACACATCCGGACATACAGACCCAAAACACGAAAAGTGCCCAGTGCACACCTCTATTTAAAACCCACCAGACACCCTTTCAAAATTAGGCATTCATAGAGCCATCATCAATAGTCTCTATTGATCTAATAATATAGCAAAGAAAGAGAAAATATAATGCACATTATACAGTGCCAAGAATTACTACTAAACATCCTAGCATCTGATGTGTGTGACCTTTAGCATGTATATACATCACATTTCAAAACTTACAAACTAAACCTGAAATAAAGACTCGGAGACTTAGGTTTGGCAGAAATTGTTAGCTGATTTATTTTAGCACTTTTAAGCTAGATTAATATATTAATAATTAATTAATTAATGGTGGCCCAGAAAGAACGGCTAACGGGTATCCGCTTGACCTACTGCATTGACTACCCACCCATCAGGGTGGGGTCGCTGCCCCCCGAGCGGGTGATCGAGCGAAGGCCTAAGCCAATGAGAGGCGAGCGCACCGAAAAGCAAACATATGTAACATCATCATTTGAATAAGAACTAATTCTATTCACCTGCCGTTCTTTCCCACCAAAGCGGGGACTCTGAGCCCAGAATCCCCGCCCGGCCACCAACCTAACACCACTGAGCTACAACCAGCGACAGAACCTCCCCAATTAACAAACCATCCCTAACCAAATGCACCCCGTTAGGCAGGAAGACCTGATGGCACCAAAATAATCCTCTCCTGTGGGCCAACTGCACCTCTGGCAGCTATAACCCACTGTGCCATTGCCGATATAGCTGCTTCCGAGCCTCCTTTGAAGCCTTACAATCTCTAACATCACTCAAAAAGGAGTCGGGGGAGACAATTGGAGACCAAACAAGGTGTAGACAAACCAAGCTGTATTAATGGCTGCAAGATCACTCAAGATCAAGGCCGACAGCATCGATCGGGACATTTTCCCAAAATCGTTGAAACCCAGCTGAAGTACCAAAGACCTCAGGCAACCCGCCCAGGCAGACGTTCACCTCAAGGAATGCCTCTAAACACTAGCCAGTACGGCCCCCGAACTCCAAGTCACGGACTAACCGAGAATTCGCAACCGGCCCGCCCCTAGATGAGGCCCAGCCGTCCGTCCCATACACAGAGGAATGTTCAACTATGCATACCCTGAGCTTATCCTTCCCCATACCTTTAAGGAGAAGGTGTAACAGGAGACTATTAGTATTTATATTAATGGGAGGGGGTGCCCTAAATATAATAGGAGGTTCTGCCAAAAAGAAAATAAATTTGATCTGTAGAAGCACAATTTTAGGTGCTTAAGACATGCTCCAATACCAATTGAAGCCATACCAGGAAACAAAAAGGGAAAGAGACAAACAGGGGGAGGGCAAGGTAATGGAAGGGTATAAGGAAAACGGGGTGTACTCGGCCGGAGAAAAAATGACTGGACCTGCTGAGGGACTCTTTATTGAGACTATAGCTGAATCAGAGTAAACAAATTCAGTCCATCAGGTCAGGCAAAAAGCGAGAAAACTCCGGACGCTGGCCCAAAAGCAGAGCGTAGCTAGTCCCCGAGTAGGATGGACAAGGATGGGGGAATAAACAAATGACCTCACTCATCACATACATACAAAGGGCAATGACCCTCAGCGCAGTAGGTGAGGCCTAATGTACTATTTAAATTGCCGAGCGCCATACCCCTAGCGATGTAAGGCCCGCCAAGGCCAAATTGGCAGCACTGAAGCGGGGGGGGGGGTGTTCCCAATGGAAAAAGGGGAGAGGTTCCTGGGCAAACTCGCTGGTCAACACCACCTCGACCCGGCAAACCGATCAGGTCATCAGAGAGCCACCAAAAAGGCAGGAGCCAGAGCCTGCAAAGGAAGGCCTGCCAGTGTATAACTGTTTGCCAAGGCCACTGGGCGGATGACCCAGGACACCACAAGAACCAAGGACACCCATCAGCCCCCAGATCAATTACGGCCGCCTAATCGTAAACCCCCGCACCCCGGAGACTACCCGGGTACCGGATGCCAACAAAAAAACGCAGCGCGGGTCCTAGAAAACGCTACCGACTAAGACACTCTAGGGGCACCATGCAGCCATAGCAAAGCAGCAAGAATGGACAACACGTACCATAAGTAGAGTCTGCTTAACGCTACACCTGACCCAGCAGCATGCAAGCTCACATACCTTAGGCAACAAACTCAAATACCTTAGGCAATGAGGAAACCTCGTGAGAAGCCTTGGTAACCCCTAATCCTGGCGAAAATAAAAGAAATCCCCACTAGGTATCGCGCTGGTACCCCTTGGAGTTCTAAGCCTCTCCTAGAATAGACAAACTTAACCCCAACCCCCGCCAACCTAACTGTGCAGATTAGACAGCAACCCGACTCCCGGAACATGCCATTCGTTAAATAGAATTGCGGAGCGCCAGCAGTGCAGGGCAAGATGTCCCCAGCCCGCGCACCCAAGGAGACCCGGCCTACTGATTAAGCAGCCGCAGCCCGGCAGTGAAAAATACTATAGCCAGCCAGATACCGTCCCGTTGACGTCCCTCAGAACAGAGGTCCCCACTGCCAAGGACCGCCCAATTATTGTAGACAAGCGAACCCGATAATGGGATCTGGCCGCGCCCGCAAAGGCCCTTATTAGTGAGCGGAAAACAAGTGATCCCTGAGTACAAATGACGTCAGGTAACGGAGGCCACATACTGTGGCAATCTGGAGTCCCAGAAAGGACAGGCAAGTAACTGCTCCCGATATTAACCTCATCGCTTAGCCCCCGAAGTGTCCTAATAGAGAACGGGAACCCCTGAGGACCCTATCGCAGTGTTCAGAATAAGCGGGGCCAACAGACAGCAATGCCTAAAGGTGGTGGGAGATCAGTCTCACCCCTGAGGACATCTCAAAGCCCCAGTAGAAAGGTGTGCCCCCTTGAAAAAATGCACGAGAAATGGAACACCCCATCGGCAAGCACATTGACGATGAAGTACTCATCGCCACCCCATAAGAAGATCCTTTGCTAAGGCTAGTAAATAATATCCTAAAGGTGCTACAATCTTGATGCATTTATTCGTGGCATTGCGGTGCTTTACATTGTTCCCACATCACTTATTGCGTTACTGGGGGATGCATGTACCCATAGATAGCTGCCTTGAGCTTAAAGTCTATATTTTAATACACCTGAATGCACATGCCCTTCACAATTCGTTTCGCTCCTGGCAGGCAATGAATTTTTGAAGTATGAATGCAGAATTTATAACCGAAACTAATGATTAATACTGCAATGCTAGAGGTTTTGTCTTTCTTTTACTCACTGCTTGCGACACATTCGAGAAGCAATTACTTAGATTTGAATGACCCCTATACCGGATATGCGTCCGTAACACAGCCTAGAGCGCAGTAAATGTTAGGAGGGGATATTTCTGTACGAGAACACAGCACCGCCCATGCGCCTACCTGAATGTGTTCTGCCACTAATCATGTTCTATTTCCCTCGCTTATCATAAGTTCTGCATTGCAAAGTAAATGACAGGTCTTGTACCCAAAATGATAGCCAATCAGCCTTTAGAGGCTGATGCTCTCAAACAGCTCCTTAGCAGGTACTGCACTTCCACCTTCATATTATGTAAACTATTCTTTATTCTGCAGTAATAATCACCCACCTCTGGCGAAAATACCCTGTATAAGGTTGGTCCCTGAGCTGAACTACTTTATTAGGAACGCTATATCTAGGGCAGGGGTCCCTAATCTATCTCTTATAGCATCCCCTAGAGTATAGAATTTTTTAAAGGCACCCTTAGGCCCCAAAATTATAAATCAATTGAAGTGGATTGTGTTTATATGTGCTTCTTAGGTTCAGTTATGTGGGAAGGGACAGGATATGGTTCAGCTTGTAAACATTTTATGATTAGCTACCACCAGCACTGGACTAGTCCATAATTAATTGATCATAAATAATTTGCATTGATCATGGACGACCAACCCGGGGCACCCCTGCAAGTGTCACGAGGCACCCATGGTAGCCTAAGCACATGGTTTAGGAACCACTGGCCTAGGGGCTGAGGCCGATATAATTAAGACATAGCAACACCAAGCCTGGAAGACTTACTAGGACTCGTCCACTAGTCTGAGCGAGTACACCCAGTCCTCTTCTAAATTTACCCCCTGCGGCTCTCGCTTAATACCTGAAGGGCCGCCTTGTGTACGCAAAGCCCTACCAACATATAAACCCCCCAGCCGAGGGAAAAAGAGGGGGGTGACCAGACCTTAAGTCGCCCGATGACCCGTCTGTCACAGGGTCAGGGCCCCCCGGAAGCCACCTCACCTGAATTTCAAGGCCGTGCCGCTCACGTACCAACATCAGCACCACTCTCCATGTCAGCATCCAGAGCCGCCTCCTCTGCACCGAGAATCCGTGGGAACTCCACACTGTGGGGACATGAAAGAGAAAGCCTGTGGCCCCCCAATGGGCCCTGGGGAGTCCACAGGGACCCTGCCCCCCTTGGGGATGCACGTTAAACCCAACCGCTAAGGACCCGTGCCCCCGTACCCCCTGGCAACAGTGACCCGGGAACCGGCTCTCCCAAAAGGTGCCAAAACAGCCCTTAGCATTATAAATGCTGACAAAAACTGCTGCAAACCTTTGCGGATGTAAGTACCACGTAGCACCATTCTGGCATCATTTCTGCCACACACGCACTACAATCGCCCTCTTTCAAAATCACTAAAATCGCTCCCCTCTTGCGCAGCTGTGATTGTCGTGATTCTAGGCAACCGGAGACATCCAGGATCTATATACGTGACTTATGTTGGGATGTCATACTGTACCTATGCGCCAAATCAACATGGAAGCCATAGCTAGGAGCATGTTAGGTGTCCCCATTAATGAAACCCAGGGTTCTCGCTCACAAACCTACCATAGTGTAAAACTTGTTTAGCCGCGCGCCACCAGCAACCGGCCTTATGTCAGAGGCCCCAGCGGCAGAGGCTCCTAACGCTCCCACAAGTGTAATATTCCTAGCCCTGCTTGCCAGCGAGAGGGGACATGGCGAAGGCATGGCATCACTGTTGACAACCACCCCTGCTCTGACCCAACCTAACCATACTTGCAGCAGCACTATCTCTGCCCCGAGCTACCAAGCCCATATGATCCCATGAGGTCTTATAAGCACGGCGAGAAGGCCCCAAAGACGGGCTCAGGCTCATTGGCCGCCAAAGGCCTGGGGGCAGCCATACCCAGCCTTCCAATAACCCTCCTCACTGAGCGGTGCCCTGCCCTCCTGCTGCTCTGCCCACTAGCGCTCACGCGCCTAGCCGCCATTTTAAACTGCAGCCCTGTGTGGACGCAGAACCAGCGGCAGCTGCTGGCCGCCGACCGCCTCTGCCAGGGCTGATGGGAGCCGGGTCGGGCATGTCACAGCACCGTCGCGGCGTGCGCGCCCTGAGGCTTGCGCCTGCCGCGTGATGTCACCCGCCCCCACCCGGCTGCTGGGCTCACTGTAGCAAACGCCGGAGCCGCAACCCACTGACGGGGACCGGCAGCCGCACAGCGCAGCCCCCTGAGCCAGCAACCACTGCAGGGGGCTCAGCGACGAGTGTAGGAGAAACCACTCCGGCGCGGCCCGAACTACTGTCCCCAGCAAAGCACGAAGGCTTCCCGGCAGAGTGCCTGAGCCGCTGGGCAGGAGATCTGGGCATGCCCCGCAGGTGAGGAGGTCTATAAAGAATTCTAAAGGAGTGTGTAAAACAGTGCTGAGCGTAGGGGACACCTCTACTCACTTCAAAACCTTCAGGAAAGAGAGGAAGACTCCTCCCTTTCCTGCCCTAATACCACAGCTAACACTGCCCTTCCCTAAGCCCTTATTGGACCCGAGTCACATGCTCCCCTAGGTCACACAGCAGACTTGGATGTTTAACCCACTCCATGTCTATTGCTGAAATTACGTTATTCTAATCACAATAACTATAATAGATTCAATCTAACATAGAACAAAATTGAGTTGCTAGACCAAAAATACTAGTCCACCAACCAGTGTCAAGGTCACCTTGACTCTGGTGGGTCCCTAACCCCATGTCCTGAGTGTGGGGTTAGGGACCAGCTAAAACAAAGCCAGCTAGACCAGCCACCCCAGGGCAGCACACTAGTGAGAGGCTAAGGTGTTTGTAATTGTTAACAAGAAAGAAGCATAAGCTATATGTTAGAGTGTTAAACAGGTGACAGATATTTATTAAAATCCTAAAAATTGTTGCAAAAAATATATTTAAACATGGTAAAAAAAAAGTTATACCGTAAATAAGTGTTATAATGGGACACCCCAAAACAGCCTGGCAACAGCAACGGAGGGGCCCTGCACTTGAAACCCATTCCTAAACTGACAAATGATATCAATTTGTTGGGCTTGACCTCATTGCATCTTTCAATGAGCCTTATCCTGGTTCACTCTATCTGGCAAAATCTTTCTTAGATGGGCAAAACCATGTGCACTGCAGGTGGGGCAGATGTAACTTGTGCATTATATTTGGGAGGGGTTTTTCTTCAGTGAGATCTATATTGCAATGTAAGAATAAAGCAGTCAGTTTTTACCCTGCACAGAAACAAAATACCCCAAATCTAACTCTCTCTGCACATTTAACATCTGCCCCCCCCCCCCCCTCCCTGCAGTGCACATGGTTTTGTCCATCTAAGAAGGAATTTGCCAGAAGGAGTGCACAAGAATAACCACCAATATGCAGTCTGTGAATACTAGAGAATAATGCTAGTTAAAGACAGATGGGAGAGGTGCCAATCCAAGCTAAATAGTTCCTATTTTCAATAATAGCATGTCGAGTTGCACTGATAATTGACAGAAACAGGTCAATATCGATGACAGCTGTGCACAGAAGGGTCGGAAATTTCAAGATAGCAATGCCATTAGATAATATGTTGTTATATTAATGGCTTGTTTCAAGGCTCCTTTGGCATAGCAATAAAGGAATGACTTTAACAGCAGCTGCCTTTATTTCTGAGCTTTCCTTCACTGTGTTTAGTTGATGAACAAGAATAGATGCATTCCAAGCTTCCTTACACCTGGAGACCAGAGAAATGAAATTCAAACATTTTTCTGATACACCTGTTTTATCAGTGACACAATACATGTTTTACCAAGATTTCTAATGTTAAATTGACATTATTTTTGCTTTACATTTGCTTGATGTATCCCTCAACGCAAACAAATATATATATATATAGATTGTAAGCTTGCGAGCAGGGCCCTCCTACATTTTGACTGTCTGTAAATACCATGTTTTGTTGTATCACTGTCCCCTTTGTAAAGCGCAACGGAATATGCTGCGCTATATAAGAAACTGTTAATAAATAAATAAAATAAATAAATATCTGAGTTCTTGTATTGATACAACTTCACTTTACTATCATGGCAAAATATTGGAATATTGAATATGAGGATATTCAGTGTCCATCCCTTCACTCCTCTTAAGCACCATACACACTAAGCGATATTACAAACGATGTCGCTCATTTTAGCCAACCTGAGCGATATCGTTTCTAATATCACGTAGTGTGCATGCTCAAGATAGTTAGCGATGCACTCTAACATGAGTTGTGGATATCTTTAGTGACCCACGGGAGCATGCATCGTTGACAATATTAAGCATACACACTGGACAATATGACCATTATCGTCTAGTGCAGTGGTATCAAACTCATGGCCCTCCAGCTTTTGTGGAACTACATATCCCAGCATGCCCTGCCACAGTTTTAGGAATCCATTATATAAAATCTGTGACAGGGCATGCTGGAATGTGTAGTTCCACAACAGCTGGAGGGTCATGAGTTGGTCTAAGGATTATTTTTTTCTGTCAACAATGTCATAAATAAGAAAAAGAAAAAAGATAACTCTCTTTTTAGGGGCACTGACTTTTGCTGTAAGATTGATTTACAAATTCGTACACATGGGTGAAAGAAGACAATACAATGTGCGTAAATAGTAGAGGAAGAGGGGGAGAAGGGAAATAATCAGGGATAGACAGGGTTGACCTGATTCTTAGCACACTTTGAGTGGATGTTTGTTGTTATGAGAGTGAGTTGATGTTCTATGTAGGGTAAAGATGGTAATGTACACAATACAAATGAAAAAAAATTGTAAAATAAAAATTGTATCTCCCAAGATGGAGTCTAGGTTACTGTCCCTTTAATGACTCAACATACCCTCTTAATAGACAATGAGAGATATGGGTTAAGCAACCCTGGACTACAATTGTGCTCCAGTTATTCAGGTTACTGTCCCTTTAAATGTAGCTAAATACCTTTACATGCTTTTATATACTCTTTTGCTCTCAAACAAACCACTAGAAGGTAATAGTGAAAACAGATTAGATAACAGCAGCTGGGCACAGATGGTGTACACAGCTACACATATGGGAAATAATTAGTATTTTTATTCAAGAATTTTTTGATGCTTAAGTGATAAAGTGTATCAGCTTATATAATAAGATGAGCACCACTTGTGATCTTCCGCAGAATCACTTGGGTCATCAATAGAATGAGCTGAATTTAATAAGTGTTGTTATACAGTGAAACAAATTATATATAATGAAGAAAATATCAAATAACATTTAAAAAAAGGCGAAGATATTTATAGTAAGGTGGTGTCAACCACTTTCAGGAGACCCAGTAATTTATCAATAACATGAGCTGATTAGCTTCAATTACGTAATGCACACATATTATTTTGCACATGAGCTAGTATAGCAGTGAAAAAACAAGTTTGTACCCGTTGGTGTCCCAACTGCCACTCACTGGTCCGTGTGCCACAGGGGCAGTGAACGGAATCCAGTAAGGTACAGGATAAGGGGCTGCCAATATGGGAACAAATTAGAAGCAAGATACTGGGATCTGCTGTTGTGCCTCAGCTCTTGGATCACCCCTGTTGATAATCCAGCGCAGGAGGTCACTCTTGGCCGACGCACAATGAGAGTCCCTTAAATAAGGAGGAAAGGGATAGCGGCATAGGAGAATATATACACTTATATCATATAATTGGTATTTCTCTATGCTGTATAAATAGATAGTAGCTATTTACATTGATATACAAGAAAAAAAACCCTTTTATATTGCTGGGGAGATCTACAAACACATTTGTTTGGACATATCAATCATGATATCAAAGTACTACTTATCCTCCGACTGCTAGCTCTAATGTGAGGGGTGCATCAGCGGGTTCCTTCAGTGGTCTCCATACCACCTAGCTGCTGGACGTACGTTTCGCCACAGTGTGCAGGCTTGTTCACTGGTGAACAAGCCTGCACACTGTGGCGAAACGTACGTCCAGCAGCTAGGTGGTATGGAGACCACTGAAGGAACCCGCTGATGCACCCCTCACATTAGAGCTAGCAGTCGGAGGATAAGTAGTACTTTGATATCATGATTGATATGTCCAAACAAATGTGTTTGTAGATCTCCCCAGCAATATAAAAGGGGTTTTTTTCTTGTATATCAATGTAAATAGCTACTATCTATTTATACAGCATAGAGAAATACCAATTATATGATATAAGTGTATATATTCTCCTATGCCGCTATCCCTTTCCTCCTTATTTAAGGGACTCTCATTGTGCGTCGGCCAAGAGTGACCTCCTGCGCTGGATTATCAACAGGGGTGATCCAAGAGCTGAGGCACAACAGCAGATCCCAGTATCTTGCTTCTAATTTGTTCCCATATTGGCAGCCCCTTATCCTGTACCTTACTGGATTCCGTTCACTGCCCCTGTGGCACACGGACCAGTGAGTGGCAGTTGGGACACCAACGGGTACAAACTTGTTTTTTCACTGCTATACTAGCTCATGTGCAAAATAATATGTGTGCATTACGTAATTGAAGCTAATCAGCTCATGTTATTGATAAATTACTGGGTCTCCTGAAAGTGGTTGACACCACCTTACTATAAATATCTTCGCCTTTTTTTAAATGTTATTTGATATTTTCTTCATTATATATAATTTGTTTCACTGTATAACAACACTTATTAAATTCAGCTCATTCTATTGATGACCCAAGTGATTCTGCGGAAGATCACAAGTGGTGCTCATCTTATTATATAAGCTGATACACTTTATCACTTAAGCATCAAAAAATTCTTGAATAAAAATACTAATTATTTCCCATATGTGTAGCTGTGTACACCATCTGTGCCCAGCTGCTGTTATCTAATCTGTTTTCACTATTACCTTCTAGTGGTTTGTTTGAGAGCAAAAGAGTATATAAAAGCATGTAAAGGTATTTAGCTACATTTAAAGGGACAGTAACCTGAATAACTGGAGCACAATTGTAGTCCAGGGTTGCTTAACCCATATCTCTCATTGTCTATTAAGAGGGTATGTTGAGTCATTAAAGGGACAGTAACCTAGACTCCATCTTGGGAGATACAATTTTTATTTTACAATTTTTTTTCATTTGTATTGTGTACATTACCATCTTTACCCTACATAGAACATCAACTCACTCTCATAACAACAAACATCCACTCAAAGTGTGCTAAGAATCAGGTCAACCCTGTCTATCCCTGATTATTTCCCTTCTCCCCCTCTTCCTCTACTATTTACGCACATTGTATTGTCTTCTTTCACCCATGTGTACGAATTTGTAAATCAATCTTACAGCAAAAGTCAGTGCCCCTAAAAAGAGAGTTATCTTTTTTCTTTTTCTTATTTATGGTTATCCATAACTCTAGGGAGCACCACCAACGAGTTAATATATAATATTTATATTGTTATTTTGATACAGTTGGTTTATTCACTTTGACCTTATTGTACAGTCAGTGCAAGCCATCTCTCCTCTTTTGAAACAATGTCATAAACACAGACTGCTGTACATGCTTGTTACAGGACATCTCTATATTTTTATTACTTTCTAGTTCACATCTATATCTCACAGCTGATGTAGCTATAGTAGGAGAACTAATATACAGTACAGGAAGAGTAGCTGCACTAACAAATTAATTAGGTGTGCAAGTATATTAATTAAAAATTATATTTAATAGTAATTTTAAAATAGAAATAACTCTTTAAGATATATTCACAATACCATATGGGATTGGCCGTGAATATGCCAATGATTACCGGTTATAGTCACCCCTGCAGTCCAGGCACTGCCAATTCACCAGTGCCTTTTCCTGTGAAGCCCAGTGCAGGTGGAATTCCTTATGCAATACATGTAGTTGTAGTCCCGGTACACCCACTCCTGTAGAATTGGCCCAGTAGCAAGAGCCCTGCTAACACCTGCAATAGGAGACTCCCACCTGGTACCACTCAGCCTGTACCGCAGCAATTCATGTTACACCCACCATGATGGAACCCACTGGTGAATGCTGATTCTGAATGCTTTTGAATCTGACTCTGACCTATTGGGAAGCTCCGTCTCCACAGGGCGCGCGAGCATCTCGTACAGCCCTTATCTGGTGCTTTGCCACAGGGTTTAGCGATAGGGTTTAGCGATAGAGTTCCCGGTGTATGGTCTCCCTTGTTCCTTTAGCCAGTGAATGGTGTCTGTTTGTATAAATGTTGACACATTGTTCCGCCTTCTATCAAGTCTCAACGGCTTCCTTAACTTCTGAGGACATATAAATGTTTTATTGGTAAGTAGTTTTGTACTGTAAGGCGAAACATTCTGGGATTGATGTAGAGTTGTTAAGCCAATTATTATTGAGACTTATCATATAACTCTTTGCCTATATAAACAACTTAAGATTTTAATTAAAAAGATAATATAGATGTGTCCTAAAGGAGATCCCTAGTAGGAAAATGAGTTGCTAATGTTGCTGCTTCCTGTCAGATAACATGGAGAGCTCCCACAAGGACAAATGACTTGGATGAAAATGGAACAGGATCCCTATTCGGTCCAGTAACTTGTTCTAGGTTTTTGATCTTGGTTTGTTTAAATTGGTAAAGATTCAAATTCCACCATGGTGTTGCTGCCATGGGGAGCCCATCCCTCAGTTTAACGGAGTGTAGCCATCTCTCGCGGTTA
The DNA here is from genome assembly GCF_055691185.1 of Crinia signifera. NCBI lineage: Eukaryota > Metazoa > Chordata > Amphibia > Anura > Myobatrachidae > Crinia > Crinia signifera. The sequence goes on from NC_139217.1 coordinate 191,189,367, forward strand.
GGTTTTTCATGTGCCTGCCTTACAGGTGATGATAGTCAAGCATTGTACAAGTAGAAGGAGTCAAACTAATTGTCTTTGTAGTGTTCTCTCCAGATATTTGGTAATGTCTTCACTGGCTAAGCCACTCATGTATGATACGTTTTTTTGTGGAAGAATTCTTCCTTGCTATGGACACCTTGATCTTTGCTGTAGGCCAGAAGAGTGCAGTGTGCGTCTCTCACCCCTCTCTTTTCTCTTGCAGGTATGCATTCAGGATGCTGTGGGCAGAACTCCATAGGTTTGGGTTCTTTACAATTTGGTACATATGAATCTGGTAAAGTACCACCATTACATACTGTAACTATAAGTACATTTTATTTATTTTAATATTTATGGATTGCAATATTTTACAGTTAATTGTAAGTGGAACAAAACATAAAAATGTAAGCATGTACACTAATAATAAAAAAGTTACACACTGTATGTGTATTTATATATCTACTCTCAATACACTAGGCAGTACAAGAAGATAAGGGGGGTATTCATTACTGGCCAAATTTCCTGGCCAGGTGAAAAATCAGCAATAATTTGCCGATCAGTATTCAATCACGGTTGTTTTTGCATCTTTTTTAGTACACTTTTCTTTTGTCAAATCAACATGGGCAAATATGGACACAAAAACGGCCGCAAATTTGCCGAATGCACAGGAATTTGTGGCAAATTTGCTAATCCACACGGATTTCGCTGACACTGGATTTTTCCACTAAGTTAAAGACTGGACCAGGCTTTGAAAAGAGCTAGTATAATTTGCCCCCCCAAAAATAATTTTTTTGCGTCTGCCAAAATTTTCACCCGAGATTGAATACTCCCCTAAGAATAAGTGAGCCACAAGGTCCCATGCAACTATGCTACTGTAGTGTCAGGTATCTGTTTTTTGACAGAAACACAATGTGACTAAGACACAGTAGACTGCTGAATAATTTGATAAGTGACACTTGAATATATTTGTGCGGCAACAAAGTCTATATACAAAGCACTAGAGAACTTGGCATAAATAAAATAAAAAAAGATGTAGTGATTCAGTTGCCCAAACATATACAAGTGTCAAATATTAAATGTATCAGCACAGTCTCCTCATATAGATTAGGAACTACCACTGGTGCAGCAGGTGTAGTAAGGGGCCCATTGCTGCCCATGTCACCCTCGTCCTGTTACCTACTGTTTTTCCCTGTCACACTCTGCCTCTCCCTGTCACCCACTGCCATGTTTTATAGTGTGAATTTAGGTTGGGGTAGAGGAGCTGGGCCCAAATTATTTTCTTTCACCTGGGCTAACCACCCATTAATTCCGCCACTATCCTTGTGCATCCTTTTTCAATTGTGTTGCTGTTTGGTGCAACTGCAGCAATGCCATATGAGGACAGATCTATATGTTTTAAATTTCACTGCAACATTGTTGATGTACACACACAAAAAAAAATAATAATAAACTGTGGTGTTTTTTCCTATATAGAAAAGCACATGTAGCTATACATCTGAAATATAACTAGCTCAAGCATGCCAATATTCTACAAGTTATCCAATTTACAACTACCCTATTATACTTGTATTTCTTATCACCTTATTGAATCCATGACATACAGTATACATACACAATTAAATACATGATACACAACATAATACTGTACGATTAATATTCAATATAGGATTTAAGAGAAACAAGAATAATATTTATCATCCACGTTTCCCTATTTTCAAACTCAGCAGCGGCTCTTACCTCTGTGGAGGAGGGGGGCTGCTGTGATGCCGCCCCTTCCCATCGCTGCTGGTCTCCGGTGCCGGTCTCCACCGCAGGATCAGTGCATGCGCAGTAGCTTCTTCGGTACTGTGCATGTGCTGGTCCCCAGCCTCTATAGGTTGCTTAAGCAGCAGTCCTCAGATGTATATTCAGGGTCCCGGGTCTGACTCATGTGCAGTATCATTGTCGATACTGCACAAGCGCAGAACACATTTTTATGGGCTGCCACGACACAGCAGCCCATAGAGAGGCATCCGGGAGGGAGGGAACACCTCACAATGGCACTTCCTTGGCGATGGGCAGGTCTGACTTCCAATAGGAAGTCACTGGCAGGCACATTGAAGCCAGTGCAGTCTTACAGACTGCACCTGGTTTCACACAGGGGCAGAATTTACCTGGGGGGGCTGCAGTCCTGCAGCCCATAGGTAAAACCCACCACTGTTCAAACTGTATAAAAAAAATTCCATCATGTAATTAATCCTCACCAACTAATCTTGCACATTGACACAACAGGAGAGTTTGATCCCCACAGCGCTAATTCACAGGATCCTTGTTCAAACTGTCTTGTCTCCTCACGGCCTTCAAACCTCCAGAAGTGGTTTATTCAAGACACCGGAAAAAGAGAAAACAGTCTCCTAATTATCATCAGCTAGTATTTGTGCATCAGTGATCCAATTGGTCACTTCTCCAACTCACCTAGACCAGCTAGGAGAGGTTCACATAAAGGTATCTTTCAGTAGAACATCAGATGAAAGGCACAATCAGAAATAGACTCACCTAGGGTCAACGCCCTATGTACATCCAAAGGTTTCTTTAGGAAATAGGCACCGGGATACACGACTTTGTTTAAAGTATAAAAGTCACATTTATTATATAAAACAGGACACTCCAGAAATAGCCAGAATACAGCCACGTCAAAAAACCCTCATCCGGAATGGGGGCCAATCTGAGGTTGTAAGTCCAAACGATGTTACAAAGGCAAATGTCCTGGGGTCCTGGGTAAAAACTTGCAGCAAACACCAACGCGTTTCAAACCATATAGGTCCTTCCTCAGGGTGTAGACAGATTAAAATGAGGTCCTGGGGGGGTTTATATACCCTAAAGCCTCCAGGCCAAACATAAAACCCGGCATATTCCATATCAATCAATCCCTCGCTAAGCCTATTTCCAACATAAAAAATCCTACAGTATTCCTAACAACACTTAATTAACAATATTCTCAAAAGATCCGAATATTTCCTAATGTAATACATCAAATACAATGTGGTCGTCATATAAATCATACTCGCCATCCGCATTTTCCTATGTGTCCTTATCGTTGTTTACTTGCGGATCTATACTTCCGGAGTTAGACGCAGCTTCCGCTTGAGTGGAACGCATATGCGCTCCACCCGCTTCAGCCGTCACTTCCGCCGGATGCATCGCGGAATCCCTCCGGCCGGACACGCCTTTCAGCGCTGTCACAGGCGGCCCACCTGTACTTCCGCCTGTTGAAGCGCACATGCGTGTCACCGTCTCTTTCCCTTCTCATCCGGCTTGCGAATTTCTGAGACGCAAGCAGAGTGGTTGTCATGGATACTTTTACGATCTTCCGATATCCATGGGACAAAGTGCATTCATTCAGTGCAGAGTTCTAACCACATATAACGACACAGTGGCGCTCATATTGTCCATATGTAAGAATATACAAAAAGAAAAAGGTATTAGTCATAGTATACCAACCGCAATAGTCTGATAATACTTATTGCAGGAGAAAGCATTTCAATTCGAAATCAGCCTTCAAACCACGGGGGACCAAGGTTTTCAAATTATAGATGAGACGCATCTCCATTTGGGATAGTTTGACATCCCTGTCATCCTTTCGCCAATTAGGATTTATAGTTCTAATGCCACAAAATGCTGTTATTTGACTGGGATCGCTCCCATGATAGTTCTTAAAATGTTGTGACACATTATGGGTCTCCACCCCCTTCCTGATATTTCTCACATGCTCCGCTAAACGTATTTTTAAAGCTCTAGTTGTTTTTCCAATATACTGTTTATTACAGGAGCAAGTGGTGAGGAGCGCCATTAACATACCCAACAATAGAAATAATATTAAATCAAAGGGTTTCTATAGGTGCGGGACCTGTAGTATGTGTAAGATATGCAAATCTGATAGTAGCAAAATTATGGGGTATGAATCTTGTCATACAGGAGAGACCTTCACTATCAGAGATTTTATCACATGCGATTCTAAGTATTGTATCTATCTGTTGCGTTGCTCCTGTAATAAACAGTATATTGGAAAAACAACTAGAGCTTTAAAAATACGTTTAGCGGAGCATGTGAGAAATATCAGGAAGGGGGTGGAGACCCATAATGTGTCACAACATTTTAAGAACTATCATGGGAGCGATCCCAGTCAAATAACAGCATTTTGTGGCATTAGAACTATAAATCCCAATTGGCGAAAGGATGACAGGGATGTCAAACTATCCCAAATGGAGATGCGTCTCATCTATAATTTGAAAACCTTGGTCCCCCGTGGTTTGAACGCTGATTTCGAATTGAAATGCTTTCTCCTGCAATAAGTATTATCAGACTATTGCGGTTGGTATACTATGACTAATACCTTTTTCTTTTTGTATATTCTTACATATGGACAATATGAGCGCCACTGTGTCGTTATATGTGGTTAGAACTCTGCACTGAATGAATGCACTTTGTCCCATGGATATCGGAAGATCGTAAAAGTATCCATGACAACCACTCTGCTTGCGTCTCAGAAATTCGCAAGCCGGATGAGAAGGGAAAGAGACGGTGACACGCATGTGCGCTTCAACAGGCGGAAGTACAGGTGGGCCGCCTGTGACAGCGCTGAAAGGCGTGTCCGGCCGGAGGGATTCCGCGATGCATCCGGCGGAAGTGACGGCTGAAGCGGGTGGAGCGCATATGCGTTCCACTCAAGCGGAAGCTGCGTCTAACTCCGGAAGTATAGATCCGCAAGTAAACAACGATAAGGACACATAGGAAAATGCGGATGGCGAGTATGATTTATATGACGACCACATTGTATTTGATGTATTACATTAGGAAATATTCGGATCTTTTGAGAATATTGTTAATTAAGTGTTGTTAGGAATACTGTAGGATTTTTTATGTTGGAAATAGGCTTAGTGAGGGATTGATTGATATGGAATATGCCGGGTTTTATGTTTGGCCTGGAGGCTTTAGGGTATATAAACCCCCCCAGGACCTCATTTTAATCTGTCTACACCCTGAGGAAGGACCTATATGGTTTGAAACGCGTTGGTGTTTGCTGCAAGTTTTTACCCAGGACCCCAGGACATTTGCCTTTGTAACATCGTTTGGACTTACAACCTCAGATTGGCCCCCATTCCGGATGAGGGTTTTTTGACGTGGCTGTATTCTGGCTATTTCTGGAGTGTCCTGTTTTATATAATAAATGTGACTTTTATACTTTAAACAAAGTCGTGTATCCCGGTGCCTATTTCCTAAAGAAACCTTTGGATGTACATAGGGCGTTGACCCTAGGTGAGTCTATTTCTGATTGTGCCTTTCATCTGATGTTCTACTGAAAGATACCTTTATGTGAACCTCTCCTAGCTGGTCTAGGTGAGTTGGAGAAGTGACCAATTGGATCACTGATGCACAAATACTAGCTGATGATAATTAGGAGACTGTTTTCTCTTTTTCCGGTGTCTTGAATAAACCACTTCTGGAGGTTTGAAGGCCGTGAGGAGACAAGACAGTTTGAACAAGGATCCTGTGAATTAGCGCTGTGGGGATCAAACTCTCCTGTTGTGTCATATATGTTATTTGGGGTTTGGTAGCCCCCTGTGTGTGATCCCTTAGCAGCTTATTCCGTGTGAGCGCAGGTGGTTCCCCAAAAATAATCTTTTTTCCATAATCTTGCACATTGGTAAAGATGTATATTTAAACCTCTGTAAAATGTTCACATTCTTCAGTGCATTTAAGGTAAGAACTGAGCCGTTAAATCAAACAAATTTTACACCGACTATTTTCTTACCTTTTTACATGCATAGGAACTGTTCCATTTTGACCTGCAGTAAGCTATTATGGGGCCTTTAGGAACAAACGGTACTCCATTGATCTGTTCATAACATTTTTTAAAGGATGTCCTTGATGCACGCTGTCAATGTGTATCAAAAGATACATTTTTTTAGAGTCACACCAGAGGTTTCCACAACGCTTTTGAGATCAACTAAAAAGGTCACGCAAATTCTGTATTGTCATAGAAACAACAAAATAGCATGTTATAAGAATGTAATGAAAAAAGTATGTATTGTCTTATTATGTTCCTGAAAAATCTGTTCATTTGTGTAAAATATTCTGTTTTGTCACATTAAGATTAATTTAGAAGCCACTGTTTATGCATTTTATATTTAAAATGTATTCAGTCTGGAACATCAATAATAATCATTTTATTTATATAGCGCTTTTCTCATAAAGGACTCAAAGACACTTTACATACATCAAAAACATAATAAAGTGGAATTAGTAGCACAGAACTATAGAGGTGTCCTAGAAAATACTGTCACATTTCTTATGCAGATACAGATGCATTTAAATGGAAAAGGTTGCACACAAAGATGCCCGGCACTACCAAGTCACATGGCACTTGCGTGTTATGTATAACGCAACATGTATCACATGGAGGATAGCTGTAGGTGGACACATCTGTACACAGAAATTAAGAACAAAAGAAACCTTATAAAGCACAATAAACTTTATTGCAGGCAACGTAGGATTACTCTGTGTGGATTAGTATACAAAATAAATGGTTGCAGCATACTCATGCTAGGAGTACAGTCCCAACAGTAGCATCAGGTTTATGTTTTTTACATCCTATATACATGATATATTCGAATCAGGTTTATACAATGTGGGTAGGGAGTGGCACAGGTAAAGACATGAATTTGATAGTAATGATAAAGATAACGTACGTTTAACGGATGTAACCAACGTGGATACCACTAATAAACAAATGTAGAGTGGTGTTTGGTTGGCGGTGCTCCCAAAGTGTTCAGCTCGGTAACTGAAAAAAAGGGGGGTCACAATGGGCCTTATTTTGGTTCATTCTTTCTGACAAAATCCTTCTTAGATGGACAAAACCATGTGCACTGCAGGGGGGGCAGATGTAACATGTGCAGAGAGAATTAGATTTGGGTGAGTAATTTTGTTTCTGTGCAGGGAAAATACTGACTGCTTTATTTTTACACTGCAATATAGATCTCACTTTGAAGTAAAACCCCACCCAAATCTAATTCTCTCTGCACATGTTACATCTGCCCACCTGCAGTGCACATGGTTTTGCCCATCTAAGAAGGATTTTGTCAGAAAGAATGAACCAAAAAAAGGCCCAATGTGACAGAGAGAGGAAGAACAAAAAGGCTTTTTGGGGCACACTTTACTGAAAATTGGTTGTAAAATTTAATACATAACTTTTAATGGATATTTAAAGCTAAAACAAATGTACATATTCGATTAAGACAAAAAATTACACATCATAGATAGCCTGTGTTAATCAAGACACTTGGTGGCGAAAATAACAAAGGCAAATTGATGCTCCCTTGGTGATCAGCCGATACATCGAGAGATACATAATGTCTCAATTGGTAAGAAACAACCGGAGCAGAAAAGGGGTTCAAAGACGCATAACACTTGCCCCCTGCTGCTGGTGTTGGTATTGTTCCCGGTACAGAGAAAAATTCATAGAAAGAAAAGAATAGAAGACTCCCTTATTCGGACAGAGGTGTATCTGCTGTCCACGTTTGGTTACAGCAACTGGTATTCCCAAACGGTCTCCCAGAGAGGTACTAGCCAGTCCAATCACTGCTTAGCTGCTGAGTGCGGGATGGAAATCAGGCGGACCAGTGATGTATGGCCGTATTTAGCACAGACGAGAGTACCGCAATGCCTTATAATGGGAAGCCAGAGTGTGCTTCTGCTTTTTGTTCAGAAGATAATCGATCACCCTGTTGCTTTGTGCATTGCAGGGGGATCAAGTCCGCTGGAACAAATGAGAGAGTCACAGAGAGTAAGGACTTGATCCCCCTGCAATGCACAAAGCAACAGGGTGATCGATTATCTTCTGAACAAAAAGCAGAAGCACACTCTGGCTTCCCATTATAAGGCATTGCGGTACTCTCGTCTGTGCTAAATACGGCCATACATCACTGGTCCGCCTGATTTCCATCCCGCACTCAGCAGCTAAGCAGTGATTGGACTGGCTAGTACCTCTCTGGGAGACCGTTTGGGAATACCAGTTGCTGTAACCAAACGTGGACAGCAGATACACCTCTGTCCGAATAAGGGAGTCTTCTATTCTTTTCTTTCTATGAATTTTTCTCTGTACCGGGAACAATACCAACACCAGCAGCAGGGGGCAAGTGTTATGCGTCTTTGAACCCCTTTTCTGCTCCGGTTGTTTCTTAACAATTGAGACATTATGTATCTCTCGATGTATCGGCTGATCACCAAGGGAGCATAAATTTGCCTTTGTTATTTTCGCCACCAAGTGTCTTGATTAACACAGGCTATCTATGATGTGTAATTTTTTGTCTTAATCGAATATGTACATTTGTTTTAGCTTTAAATATCCATTAAAAGTTATGTATTAAATTTTACAACCAATTTTCAGTAAAGTGTGCCCCAAAAAGCTTTTTTGTTCTTCCTCTCTCTGTCACATTGTGACCCCCCTTTTTTCATATTCCAATCAGGCCAGAGCCAATGTCACATGACTTCCCTCACACGCTTGGGCAAGACTGCATTTTTTCCAAAAAGTGGGTGGTTACCACCCCACAAATGTCAGATTTCTGTCAATCAACTTGTGCATGGTCAGCGATTAAAAAAGTAGCAGGATTTTATCACTGGATGGCCTCGCACAGAAGAGCTATGATCCGTACACATGTGCAGTCTATCGATAATCTCCAGGCCTGCAAATTCATATCTGTGCGATCAAGCCTGAATAACTCCCTAAATACTGTACATCCGTGATGCTCCAATATCTTGAGGTCTTTTTTTTTTACAGGGGTGTTATCCAATTAGTCACATTGAAATTTTGTGGCTAGTGGTCTTTCACCAGGGGCTATGCAAAAAGCCCCCGATAGGCGGTATTTATCAGGGATTATTCTTCAGGTGCTCTAGGCCGATTCCCCTTAAATGACATGGGCAACTGTGTTTGATGGGTGTATTAAAAGTAGTCAATGTTCATAAAGTGGACATTCAGAATATGGGCACTAGAATGTCAACATTGTCTAAATGACAGCATTCAGAATGTCAAAATGAATGGGAGATTAATTCATATTACTGTATGTGGTTGTAGAGACCACTACAAGAGGATTTTTTTCTTCAGTTAATATATCTAGAGAGAGATGAGAGTGAAGAGAATAAGAAACAGAACTGCAAGTAAAAAAGAGTCAAAGAAAAGGGAGGCAGGAGAGAGACAATGGAAGAAATTGCAAAACAGCAGTGGGCCCAAGAAAGAAATGAGGCAAGAAAGAAGAAACAGTTGAATAGAAAAATAAGAGAAAAGGGAAAAGAAAACTGCAAAAAGCATCAAATACTGTATCAGCGCTTCACTTTTTCCACAAAATGTAATACATTTATATTTTCCCCTCAAAATTCTACACACAATGGGGGAAATTTACTAAGATGACTTTGTAGAAAAAATTTGTATTTTCCTACGAAAATACGATTTTTTTGGGTGTATTCGTATTTTTGGCATTTACTATGCCAAAAATACAAATATTCGTATCCATATTGATGGGACATTCGTATTTGTATTTACAAATACGAATGTCTACACCATCGATAGAATACGACAGGAATCACCATTCAAAAGAATGGTGGTTCCTGATTTGCTAAGCAGCCGTATTGAAAACACGGCTGCTAATTGGTGTGAAACTGCCACGAATATATGGCAGGAAAATACAACTTATTTTCCAGTCATATTTGCTTTAAGCCTGCACGGATCAGTCAGATCCGTGCAGGCTTTAGTGTTAAAAAAATTTGTAAAATAAATAAAAGAATAAAAAATCAGCGTGGGGTCCCCCCCACAGCTGTAACCAGAACCAGGTTGAAAGAGCCGGGCCGGTAATTAAAAATCAGGGAACCCGACAAATAGGGGTTCCCCGATTTTTAACAACCAGCCCCAGGCTCCAGGTCCGGGGCTGGTTCCCAAAATACGGGGACAAAATTACTAGGGGTCCCCTGTATTTTAAGAACCAGCCCCAGGCACAGCCAGCCAGCAGGGTAATGCCATAGCCGGGGGGAGACTTTTTATACAAGTGCCCCCGGCCAAAGCATTAACCCTACAGACCAGTCAGCCTGGCTAGGGGTCCTGGGGGAGTGGGGACCCCCCAATAAAGGGGTCGACCCCCCTCCAGGACTTACCTGACCAGGATGAAGCCTGGTGCTGTCCTCGATGCCCCTGGGCGGTGGGTATCGAGCTGATACTGGTGTAAACAAATAGATGAAAAAACTATTGTTTTAAACTGTGGAACTATGAGTCCCAGCAAGCCTACCCCGCAAGCTGGGACTTGGAGAACCACAAGTCCCAGCCTGCGGGGCATTAAAGGGCCCGCTGGGTCTTGTAGTTCCACAGTAAAAAAGTAGTAAAATAAATACACACTGACACATATGAAAAATAAAACTTTAATACATACATTACACACATACTGATACTTACCTATCTTGATCCCGTAGGTAGGTCCCAGGGTCTGGTCCGGTGGCTTGGTTCCGGGGCCTTGGTTCCGGGGCTGTTCCGGGTCCTGGGCTCCAGGGCTAAAGAGTCCGGGGACCAGGATCCGTAGTAATCCAAAGGGGTACCTGGGGAAGGAAATCCTACTCACCTGCTCCTCTGGCGACCACCCCGGCATCTTCTGTTCAAGTCGCGCTGCTCCCGGCTGCTGGCACCCGCTCCGCTGGACACTGGAGAGACGCAGAGATCCTTCTTCCTCTGCGTCTCTACTCAGAATGAATTCTGGCCAATCAAGACTCTTCAGCCCTGGAGCCCCGGACCAGCCCCGGAACCAAGGCCCCGGAACCAAGCCACCGGACCGGACCCTGGGACCTACCTACGGGATCAAGATAGGTAAGTATCAGTATGTGTGTAATGTATGTATTAAAGTTTTATTTTTCATATGTGTCAGTGTGTATTTATTTAACTATTTTTTTTTACTGTGGAACTACAAGACCCAGTGGGCCCTTTAATGCCCCGCAGGCTGGGACTTGTGGTTCTCCAAGTCCCAGCTTGCAGGGTAGGCTTGCTGGGACTCATAGTTCCACAGTTTAAAACAATAGTTTTTTTCATCTATTTTTTTACACCAGTATCAGCTCGATGCCCACCGCCCAGGGGCATCGAGGACAGCACCAGGCTTCAGCCTGGTCAGGTAAGTCCTGGAGGGGGGGACCCCTTTATTGGGGGGGTCCCCACTCCCCCAGGGCACCTGGCCAGGCTGACTGGTCGGTAGGGTTAATGCTTTGGCCGGGGGGCTTGTATAAAAAGTCTCCCCCCGGCTATGGCATTACCCTGCTGGCTGGTCGTGCCTGGGGCTGGTTCTTAAAATTCGGGGGACCCCTAGTCATTTTGTCCCCCATATTTTGGGAACCAGCCCCGGACCTGGAGCCTGGGGCTGGTTGTTAAAAATCGGGGAACCCCTATTTGTCGGGTTCCCTGATTTTTAATTACCGGCCCCGGCTCTTTCAGCCTGGTGCTGGTTACGGTGGTGGGGGGGGACCCCACGCCGTTTTTTTAATTTATTTATTTTTATTTCTATTTTTTTTTTACACCTTGCAGCCTGCACGGATCTGACTGATCCGTGCAGACTGCCTCCACTAATTCGTATTAGTGGCCGTGTATACGGCCGCTAATACGAATTAATATGGCATTGGAGGGTTACAAAGCAGTTTATATGACTGCTTTGTAAATCCCCCTCCGGAACACAACAAAGCATACAAGGTATGCTGTCGTATTAATTCGTAGCAAGAATACGAATACAATTATTTGTATTCTTATTCCTAGTAAATTTCCCCCAATACCTCATAAACACAATGTAAAAATGTAGGTGGTGGGTGGGGGGATCTTACATGTACATAAGTATTCACAGCCTTTACCATGAAGCTCAAAATTCAGCTCAGGTGCACCCTGTTTCCACTGATCATCCTTCATATGTTTCCACAGCTTAATTGGAGTCCACCTGTGGTTAATTCAGTTGATTTGGAAAGGCACACAACTGTCTATATAAATGAAGTCAAAGAAGTCAAATAAATTGTATGTAGATTTCTGAGACAGGATTGTCTCAAGGCACAAATCTGGGGAAGGGTACAGAAAGATATCTGGTGATTTTAAATGGTCCTAATGAGCACAGTGGCCTCCATCATCAGTAAATGGAAGAAGATTGGAACCACCAGGACTCTTCCTAGAGCTTGCCGGTTGGGGGAGAAGGATCCTAGACAGGGGGGTGACCAAGAACCCGATGGTCACTCTGTCAGAGCTAAATCATTCCTCTGTGTAGAGAGGAGAACCCTCCAGAAGGACAACAATCTCTGCATTAATCTACCATACAGGCCAATGTATGTTAGAGTGGCCAGACGGAAGTCACTCCTGAGTAAAAGGTGAGTAAAAGGTGATAGCCCATGTGGAGTTTACCAAAATGCACCTTAAAGACTCTCGGACCATGAAAAATATCTCTGATCTGATGATACAAAGATTTCACTCTTTGGTGTGAATGGCACTCGTCATGTTTAGAGAAAACCAGGCACTGCTCATCTTCAGGCCATTATGATCCCTATAGTGAAGCCTCATGCTCAGTGTCGGTGCAAGGCACCGGAGCGCCCCAGGCGGGGGAAGGGGGGGGCTTGCACTGGCCTTGGGTCTGTACTGTATATCAGTGGCAGGTCTGATGTACAGCGATACAGCACTAACCTCAGCTGTCCCTTCCAGTCTCTGTGCTCCTGCTTTGGTAGAATGAGGGCTGAAGCGTACAGGCAGGGGCAGGTGATTCACTAGGTAAAGGCACTTGTCGCCCCCCCGGCGCCCCGGCATTCACCCGGTCGACCATGGTGGTCTGATGCAGGCTCCGGCTAATGCGGCGCCTGCCGACGCTTCGCGCTGGGGGGGGATGGGGCGGCACGACACTCACTTGCTCCACAGGGGGTGTGTGTGTGACGTGACCGCCGCCGCATCACTACACAGGGGGGTGGGGGGGTGCCGGGGATGCAGCACGGGCTGCCACAATGCTTCCCTGAGGCTGGATCGGGGTGGTGATGCCGGGAGCCGTGTCGCTCCAAGTGGGCACAGGGGGTGGTTTGCAGCTCACCTCCATCCAGGGGCGGACTTCTGCTCCTAATTTCCGCCCTCCAGTGGCCGGCGCCCTAGGCAAATGCCTGCAGCTGCCTAGTGGTGGCGCCGGCCCTGCTCATGCTGTGGGAAAGTTTTTCAGTGGCAGGAACTGAGAGACTAGTCTTGATAGAGGAAAAGATGAATGGAGCAATGTACAGAAAACCTGCTCCAGTGAGCTCTTGACCTCAGACTGGGGTGACGGTTCATCTTTCAACAAAACAAGGAGTGGATTCAGGACAACTCTCTGAATGTCCAAGACTTGAATCTGATTGAATCCAATATAACATCTCCATCCATCCTGATAGAGCCTAAGAGGTGCTGCAAAGAGGAATTGGCGATACTACCCAAAGATAGGTGTGCTAAGTTTGTGGCATCATATTAAAAAAGACTTGAGGCTGTAATTGCTGCTAAAGATTTATCAACAAAGTACTGCAAGTGTGATTTCTTAGTTGTTTTTTTTTATAAATTTGTAAAAATCTCCCAAAAACTTTGTTCACATTGTCATTATAGGTGTGTGGAATTTTGAGAAAAAAATGAATTTATCCATTTTGGAATAAGGTTGTCACATAACAAAATACGGAAAGAGTGAAGTGCTGTGAATACTTTCCGGATGCACTGTAGGATTGTTATCTTGCTGTAGGATGAACCTTTCACTATTCTGACATAAACCAGAGGGTATTGCATAGAACTGCAAAATTTTGTGCAAGTCCTTTGGATTCAGCATGCAAGTCACTGTGCACATTGCTGACTTGAGATCCAGTAAAGGAGCCATAGACCTTTTAGGGGTGTATTTTATAAATCAGCAATTTGTAAAAGCTTTTTGCCAATTTCAAACCTGACGAAAAAATTAATAAATTTTGAAACGTTGATCAGATCCTGGTCTATTCGTGTTTCTATGAAAATTGCCGTGAGTGCCGCACCTTCATCCTCTATATATATATATATATATATATATATATATATATATATATATATATATAATATTTGTCTAGTGTCCGTTTGTGTGTCTCCAAAACATTGCCATCTGTTGGCAGCCAGTGAAACTACATATTTCTCTCTCACACATGCACAAACACAGAGGCAATCACAAGGTAGCAGACTAGCTTTCAAAGCATTTGGCTTATACCCCTTTCAGACAGAAAAAAAGACCCGGTAATTTCCCTGCTCTTGCCGTGTCGACACGGGTTTTTCTTCTGTCTGAAAGGGTCAACACGGGTCTAAAGTTCCGGGACTTCGACCCAGGTATTTACCTGGGTTTTTCCCGTGTCAGACACGTGTTTGCGACTGTGTGAAAGGCTCCGACCCGTGTTTTTCTCCCGACTATTGAAAAATCATGCTGATTGGCTGTGCAGCATGGCGCTGCGTGATTGGCTGATCTTTACAGGTTCCCTGATTGGCTGAGCGCACGTGGCAGAGGCGTGCAGCGCAGCAGTAAATGGCCATGGCACACTGGAAAGATGAGGAGATCCGTGAGCTGCTCAATGTCAGAGGGGAGGAAGAAATCCGCAAACAGATTACTGGCACAGTGAAGGACGCTGTAGTCTACACCAATATTGCCAAGGTCCTCACTTCAAGGGGCATTGTGCGTACCCAGCAGCAGGTGGTCAACAAACTAAAAGCTCTGCGCAGGTACTACAACAAAGTTTGTGACAACAACAGGAGGAAAAGTGGTGCTGGGAGGATGGAATGGGTTTACTTCGACCAATGTAACGAGGTCTTTGGCAATTCTGCCCTGGTGAACCCTGTTGCCATATCATCATCCAGTGCAGCTTCATCACGGAGCATAACTCCAGAATGCAGCCCATCTTGCCCACCTATAATGGAGTTGGAAGACAGCATAGACAACAGCATCCCTGATCCTATTGCTGCCATGGAGGACACAATTGATCCATTAGAGGCTGAGGTTGAGGACAGTGGAGCCAGCACCATTACTCCATCTGGGACACCCACTCCTGCACAGACTGAGACCCCAACGTTGCGTCGTAACAGTAAGTTTTTCAAGTATTGTTTGTGTATCTATTTTAATAGATGTACAGGGGGCTATAGGTATCAGCAGGCCTTTAATGCCCCACATGCTGGTACCTGTGGTTCTTCCAAGTATCAGCATGTGTTGCAGGCTTGCTGGGACCTGTAGTCCCACTGTAACACAGGTAACAACCCCGCACCCACTACTACAGCACACGTGTGGTGTGCCCTGGAGAGGGGTATTGTGGGAACCAGTAGTAGTAGTCTCTCTCTCTCTCTATCTATATATATATATATATATATATATATATACACTGGCATGCCGCTATTGGATTGTAATGATTTTTCCTTTATTTTTAGTATTTGATGTACCTGCAAGGAAGAAAAAAACGTCAAAGATGGAGCTTGCTACGCGCTCAATGTCAAGAATCCTGGTAGATCATCTCCGAGAGTCCGATCTTGAATTTCAAACTCAAGAGGATGCCCGACTGCAGCGCTTCTTTGACAACGAGAGACAGTTGCAAGATTCCTTTCTCACACAGTTGGTGGGTCTGCACGAACGCATAGCGCGTGAAAATCGAGATGCACAGATGACCTTCCTTACCAATATGGTGTCTACATTACAGAATCCGCAGCCTTACAAGCTGTGTAGTCCGTACGCTGAGGGTGATTATTGTAATCCTCCACACAGAGGCCATACATTTATGCCTTCAAATTCAAGCCAAACTACTGTGCAGGGCCAAGGGCGTAGTTATACTGAAAACATGGGCAATAATTTTTCACATGCCACACAGCCAAGTAGGCCACATGCCAATGCCAGTCCACAGGAGACAGTGCATGATACTGTCAATGGCACAGGATATAGTAGGCAATATGGCAATGTGAAAAATTATGCTGATGATTCAGTGAATGCCAGTAATCATAACACTCCTGTTAGCACTGTAATCAGCACTGCCTACAGGCATTTGTAGTAATGTTGCTATATATGGTTGTTCTTTTTATATTTTTTCTGGGCTCGTTCAATTTTTCTTGCTTAAAAAGTGGCACTTACAAGGCCCGTTAAATGCTGCGTTCCATTTTGATGTACACAGTAGAGTATTATGGTTCTTTAGTTTATGAGCCTCAAAAAAGCTCATTTGGTTCTTCAGTTTGGAGCTGAATCAAAGTTCTCAAACTTTTTTTTTATTTAAATGTGTACAAATAGAGTATACTCTAGATATGTGACTGAACATAATCTATAATGTGTACACAGTATGCCTTCTTCTTTATCTTTAAGGCAATAAAAAAATTCCCTGTTTTGGCTTATATTTATATATTTATATTTTTTTGGGGTGTACTAAGGGCTATTTCACACACTCCGACTCCTGTCGGATGGCGAAACCCCGCACGGCCAGGAAGCCGTGCCACACACCGTAGTTAATAATGGGCACAGATGTGACCATTCACCCAGGCCGCCTGGTTTCAGCCGGATCCCATCATTGTAAACTGCTGTGTGTGGCACAGATTCCTGGCCGTGCGGGTTTTCACTGCCCGGCAGGAGCCAGAGTGTTTCGAATTGCCCTACAGCACAGGTCTTCAACCTGTGGCCCTCCAGATGTTGTGAAACTACATGTCCCACCATACATTGCCACATTTTTTCCTATAGTAGGATGGCAAAAAAACTCAGGGCATGCGGGGACATGTAGTTCCACAACATCTGAAGGGCCGCAGGTTGAAGACCTGTGCCCTACAGGTACCAAAAATTGCAAATACAAGTGTTTATCTATATATACAGTGTCGGATGAAAAGGTGTGGCTGCTGGACAGTCAGACTTAGGTGTGTGTCTCCCCTATACAATATCAGCTTGGATGGCAGCACAACCTATTCACCCACCACTGATAGTAGACCTATGCTAAATACATATTCTACCTCGTGTTGCAATAGTTCAATGTTGTTTCAGTGTTGAAAGGGTATTTATGACCACTAAAGATTTATATTTGAAAACATTTTATATTTAAAGTGAACTGCATAAAACATGTTTTGTGAAAAATAAAACAAGTTCTTTCAAACATACAACCAATGTGTCCTTGTACTTCTACTGTGTCATAGTATTTAGGTTAATAGAGAGGGTGTTCTGCAACTTGTCAGCCATGTTTAATGCAATGCAGTGAGCAGTCACCTCCCACTTTTCATGATCTCATCTCTGTGTGCCTTTAAAACTGTCCTTTTCTTATGACACACAGAGTTTTGCAGGAAAAATCCGGCTTCTGTGTGAAAGGGGTCGACACGGGAAATACCCGGGTTTTTGCTCCTGTGTGAAAGGGGGTCAGCCCCTTGCTGTCTAGTTGTACCCGGGTTTTTGTATCCGGGAAATACCTGGGTTTTTGGGATTTTTCTGTGTGAAAGGGGTATTACTAGTACTTCATAGTTTCTTAATTTTCCTTCAGTTAATTGGAAAACACTGAAGAACCTTTTATTTCCAAACTGTAAATTCTAATGCAAGAAAAATGTTTCATTGCGTGATCTTTGACACTTGTGTAACGCAGCTCCTCTCTCAGCTGAATTTGCCAAATCACAGTCTTATGAAATACTACTCGAACTGTTATTTGATGGTTACAGCAGTCCATCCAATGCAACCTTTCCTAAAACGCTGTTATAATACCATTAAAGAACATTACCATAAGTTGCATCAAACTACTGCCTGGTACATTTTTTCCGCAAAAGTGTACGAAACGGGGTAAAGTTGCAAAATGCATTAAAAAAATTAGATTCTGCCAAATTTTACATGAAAGCCAGTTTTAAAACAGTTTATTTAACTGGATCACCAGGTATAATCTAATATGTATTTATCAACAGGTTATTTCAAACAGAGCTCAAAATCAAAAGGTATATTCTTAATTAAAAAAAAAAACACATCCTAGCAATATTTCAGCTGTTTATCATAAAGCCTTGAAAAGATGATAATGATAAAAGATGATAAAAGATGATAAAAGATGATAAAAGATTATGTATTCTGTTTTATTATACTGTAGCTATTAAATCCATTTATCCAACCCATCTAAGGTTGGTTAGTGGATTATATTGCATTTTACTGGTTATTTTTCTATTGGCTTTCAATTATATTGCTGCATTGCAATTGATTAACATAAAGACTACAATAATTAAACAGAAAAGGGGTCATTTTGCATGCACACATTTTTCTTCAATAAAATATGTCCAATTCTTTTTTATTGGGTACTATTCAAATACTGTAATTGATTGACTTTTTTAAAAAGTGCCTTTGAAATTGTTTTTTTCTCCTTGTGCTTAACATTTTTACACAAATTGCTTACTAAATCAGACGGCAAATGCATTTAATTTTAACATAGTTATGTTGTCCAGGCCATTTCCCATGCTCTCTAATTGAATCCCAATATTAGAGACACACTTTGTAACTAAGCAGCTGCTTCCATTAGGTAAATACTTTAATGACCATTGTTCTAGCACAAAGTAGCAAATGCCCATTTATCATCTGCACAATGCTGTAACATATGCGGAAGGTGTAGAATTAAGTGTATTTAAGCAGAGAACCGATGCTAACTGGTTAGTCATATTGTATTGATTTGAGGCTGAGAAACTCATCCTAGCTCTGGGATATGCCGATGAGAAATAGCATCTGCAAAATGGCACCATATGGTACTATTTACAGAACCTCAGCCTTTACTTTCAATATCCAACTAGAGTATTATGTCAATTAGTATTCAAATATGTTTGAGTTAACTATCCTTCATTGTGAAAGGGCTTCACAAACTCCTTTGTCATTTAAAATATCCTTCCCAATTTCCTTTAAGCTCAGCTTGAAATAAATATATATATTGTGACCCGTACTGTGTTACCCAACCCGTGGTCCTTGACAGTTCTACTCTGCTAACATTATTAATTATGTTGTTTTTGCATACTTTACATCTTTATATGCCTTACTATGCATCTATGTCTCTCCACCCCAATACATGTGTGCTCCGCTACTTTCCTTAACATCACTTCTATTTTGTTTTTGTTCACGCAGATCTCCATGGCAACCCGCTTCAGCTGATGCAGGGCGCAGAACGGATGACGTCAGCCCCTGTCACCGGAGCCGGGCCGCCGGAGTCTGCAGCACGGGGTTTGTGGTGGGAGTTTATTTAGGTAAGTGCACTATTGTATTTGATTGTTCTCTGATGAAGGAATAAATTTCCGAAACTGTTAGACGTACAAGCTGTCCACGGCTCCAGCTTCTTTCTTCTTTTGTTAAGTCCCCCTTGAGTGCCGCCAGCAGCTGTGGCATCCTCTCTATATATATATATATATATATATATATATATATATATATATATTTATATACATACATACAGTACATATTACTTTATTTACAGTTTCTTATTTTATATATATATATATATATATATATATATATATTTTTTTTATCATGAATTTTTTATTCGATGTGTGGAGCGGCACTCCAAAATGGCAATTTGCAGACAGTGCAACTTGTAGATGCCTTCCGTAGACGGAATGCATGTATGGTGGATGAAGGGCAGCACTCAGCAAATAAAGACACCACTGGATCGGTCACCATCTATCTATCCAGATAGAGAGATAGAGAGAGACACACACAAACACCCACACACATGTATGTCCAAAGCACCTAAAAAAGGCTAGTCATTTCAAACTTCAGTATAAAACTTATTTTTTAAATACGATTCATTGCATTTATGTTAAACATCTCTCTTTAGTAAACAATATTTCATGTCAACATATGTGCTGCATGTTAACAATGAATCGATGGTGGTCTATAATGTTGATTGGTTTGTGAACAAATTTTATAAAAGAGACAAAGGAAAAAAGATGGACATGAATACTCAATGTCTACAATTAGCGTTTGGAGGTCTTGCTAAGATATACATAAATCATCCATTTTATCACTCAACATTTTGAGAAAGTTAGGGATTCATCAGAGCATGCTACAGTATGTGAGCTGTCTCAAGTGTCAGTAATGTAAAAGACTTGCCCACACTAAATAACCCAGTATGTTCAGCATGAACCTTAGTCCTCTAGGGGGAGCACTTGCATAAAGATAACTGGCCTAACTGTAAATAGATAATTGGGTACCAGGGTAAAAACTAATTTAGATCATCAATGTACAGTACAAAGCCCAAGTAGCAACATCCATTGGCAGCACAGAATGGATCCCTCTATCAGACGTTGACCCAGATAATTTGTACCCCTTCTCTCAATACCAGTCGTATTTACAGTCTGAATGCACACTTGCCAACTTATAGTAGGTCCCAGCCTAGGATGAAATAACCCCATGGGGGGGGGAGGTCTAGCAAAACATCTGTCCACATTTCTTATACTTTATTTTTCATGGTGTCCAAATTTAGGAGAGGGCATGACACTGAAGAACATGCCTTGAATTAACCACCAGCATAGCATAGATTTTTTAATGAGTGATTATAAAAGTATAAAAGGTAGCAAAGATAAATGGTACTGTGGGCTTGCACTGGAAACCTTAAATAATTGGTACTTGTTTCGTAGCACAGCGCCCATCGTATACCGTACTACTTAGTGGTGTGCGATGCGATATTTAAATTAACAGGAGTGCTTGTACAATGAAATTTTGCATAGCATTGTATGCCAGCAAATGGCATGCGATGCAATTTTTAATTGTACAAGCACCCTGATGGGTGCTTACAATGTTAAATGCACCCCCATTGTCAACACCACCCCCACTATCAACACCGACCCAAAGCGTGGCAAGCGCAACGAGCCCGCAAGGGGCGGCGGCGGTATGCGTCCTCCGATCTTTTCATACCCCCACTATCCACGTCGGATAGATAGTGTGGCGAGCGCGAAGTGTGGTGAGCGGACACGGAATACGAGCCTGAAGCGTGGTGAGCGGACACGGAATACGAGCCCGAAGCGTAACGAGCGGACGCGAAATACATGTAAAGTAATCCATGTGCGCTCGCCACGCTTCAGGCTCGGTGGCTCGCTGCGCTCCCCACACTATCTAAAATCAACTATGCGCCAACGTGGATAGTGGAGGTATGTAAAGATCAGAGGACTCGTACCGCTGCCCCTCGCGGGCTCGCTGTGCTGGCCACGCTTTGGGTTGGCGTTGATATTGAGGGTGTTGTTGACAATGGGGGTGCATTTAACATTGTACGCACCCTGATGGGTGCTTGTACAAATAAAAATCGAATCGCATCGCATGCCGCTATATTGCATGCAATGCGATGCACTATGATCAAAATCGTGGGGCCGTGCTAGGAAACAAGTACCAAATATTTATAGAAACATATACAATATTATATTGTTCTATGAATCCGTAAATACATTATAGCCATTACACATAGCAAAAAATTAAAATGACATAATACCATTTCAAGCCAATATTATTTAAGTTATACAAAACGAAAATAAGGCAAACCAATTTACAGTTTAATGTGCAGTCAGTTATTATACAGTATGTCGTCAATTATGCACAATTTCAAACTGTGTAAAAAGCACTTAACACATTATGCACAATGGGAGCAAACTGGCACAAATCACAGACATGTAACACAATGTAGTATGACATTTTATTAAGAATCCTGGTTCCTAGGACTCTGAAAGGTACTAGAGGCAGATGTACTAAGAATTGGAGAGTGATAAAGTAAACAAAGATAACGTACCAGATAATCAGCTCCTAATTGCCATGTTACAGGCCGTGTTTGAAATATGTCAGAAGCTGACAAAAGTAAACTGGGGATTGCAGTTCTTAGCCACCTTCTGTAGTGAACAATAATATTGCTAACCTGAAAGTAATCTGACTAACATACATGAGGGGTTCTCTGACATAATGGTATGATCAGACTGTATAATCATGGTACATTGTATGGGCATTAGTTTTCTGGTTCAGTACAGTATCTAGTTTATAATAAAAGGAATCTGATCAACTATAAAGAGAAAATTCAAGGAAGCACGCAGTGGCACCTTTAGTGATCAGGGTCCTGCAGCACTGCTACCAGCAGAGAGGACAGGGCCCGACCAGAGGAGGCTGCACACAGACCTCCTCGCCCCTGGAGGCATGATATGCGAGTCCAAGGGAAATAAAGCAAAATCATATGGTCTATCTAAAAATAACTACAAAATAATAATTACAGTTGTGTCCTACTACAGCTTTGTGCATCATCACAGCCAGGGCTTATTGAAGTGAATGTGCACTCTGGTTCCCATTCATGTCTATGAGGGAGTGTACAAAAGCACATGCGCTGTTAAGCCATACTGTCCTTGCTTTGATGCATGAGCTATTGAGATGGTTCTGGTGTGTTTATGGTATACCTTAATTTGAGACATGCTCTGAGAGATAGACTTCCCTGTTCTGCTCAACTCTTCCTGTCATCCCATCACCAAGTTTAAACTTAGACCACAAGTTAAGAACAACATGCAAGAACAACACAGAGATCCAGTCTACGGCTCAAGGCCAGTTGTGATCAGTGGTTTAGCTAGGTTCCACGGTGCCCGGAGCAAGGGCATGTTTTGCACCCCCCCCCCCCCCCCCCCGATTTGTAGTAGGTGGGACCCTTGCGTGGCAAAAAGGGGGCACAGCCTATCATTATACCACACACCGTAATGCCCATTACACATAAGGCCACACATGATGCCCATGATTGGCGGCGTGGGTGGGGGAGTGGTGTGTGCCGAGTTCCTGCAGTTATCAGCGGGGCAGATGTGGGGTGGGCGCAGGTGTGGAAGCATAATACAGGTACACCATAATAAATAATAACACCAGTACTCAGTCACCAACAACATACTGTATGTAGCACCTAAACCAGCATCTAATGCTGGTGTTGGAAACACACAATAATTAGCTGTTACACACTTGGAGGCACACACTTTTAACAAAATCATTTATAAGCACTTACTGTTTAATACAAGGGATGCAAACAGTTAAAGTGCTCCAGACACATTCAGCTTGCTCTGTGTAGCAGCAGCATGATGACAGTAGGGAGGGCTCCAGAATTTGAGTGCAGTGCAATAGTTCCTAGCCTTTTGCAAGGAACAGAAAGTAACACTAGTAAGTAACAGTACTAGTGTTTGGCAGCTTGTGAGGACTGTGGACGGGCTCCGTAGTTTCAGGCTGTCAGTGTCTGCCCTGTATGCTCTGCTCGGAAGGAGGGAGGGAGCTGTATGCTTTGCTCAGAGGGAGGGATGGACGGACGGGACTTCAGGCTGCTATCGCTGCTGCCCCGAGTGGGATAGCTTACCTTAGGTACAGCGGCAGCAGACAGCAGCAGAGCTGAGCACACAGGCACAGCTGTGGAGATGGAAAGGCTAGAGAGAGCTCCTCCCTGCACTGAGGAGCGGCGGCTAGTGGCCGCTCTGTAGTGTCAGACTGACACACTGGTTGGTATAAGGTGCCTGGCGGCTGCCCTGGGGAGCGGGCGAGCAGGGCAGGGGAGCTGGTGGCAGAGCTCCGGCACCAGGTGACATGTCTGCACCCAGAGCATGTGCTCGACCGGCTCCACCCTAGCTACGCCTCTGCTTGTGATAAAACATTATACTGCTTAAGATCAGGGGTGGCTCCAGAAGAGAGGCTGCAACACATTTCAAAATTAAAATAGGGGAGCCAAACTAACTGCCATATCAAAATGGCCCACTGGCAGTTGTTGTAGCGCCCCTATTTGAATTTTAAACTGTGTTGCAGCTCCCCTCTGGAGCCACCACTGCTTAAGATTGCTGTGCATTGGACAGACAATCCAAATTCATGTTTGACAGAGTTGGGAATGTGCAGGGATATTCAAACAGGCCCAGAAACTACAGTATGTTCTGCAATCTGATGGAGCCTTACATGTACACAACAGGCACTACCTTACCTCTTAGGGGTGTGTCATCCAACAACTATATATCACATGACCATGACTGAGGATGTCCATCAATAATTCTCCTTAAGAACTACTTATTGGGATGCAAGACAGTCCCATGCCCTTGTCCTATACTGAGCCCATTCGCACACTTACCACACCAGTAGCCTCTTTCTTTATTACCAGGTATGGGAGAATTTTCAGGTATAATACAACATATTCTATAGGATTTACATACTGGACATTGGAGGAAGACAAAGTGGAAGGAGATAAGGTACCAACTAACCAGCTCCAAACTGTCATTTTAAAACTGCCATTCACCCATTGCAGTTAGGAGCTAATTATTTGACACTTTATCTTCTTCTACTGTCTATCTACAAGGATTAGTAAACAGAACCCTTAATCTCTTTCCGAGTCTTGGTACCTCTCCACGGCTTAGTAAATGGACCCCTTAATCTCGAGCCAAAGTTTAGAACATAGACCCTTATGTTATTCGACCTTTCATTTTTCAGTTTATGTTTGTTCTTTGTTGGACATTACCCCTGCATCCAACACAGGTTTCTCTGTTTTTACACTCAGGAGCCTATTTTTTTTCTTTATGTTTGAAAAGGAGGATATACAGTAGATGTAGTCTGTGTTGCTGTAATGTGCATGGCGGACATTGCACCACTACCATACAATTGTTATTCAGGTTGTGTCTCTGCAACAGTTGATGGAATCCTTGCTTCATTTCTAAGTGATATAGACAGATTGCAGATTGCTTAGAAATGAGGCTGTAATCACCCCATATGTATGGCCCATTAGTCATACTTGCCTACTTCTTTTGTCTCCTCCCCAGGAGAGGCCCAGAGAGGAGATGCAGAAGAAGGCTTTAAGGGGGGAAGGGCGGCCATTTGATCGCACCCACAAGGTGATTAAAAGCTTGTGATTTGTGGGCAGCTGCTACTTTTTCATTCTCCTAATGTTATTTTTCCTCCTTTAGGAAACTGTTACCCACTAGTAGGTACATTTTCTATGCAGCACTTTTTTTTTGCGAATAGATTTTTATTAAATTTTACAAAAAATTATACAAAGACAGGATTTTATGTGATCAATAAACATTGACATGCGTTAAAACAAACTAGAACTCCTGTCTAAGTTCTCACTATATCAGTTGTTTGTATAAATGCAAATTGAATTACTTGAATTGGTTTATGCATGGACTTTTGTGTGAAGTAATGCAATATGCAGCACTTTTTAATGCCACGTGTCTCTACAGCAGAATTCACCATTGGAATTAAATAATATTAAATACCAAATGAGGAAAATGTTATATTGAAAACCTTGAAACATAACAACAAAATTGCCAAAGAAGTAATACAGTTTGAGTATCCCTTATCCGGATATCGGTCATCCAAATTATTCCAGAAACCATAGTTTCCCGAATGTACCTTTTTTTTTATTTTTTGCTAAAAACAAAAAACTATCTGTAACTGCCACTACTGGGGACATGGTATGCAACTTGGACTACTGGGGACATGACATGTAACTGCCACTACTGGGGACATGGTATGCAACTTGGACTACTGGGGACATGACATGTAACTGGCACGACTGGGGACATGACATGTAACTGGCACTACTGGGGACATGACATGTAACCGGCACTACTGGGGACATGACATGTAACTGGCACTACTGGGGCATGACATGTAACTGGCACTACTGGGGTCATGACATGTAACTGGCACTACTGGGGTCATGACATGTAACTGGCACTACTGGGACATGACATGTAACTGGCACTACTGGGACATGACATGAAACTAGCACTACTGGGACATGACATGTAACTGGCACTACTGGGACATGACATGTAACTGGCACTACTGGGGACATGACATGTAACTGGCACTAAATATGTGCAAGAAATGATTGCTTGGAATTCAAAGTCAGTATCTGAAGTTCATGTTTTAAAGCCTTGTTTCATGCACAAATAAAATATATTTGTGTGTATTTCATGTGCTTGATGGGTTTATACTAGAGAATCCGAGCCGGGATCCAAGCGGCGCTCATAGATTCCCATCTGACTCGGATCCGGGCATGCGGGCAAAACGTCATTGCCCTGTACCAGATTCTCGCGAGATCCGGACCGCTATATAAAGAGCGAGCGTCCGACGCCATTTTTCACTCGTGATTTGAGCAGGTAGAGAGAGTAGGATAGTCTGTGTGCTGAGCTTTGTAAGGTTAGGTTAGGGAGCTATGTTTTTTTTTGTTTTTGCTGCTGGGGCAACTGCCAGTGCCTACTAGTGCCACTGTCTGCTTTGCTCTCTGGTGGTGTGTGTGCTTTGCAGTGGCTGGCTGCCAGCCCAGTCAGCAGTAGTACATCTACCTGGCCACTGCAATCATACATGTGTATATGACTGCAGTGTGCACGGTTGTAAAACTTATTAACCACTTGTATACCAGTCTGCTTGTGCATCTGCTGTATAATTATATACAGTAATACCCCCCTGCTGGTGTATTTTTTACAGCCTTACATAACTAGTAGACATATTCTTTGCAGGTGCATCTACTGTACTACTGAGTCTGACATAAATAAATATTAATAAATTAACAGTGTACTGGTGCATCTACTAAATAAAATATCATATTTGATGGTGCATATTAATTATACTGCCGTATATATAATATCTCTTTGCTGGTGCTTAATTAATTTACTGCAGTATATATAATATCTATCTGGTGGGGCATAATTAATTTACTGCCGTATATATATAATATCTTTCTGGTGGTGCAAAATTAATTTACTACTGTATATATAATATCTTTCTGTTGGTGCATAATTAATTTACTACCGTATATCTTTCTAGTGGTGCATAATTAATTTATTACCGTACATCTTTCTGGTGGTGCCTAAATAATTTACTACCGTACATCTTTCTGGTGGTGCATAATTAATTTACTACTGTACATCTTTCTGGTGGGGCCAAATTAATTTACTACCATAGATCTTTCTGGTGGTGCCTAATTAATTTACTACCGTATATCTTTCTGGTGGTGCATAATTAATTTACTACCGTACATCTTTCTGGTGGTGCATAATTAATTTACTACCGTAAATCTTTCTGGTGGGGCCTAATTAATTTACTACCGTATATCTTTCTGGTGGTGCCTAATTAATTTTCTACCGTATTTCTTTCTGGTGGTGCATAATTCATTTACTACAATACATCTTTCTGGTGGTGCATAATTCATTTACTACAGTATATCTTTCTGGTGGTGCATAATTATTTACTACCGTACATCTTTCTGGTGGTGCCTAATTAATTTGCTACCGTATATCTTTCTGGTGGTGCATAAATAATTTCAAATCACTGGAGGAGAAACGTAAAATTGGCAATGTGCCATTTACGACAAGGAGTGGCAAGGAACGGTTAAGGCCCTGGCCTGTATTCATGACTGGTGGTTCAACTACACATGACCATGCAAGCCCTCCTACTCCGCCCTTTAGAAATTTGAAGAGATTTCAGCGGTCATCAAAAACACAGCAAACATCTCTGCCTACTAAAGAAGACATGTTATCACAAACCCCCAAGGAGAGTCCAAGGGTGTTGGTGGTTGTGATGCCTGATGTTCCCATCACTGCACAGGAAGACGTGGTTTCTTCCACCATTTTCAGCACTCCCTCTGCATATGATAGATAATGAAGTTGTCAATGTTGTAGACCGAGAGGAGGATATTGATGTAGCTGACGCTGAGGAGGAAGTTGATGAGGAGGATGCTGAGGTGGTTTGCTTAAATGAGGCACCAGGGGGGAAATACAGTAGTTGTTGTCCATGGGATGAAAAAGCCCATCATCATGCCTGGGCAGAGGACCAATAAATTTACCTTTACAGTCGGGATTTTTTTTTATCCAAATCCCGACAAAAAATGTATTTCCATATGTAGCTTATGTAAAGCTCCACTAAGCAGGGGTAAGGATCATTCCCACCTAGGGACATCCCCCTTATACGTCACCTGAAGACCCTTCATAAATCAGTGTTTACTTCAGGAACTGTGGCTCGCAGTCCAGGGACACCTAAATCCCTTGGTCCTCCTGTTGGAGCCAAGCGCCTGAAAAGCACACCACCAAATCCCTCCTCGTTAATTTCCTCCTCGATCCGGATCGGGGGGGAGTCCTGCAGGCCATGTCACCAGCATGACTGACTCCTCTTCTAGCCGAGATTCCTCCGGAGGATCCTGCAGTGCTACGCCTACTACTGACGCTACTGCTGTTGCTGGGAGTCGGTCATCATCCCAGAGGGGAAGTCATAAGACCGCTATGTCTTTCACTAAGCAATTGACTGTCCAACAGTCATTTGCCATGAGGATGAAATACGACAGCGGTCATCCTATGGCAAAGCGGATAACTGCAGCCTTGACAGCTATGTTGGTGTTAGACATGCGTCCAGTGTCTGCCATCAGTGGAGTGGGATTTAGACTGTTGATGGAGATATTGTGTCCATGGTACCAAATCCCATCTAGATTCCACTTCACTAGGCAGGCGATACCCGGGATGTACAGGGATGTCAAAAAAGTGTCCTCAGTGCCCTGAAAAATGCAGCTGTACCCACTGACCATTTAACTACGGACATGTGGACAAGTGGATCAGGGCAAACTAAGAACTATATGACTGTGACAGCCAACTGGGTAGATGCATCGCCTTCCTAAGCAGCAGCATCTCCTGCACGCCAGCATCTTCCAAGGCAGGCTACGCTGTGTATCACCGGTTTCAAGAAGAGCCGCAATGCTGACAACCTTTTAGAGAAACTGAGGGGAAATAATATCCCAGTGGGTTACCCCAGATAGTGGTCTTATTGGATATTAAACTGATAAAAACAGACACATAGCACAGCACACTCGCAGACCAACTCAGTGCTACACTTATTGCCCACTGCTCCTTGGCTCGCCGCCACCTGTGGTCAGAAGGTTCCACCCATTTTCAGCTATTGCATTACTGCACCAACAGCCCACTGCTCCTTGGCTGGTTGCCGCCTGTGGTCAGAAGGTTCCACCCCTTTGCAACTATTGCATTGCTGCACCAACCACCCAATGCTCCTCGGCTGTCGCCGCCTGTGGTCAGAAGGTTCCACTCCTTTACAACTATTGCATTGCTGCACCAATCGCCTACTGCTCCTCGGCTGGTCGTCGCCTGTGGTCAGAAGGTTCCAGTCCTTTGCAGCTATTTCATTGCTGCACCAAATGCTCACTGCTCCTCGGCTGGTAGTCACCTGTGATCAGAAGGTTCCACTCCTTTGCACCTATTGCATTGCTGCACCAATCGCCCACTGCTCCTCGGCTGGTGGTAAACACGATCCAGCCAGATAGGGATCTTTTTGGGGCCTAGTTTTTCAAACTACCATCCTGTCTGCCGCTGCAGTGCCACTCCTAGATGAGCCACGTGCTTGTGCCGCACACTTGTGTGGCTTAGCATAGTTATACAGCTACCTCGGTGCAACCTTTTGCCCTAAAAACAATATTGTGAGGTGTGAGGTGTTCAGAATAGACTGGAAATGAATGTTATTGAGGTTAATAATAGCGTGGGAGCAAAAAAAATAAAATTCTGTGATTTTAGCAGTTTTTATGCTTTTTAAAAAAAAATCTGAACCCAAAATGTTTAGCTGTGTTTTGGCAAAACCCATTAGAACCCAAAACTTGAAGGTAATCAGAACCCAAAACGTAACTGGTGCACATCCCTAGTTTACACAACATAAATGCAATTTGTGTTCACACATGGGTCCCTTCCTCAAGATACCTAATTGAAGTATAAATATATTACGGTATACTGAAATTTATAATGCATTACCCAAAATGCTTCTTTACCCGAACATTTTGGATAAGGAATACTCAACCTATACATAGTCATTTTACCTCTAGATTTTTTATTAATTTTCATGGTTAAAATAACCTAATACACATAGCCAGCCAATATTGATCTGAGTTTTTTATATACGGGAAAAAATTACATTTTGGTAATTTATTTCAACTGAAAAATTGTATGTTTTGGGTGTAATGATATAATAAATCACCTAGGGCTTCCATGATTTGTAAAAATGCATTTTATATTCTGCCACAATATTCAAAGGTGATTCCTAACAATATCTTTCAAATCTACAGAATAGGAAGTAACATATAAAAAACAAATACCAGTTGTACAGTAAGATGTATTATTATTTATATTTAGAACACAAAAGCACTAATTCATATTTGGCCTTTGTTCATGCAAAACAGTGATTAATGGCAGACTGCGCATGTGCTGTGATAGCAATACGCATGCGCCAATGTGATTCTGATTGCAATTAGGATGTCATGGAAGTTGACAGTGACCGTTAATGGGGAATGTACAGGGAGTGGGGAATGTACAGGGAGTGTTTAGAAAAATTCAAACGTGGCACCTGCAATGCTACTGCTGTGTCCATACCATGTAGCCATAGATGAACCCTTAAGGTGCCCATACACGTTACAATTATTGTATACAATATGGTATAAAACATTGCATCTCGGTTTTGCGATGAGGTGAGATCTCGTACAAAAAGTATGTGCAGCACATACTTTTTGTACTAGATCTCATCTCATTGCAAAACCGAGATGCAATATCGTATACAATATTGTATACAATAATTGTAACGTGTATGGGCATCTTTAGGGTTCATCTATGGCTATATGAGATGCGAAGAGATGCGATATTGTGTATAATATTGTATCAATAATTGTAGCCTGTATGGGCACCTTGAGACAGGATCAGTGACAGCACTGCTGCTGCTCCCCGCTGCCAATTCCACTGCCACTGGCCCAAAGCCAGTTCCAGCTGCGGTCGTGGGACTAGCGTATGTGCAGTATCATCCATGGTACTGCATAGGCGCTGGCTGCCAATTTCTATGGGCTGCTTCGTCAACAGCCCAGAGATGCTAAATCACGGTCCCGGTGCCTTTACACTGCAGATAACAGGCATTGGGACTGGCAAATGCCCATTATTGGACATGTTACTGTGCATGTACATAACCTGGAATCTATGGGCTGCAGCCAAAGCATCTCAAAGAGTCAACCCGAGGGAGGGAACACCTCCCAATGGGACTGCCTTTGGTGACTGGCAGGTTGTCTTTCAATAGGAAGTCACTGCCACTCACAGTGAAGCCAGTGCAGTCTCACAGACTGCATCTGTCTTTACTTATCAGAGTACAGTGGTGGATTTTACCTGGGGGGGGGGGGGGGGGGCTGCAGTCCTGCAGCACATAGGTAAAAATCACCACAGGACATGATGATGTATTGGCAGTAAATGTGTATGTAATTGTGAATGAGTTTGCAATGACTTCGGTGGCCATCTCTTTTCCTTTGTGGATGGCAGCTTCAGTTGCTGACATTAGCAGTTTAGTGTTACCCGAATGCCTTAAAGGGCTTTTGGAGCAGTTTTCATGAAAAACTGCTACAAACACTAATTCAATTTTTTTTTTTAGTAACCAGATCGTATTTCCCATACAATCAAATGGGAAATGCCATCTGGCCTAATGGTCATAAAAAAATACCAAAGTGTACGCTGTGACAATAATGCTAGCTTCAGCTGGTGGATCATAGGGCTCATATATGAATTGGTGCTTCTGCAGTTTGAGGACAGGGCCAGTGTGATTAGCTGTGTGATTTCAATAGACACACAGGGTCAGGTGCACTAAGCTTACAAAGGAAAGCAGCTCCTAACTGCCATGTCACAGGCTGTGTTTGAAAAATGACAGGTAGGAGCTGATTGGTTTGTGGTTAATCACCTTTCAAGGTTTAGTATATCTCACCCACAAGCTGACCACTATGTAAAAAAAAAATGATACTCACCTACAGTACCTTGGGTTCTGTAATCGGTGCTCTTGTGAGGGTAAGTACCATCACAATGACAGAGCTTTCTCTCAAGCTCTGTCCCTGCATGCAATAATTAATTAATTTGTGGGTACTTGTGTATAATAGCGGCGCCCATCGCATCGCATACCATAAGGCATGTGATGGTATGCGATGCGACGCGATATTGTACAATGTCATACCATTTTAAAATGGTATGACATTGTGTATGGCATCCAATGCCATACAATGCGATGCAATGCGATTAAAAATTGTATAAGCACCCTAATGGGTGCTTATAATGTGAAATGCACCCCCACGCCACCCCCCCACTATAAACATGAACCCGAAGCCTGGCAAGCGCAGCAAGCCCGCAAGGGGCGGCGGTACGCGTCCTCCGACCTTTTCATACCCCCACTATCCACGTTGGCGTGGAGTTGAGAATAGAAATTGTGGCGAGCGCAGCGAGCCACCGAGCCCGAAGCGTGGCGAGCGCACGCGGATACCTTCACAGGTATCGACATCCCCTCGCGGGCTTCACAGGTATCCGCGTCCCCTCGCTGCGCTCGCCACACTTTCTATTCTCAACTCCACGCCGATGTGGATAGTGGGGGTATGAAAAGGTCGGAGGACGCGTACCGCCGCCCCTCGCGGGCTCGCTACGCTCGCCACGCTTCGGGTTCACGTTTATAGTGGGGGGGGTGGCGTGGGGGTGCATTTAACATTGTAAGCACCCATTTGGGTGCTTAAAAGCACCCTTTAGGTTACTTATACAATGTTTAATCGCATAGGGGGCAAAAATCGCGTCACATCGCATGCCATCGGGTGCATGGCATGCGATGCGATAAAAACATTGCACGATGTACATCGGGGGCGACGCTATAATACACAAGTACCAATTTGTGTGAGGTGGTCAATTATCACATTGCAAATCTGCCCAATTTTATCCCATCCCATCCGCATCTTAGTAAGTGGATGGTAATAAATCAGCCCCTTAGTTATTTACTGTACATCAGTCCCTTCCAAGTTTAGTTTACAATCTATATTCCCTGCGACATGGGCACAGAGACGCATGCACACACCCTAGAGATCATTTAATTTTTGGCAGATGCGGGATTCCATAAAACACCACACCAACAGTATGCGTCACTACATTATACAGTACAATTCTCTTGGTTGGTTACATATATCGGGCATCCACATACTATCACAGGGTGCAATATAGTGTTATTCTGCACTAGTTGCCACTGATTGAGAATACACCAACAGCATTGCCTATAGAAATGTTTTTGAATATAGATAATGTGAAACTTGGATCCTCCAAATATTATCAGCTTGCCCACTGACCTAAACAATGATTTAAACAATGAAAATTCTCAGCATTGCAAAGATAAATCATAAAGTTGCAAGGTTTTAAAAAAACTGAGATGAAAGAAGTTGTGTAACAGGGAACATTTTGATTAAAATTTGGGAGGTTTTCAGGAAACAGACTTTTATCATTGATTTATGATTTATTTCGGCATCTTTGCAACAGCATAGCGTTTTAATCATGACTGCTATACAATGGCAGAGCATTTAACACAACTTTTCTCCAAATTTGCTATTTGTATGCTGTCTGGTATGACAACAATTTCTCCCTTACAGTATACTCTAAATGACTCAACCAAACAATGATTTCGATAACAAAGAAAAAAAAAAATCCTTCATACATGTCTGATGAAATGACGATCTGTATACTATACAATACAAATAATAGCAGCATTTGACACTGAAACCAATTTGAATTGCCACCATCTAATGAGATGATAGAGCTTATACATTTTCACTGAAGACTAGATGTGACGTTTTATTATAGCAAGACTGCACTAACAATTCATGTTAGCAAAGGTCATCTCCGAAACACATTCATTATAGATATGGGAACAGTGACAACTGTTCTAACATTCCAGATTTATCGTATTAGTGGAAAGGAACACATTACATAACTAATTAAAAGTTACAGACTTGTTACTGATTGTTTCATTGTTGACATCTGTTTCAAAATAGAGGCACATGACTCACAGGTTGTTGACTATGGCATCTCTTTTGTTGATCTTGGTTGAATATATAACCCATAGCTGTTTATAATTATAGTCTTTCAGTTCTAGAGATAACAAGCTGTTTCAGTCGGAATACAATTCCAAGAAGTAAAAGAATAGGTTTTAATCCTTATTGAATATGGTCAAATATAAATTGTATATGAAAAAAAAAATAACAGTAATACAAAATACATTGGGCAATATCCAGTTAGATATAGTGGTACTTGTGTAATATCTGGGCGCCTGATTTTTCATCGGGTCGGAAAAACCAGTCGCATCGCATGCGACCAAATCGCATGCGATGCGACCGACCCGATTTTTACATTGGATCCAATGTTAAATGGTCCCTGAGACCCGATTTTACATTGGGTCCAATGCCCCCCAGACCCCATTTCTAATTGTATACCCACCCTGATGGGTAATTACTATGTCAAATGCCCCCCCCCCCATTGTTAACGCCACGATCAATGCCAACCCGTACGCATCCTCCAACCTTTTCATACCCCCACTATCCACGTCGGCATGGAGTTGATTTTATATAGTGCGGCGAGCGCAGAGAGCCACTGAGACCGAAGCGTGGCGAGTGCAGTGAGCCCCGCACGGGGACGTGGAATATGAGCCCAAAGCGTGGCGAGTGGACGCAGATTTCTTAACATGTATTCCGCGTCCGCTCGCCACGCCGGTATTCCACGTCCCCTCGCAGGGCTCGCCACGCTTTGGGCTCGGCGGCTCGCTGCCCTCGCCACACTATATAGAATAAACTCGACACCGACGTGTATAGTTGGGGTATGAAAAGGTTGGAGGACGTGTACCGCCGCCTCTCGCGGGCTCACTGCGCTCGCCACGCTTCGGGTTGGCGTTGATCGTGGCGTGGCGTTAACAATGGGGGGCATTTGACATTGTATACCCACCCTGATGGGTAATTACTATTAAAAATGGGGTCTGGGGGGCATTGAACATTGGACCCATGCGATGCGATGCGACCGATTTTTCTGACCCGATGAAAAAATCGGGTCCCATCGCATCTGATCGCATGCCTTAAGTTAAGGCATGCGATAAAAAAATCAGGCGCCCAGATATTACACAAGTACCAATATAGTAAATTACAAAAGCTAATAGATCCCCTGCAGATATTCAATTAGCCTTTATCAGGGAGGCACCTGAAGCATAACCAGCCCTAGGATGGCCGTTTTGCCACAAAATGGATCCGGAAACATCCCAAATACCATGTATTATTGTCAGAAACTGGGACATTTTCATGAAAAAAAAGGGTTATACTTGGAAAGCAAAATAATAACCATCAGGCTAAAATCGCAATATTAGTCCATTTTGTTGTCCAAAAAAATGATGCAGCCAATAGGATACCCCCCAATGTTCACATACTGTATTGGAGAATCAAAAGAATGAAATGTCTAAGAATTATCACTCTTGTTTCCTATTATTACCCTACAGAATGTGGGCGAAGCTTAAACTTACAGCTTGTAACTGGCGGAATGTTTGGGAATGAGAAGAATGGCCAACGCACTAAAAAGGCAACATGAAGCAAAGATACTTACCTCACCTTATGTTGGCACAGCTGTGCTCTTTTTAGAATTAGGACATGATACTAAAGTGCATAATACAGGTTATGTGCATCCATGTCTGCTAGCATGCATGCTCTCCTATGCATCTGCCCAGGGCCATTGTGTGGACAGTGCTCAGCGCACAACACATTTGCCATATCCACCCTCACACTCCTTTGTACAGAATGTGCCCACCAGCCGCTGTGTACTGCTTGCTGAAAAGTATAATACTGTAGTAGATGTGCAACTTGGCTTGATCTATGTCAGGTGTGCAGGTACAGCAGACAGTGTTGTGGGTGGCTGCTGTGTGCTCTTTTCCCTTCCCATCTTCTTCGAAGACCATGACAGCACAGTTATCAGCTTTGATAGGAGTCTGCCCCACAGTAGAGGTTGGTAGAAAAGTGATCACTGTCATTACTACTGTTCTGTCGGTTTAGATATCGTTTGTGTATGAGCAGCAGTGTTGACATTAATCACTATGCCAAATACCGAGCTACAGATGAGTCACCTGTAGTCCACTCTTTATTGTAGACAGTAACAGCACATAGTATTAAGTCCTTCCCCAACTCAACTGCATGGTTATTTTTAACTCCACAGACAGGGACTTCATTGCAAACAGAAGCGCGGGGGGGGGGGGGGGGGGTTCTATGTGCTGGAAATGTAACAGGAAAATGATTATAGGATATGATTGAAAGGATTTAGTGTGGCATAATGTGTATAAGGGGCTCTATTATTGTGCAATGTGTGAATGGCCTAATATGTATGACAGCACTACTGTGTGGTGTAGTCTTTAACAGATACTACTGTGGAACATCTGACATGCAACTCAACTGGAGTAATATATCTTATAAAATGCCCCTGTAACATAGAGTACATAGGCAGAACAACTAGATCTCTGGGCACCAGAATGTACGAACATGTTAGAAACATAAAAAGGGGATATGAACAACACAGTGTGTCCTCACACTTCAAAGACAGACACAACTGTGACCCCAAAGGACTGAAATTTACAGCTATTGAGGCCCCCAAAAGAAATTGGAGGGGAGGGGACTTCACGGCCACCCTGGATAAAAGAGAGATGTTCTGGATCTACCAACTCAATACTCTCAAACCCAATGGCTTAAACATAGACTTCAACCTAGGTGCAATATCCAAATAAATGCCACTCAAGAAATAACCCACATGACATATGGTGACCAGCATTTGAGATGATTGGCTCCTCCCGGCACATACACAAGCAAGGGTTAAACAGTAAACATGATTATACTCCAGTGAACAAAAACACCCACAATTTCCCCACCAGCCCCCATGTTCACTTTCAAGCAGTACCCCCATTTCCAGCCCATTCCGTCATCAACACACACATAAGGTCGACACACACCATGTCGACCACTTCCTGAACTTGCGATTCCATGTAGCCACTAGACTACCACACATCATGCAGCATCTGACTCTCAGCGTACTAACATGGGCACAAGGTCTACATAATATATGTTGACCTTTTCCATAAGCCAGCACACCTGAAAGCACTTAATGAATCTGATTGTATACAGATTACTGGTGCATCCACACACCTGATGCTCTGCAGTCACATGCACCAATGAACTCCGCTCATCAGCACTTCTCATCATATGCACCAATGAACTCTGCTCATCAGCACTTGTCATCAGATGGACAGCAACAACACCCAATGGACGCCCGCCTCCAAGGGGCGTATCCAACAAACAAACCCTCATAAAAACACTTCAGCAAAGCAGCTCAGTTATCCTTGAAAAAGACCCCAGCGGGGTTGAAACGCGTTGGAAAGCACCTCATACACAGCCATCTACAACAAGCCTCCTCCCCTCTGGGAGTGCAGCCCGAGTTACTCCAGAGATCAGGAGCACCCGGCGAACGCAAGCCAGCGGGACCCGGAAGTATTTCTGTCTCTGTTGAAGCGACGCGGTTACTCACTGGTGATCTGCACGGCTG
Organism: Crinia signifera; assembly: GCF_055691185.1. Classification (NCBI taxonomy): domain Eukaryota; kingdom Metazoa; phylum Chordata; class Amphibia; order Anura; family Myobatrachidae; genus Crinia; species Crinia signifera. The sequence goes on from NC_139217.1 coordinate 191,226,775, forward strand.
TGCAGACACCAGCAGGATACAGTCCACTCAGCGGCAAAGCGGCGAGGGACGGAAGGATTGAGGACATCAGCGGTATCAGGTAAGTGTGAGGTGCACCGCTTGGCCAGCAGAGAGGACGCTCTTTAACCTGAGCGACACCTGGACACTTACCATGACCCTATGATAAGACTGTGACCTACCATCTTCAGCCAAACGATTTCTCTGTGCACTAATATCTCCACAGCATCCATCTCCACCCAGCACACATACTGTGTTCACCGCAGGAGGTGAAACGGAGTGTGCTTGTGTGACTTTTTACTGTAAGACTCTGGACTCTGGCTCTTGCAGCCACCACCAGCCCCCCACACCCCTCCTATAGAGGGCTCCCATCCCTCACCACCCCCACCCCCCACCATTGGATGTCATTTTTTACTAAATGACAATAAACACCTTTGCTTTCATTATACTGGCACACTGTTGTTATTTATAACCCTGCTTTACACGCAAGCTGTACCACACTAGATATCATCTCCGTTATCAAGTTATAGCCTGAGCGCTAGTCACCTTCTTGTTATTTAACTTACCCTGGGTTTGGACAAACCAGACTTAGCAGCCGGCAACCGAGGTAGAGCGCCCACTCTCACTCTCCTGTTCAGTCACTGCCTCTTGTCCAAAGAGTGTGGCAGCTAACCTCAATAGGATCCAATAACTCACACACCATATGGGGATCACAGATTTTAGAGTGGATAGGGAAACCAGAGCCAATATCGAGATCCAGAACATCCTGACAACACATGAGACCATCCACCCTGCTGAATTCTACACGCAATTCAGACAGCTAGAAACCCTATTACAGAAAGAGACCAAAGTATGGTGGGACAAAAAGATTTTAAGTTGGTACCTGGACAATAACATTATTCCCAAAGGACTTAGACTTAAAAAGACACCAGCACACCACCTAGAAGACCAACAGTTCATGACAGACTGGAGAAACATCCTACATAATTGCTCAAAAGACCTTATCAAGTTAGTGATTCAGAAACATGACTCAGATCTACGCAGCATCAATACAGACATAGAGTCGAAAAACCAACTGCTTCTACCATTAACATCAGAGAAAGGATTTGCAGAAATAGAGACCATTACCAAAAACAGACTGACCAAAACAGAGGACGAGCTCATTCAAAATAAACTGAAGAAGATTCTCAGAGACATTAAACCCCACACAAGCAGAACCCCCCGACCAAAGGCACCTAAAAAAACATTTGGCTTACTAAAAACACCACACAAAGCCAAAGGGAAAGTGACAGACCACAGACGGAGCCACTGCACCAGCTATAAAGACAAGGGTCTGACATACCAGCAATACCAGACAAAAATTCACAAAATAAATACGATTGTCAACGAACACATTAATACCAAAACATCCCCTAAAAGAGGCAGATATCTCAATGATAGTGACTTATCAAGAGACACCAACGATAGCCTCTCCAGCACCTCATTCTCAATACATGAAATAGAGGAAGACATAGATTATGATCATTTAGCTAAACTTTCCTTTGATGAAGGTTGGGTTACCACACTGAGAGAATACCAGACCAACAACATAGATCCCACTACGACACAGCTAACCAGCACAGACCCGTTAAGCACAACCAACACTCCCCCGGAAGCATCATGGGGGGACCATTTTTTAGAGACAGAGGCAGGCAGACTGGCCTGCCAGAAGGACAGCCACAACACAACACCCAAAACCAACAACAAAAAAAGACAAATAGAACAAGACGTGGGTGCAGAGGAGGTACTAAGGACAACAAAAAAACAGAAACAACTGACAAACACACTAGCAGCAGCACCAGCGCCACCCCAATCTATAACCTCAGCAACACCACATTAACCGCAGACCAGGAAACCGTACTTACAAAAGGTCTTAAATTCGCACCAAGCAAAAAACCTAGCAAATTTGATGTTTTTTGTGACCTACATACCTTCACTAGAAAACTGTGTCTAAAGAAATATTTTAACTCAAACCCCATCATCAGGAACCACCAAGACACCACTGACAAATACCAACACACAAACCTACGACCAAAATCCAGCTTCAATCCCACATACCTCAAAAGCCACCACATAAAGACCTTTGAATCATTGGTTGCCAGGGACCTGGAAACCATTGACGAAAAGAAAACACATAACATGACACCCAATCTCACCAGAAAGGAAACTCAAGCCATCAGGGAATTAGAGAAAAACAAGAACATCACAATAAAACCAGCAGATAAGGGAGGGGGGGTATAGTCATTCTGAATACCACCGACTACATACAAGAGTCATTTAACATCTTAGGAGACACCAAGACTTACCAACAACTCAAACAAGACCCCACATCCGCATACAAAAAAGAACTAGACACCCTCCTAGCAGAGGGGAAAAACATGGGCATTCTTAACAAAGCAGAATACACATTCATCAGGACAGAACACCCCATCATACCGGTATTTTACTACTTACCCAAACTGCACAAAAACCCCACAAACCCACCAGGTAGACCCATTATTTCAGGGATCAATTCACTATCCGCCAACTTAGCTCAATACACAGACAACTTCCTACAAGGAATAGTGAAAAATTTACCTTCTTACATCAGAGACACCACAGACATACTGAACACGCTACAACACATAGACTGGCAGGAAGATTTTTGGATAGCCACCAGCGATGTTACATCCCTATATACCGTCATCAACCACAGACAAGGACTTGACAGCACCAAACACTTCCTGGACACTATCTCAACACTACCACCAGAGCACACAGACTTCATCATGAAATCACTAGACTACATACTACTACATAACTACTTCTGGTTCGACAATTCTTTCTATCTACAGACCACCGGGACCGCCATGGGATCAAAAGTGGCGCCCAGCTATGCGAACCTCTTTATGGGGAAATGGGAGGAGGACCATATTTGGGGTGAGCATGGCTGGAGCGACAATTTGATCCTATGGCGGAGATATATTGACGACATAATTTTCATCTGGAGAGGGACGGAAGAGTCCATACAACATTTCACACAACAACTCAACACGAACAACAATAACCTAAGATTCACCACTAACTATAGTAAACAGTCAGTACAATTTTTAGATTTGGAAATTTACATAGAACACGACACCATTCAGACCAAAACATATAAAAAGGCTGTTGATGTCAACAGTTACATACTGTATAACAGCGGACATCACAGACCTTGGCTTGATAACATACCCAAAGGACAGTTCCGCAGAATAAGGCGGAACTGTTCCAAGACCACAGACTACAACACACAATCTGACGAACTCAAACAACAATTCCTGGAAAAACAATACAACCCTACACTAGTTGAGACTGCACAACAAGAAATACTCAACACAGACCGGAAAGACACACTGACCATAAGAGACAAGACATTAAGCACGGACAACAATAACATACTATTTATCACTCAATACAACCAATCAGCACACACTCTCAAGAGGATTTTAAAGAAACATTGGCACATTTTGCAAGACGACACAGATTTAAAAACACTCATTCAAGATCAACCCAAGGTAGATTTCAGAAAAGCCCCTGACCTTAAACAAAAACTGACGAAAAATCATATCAAACCCTCAAACTCCTTCCAGAGCACCCTGACCAACAGCTTAGGTTTTTTTCACTGTGGTAGATGCGCAGGGTGCAAATGTATGTCAGACATGAGCACTAAGGCCAACACCACCTGGCATTCAACCACTGTGAATAAAACATTTAAATACAAGGAACATCTGACATGCAACTCAACTGGAGTAATATATCTTATAAAATGCCCCTGTAACATAGAGTACATAGGCAGAACAACTAGATCTCTGGGCACCAGAATGTACGAACATGTTAGAAACATAAAAAGGGGATATGAACAACACAGTGTGTCCTCACACTTCAAAGACAGACACAACTGTGACCCCAAAGGACTGAAATTTACAGCTATTGAGGCCCCCAAAAGAAATTGGAGGGGAGGGGACTTCACGGCCACCCTGGATAAAAGAGAGATGTTCTGGATCTACCAACTCAATACTCTCAAACCCAATGGCTTAAACATAGACTTCAACCTAGGTGCAATATCCAAATAAATGCCACTCAAGAAATAACCCACATGACATATGGTGACCAGCATTTGAGATGATTGGCTCCTCCCGGCACATACACAAGCAAGGGTTAAACAGTAAACATGATTATACTCCAGTGAACAAAAACACCCACAATTTCCCCACCAGCCCCCATGTTCACTTTCAAGCAGTACCCCCATTTCCAGCCCATTCCGTCATCAACACACACATAAGGTCGACACACACCATGTCGACCACTTCCTGAACTTGCGATTCCATGTAGCCACTAGACTGCCACACATCATGCAGCATCTGACTCTCAGCGTACTAACATGGGCACAAGGTCTACATAATATATGTTGACCTTTTCCATAAGCCAGCACACCTGAAAGCACTTAATGAATCTGATTGTATACAGATTACTGGTGCATCCACACACCTGATGCTCTGCAGTCACATGCACCAATGAACTCCGCTCATCAGCACTTCTCATCATATGCACCAATGAACTCTGCTCATCAGCACTTGTCATCAGATGGACAGCAACAACACCCAATGGACGCCCGCCTCCAAGGGGCGTATCCAACAAACAAACCCTCATAAAAACACTTCAGCAAAGCAGCTCAGTTATCCTTGAAAAAGACCCCAGCGGGGTTGAAACGCGTTGGAAAGCACCTCATACACAGCCATCTACAACAAGCCTCCTCCCCTCTGGGAGTGCAGCCCGAGTTACTCCAGAGATCAGGAGCACCCGGCGAACGCAAGCCAGCGGGACCCGGAAGTACTTCTGTCTCTTGAAGCGACGCGGTTACTCACTGGTGATCTGCACGGCTGTGCAGACACCAGCAGGATACAGTCCACTCAGCGGCGAAGCGGCGAGGGACGGAAGGATTGAGGACATCAGCGGTATCAGGTAAGTGTTAGGTGCACCGCTTGGCCAGCAGAGAGGACGCTCTTTAACCGGAGCGACACCTGGACACTTACCATGACCCTATGATAAGACTGTGACCTACCATCTGCAGCCAAACGATTTCTCTGTGCACTAATATCTCCACAGCATCCATCTCCACCCAGCACACATACTGTGTTCACCGCAGGAGGTGAAACGGAGTGTGCTTGTGTGACTTTTTACTGTAAGACTCTGGACTCTGGCTCTTGCAGCCACCACCAGCCCCCCCACACCCCTCCTATAGAGGGCTCCCATCCCTCACCACCCCCACCCCCCACCATTGGATGTCATTTTTTACTAAATGACAATAAACACCTTTGCTTTCATTATACTGGCACACTGTTGTTATTTATAACCCTGCTTTACACGCAAGCTGTACCACACTAGATATCATCTCTGTTATCAAGTTATAGCCTGAGTGCTAGTCACCTTCTTGTTATTTAGATACTACTGTGTGGTGTAATTTGAATTGGTACTACGCTGTGGCCATTCCCCTTCCCCACAAAGTTACACACCTTTTTTTTGTTGCACACCCGAGGTGCACGCTATCCATGTTTTGAATATGGGGGGACACCAAATCTCATTCTGGCAAAGGGTACCAAAATGTCTGCTTATTAATACAGTTTTATTTATAAGGCGCCACAAGTGTTTTGCAGCACCGTACAAAGGAACAGTACAGGGAGACAAAACTTAACAATACAGTAAATAAATAACAAAAATTGAGTACAGGTTAAATGAATGCCACAGTTCAATACACATTACAGCTTAAATGTTAGTGAGGACTTGATCAACGTACTACTAGAGGCTGGTGGTCAAAGATGAGTATGCGGACAAGATTGTTGCTGAGTGTTTGAGTATGGGAGAGCTGTGAGTGAAATGTGACGAGAAGAGGGCTTTGAAAAACAAGAGGCAAGAGGGCCCTGCTCTGAGGAGATTACAATCTTATGACACTGCATCCACCTATAATGTGGGTATACACATGCTAATAAAATTCACCTTTTGGTCTTCTTTCCTCAAATTTCAAATTGTGTCCTCTTGGTGAGAAATTTTTTACACATTACAAAGAGTTTGTTCAACTATGATTTAACCAAAAACAACCAATCATATCCTATATATTATATCCAAATCTCATTTGGTAGTAGATGGCAAAGTGAGGACAAACTTTTGATAAGAAAAAAATTGATTACATTTTTTTTTATGTTCAGAAAAATTTTGAATAAATTTTTTTCTTATTTTTAGTAAAAAAAAAATATTAAAATCAAACTATTACTAAGTACTTGAGAATTGTTTTTTTCTGGATTCTTAGCTTTTTGTTATTAAACAAACTTCTTTTTTTTAAAGTCACATTTGTAATCCAAATTTTTATGTGCTAAACTAACTAGCTTTGAGAAGCAGATGCATCTGTGACTTTAAAAAAAAGAAGTTAGTTTAATAACAAAAAGCTAAGAATCCAGAAAAAAAAATTCTCAAGTACTTAGTAATAGTTTGATTTTAATATTTTGTTTGAAATGTTAACATAGTAAGTGATCACTGCCCAGTTTATTATTATGTCGTACAACATTCACATGGATTCAATTCTTCTGTAAGTTTTTGAAAAAATGTTGACTATCAGACATACAGTATTAAACTTAAAGTTCTTTCTATGACAGCAAATTAATTTTGAAAGCTTTGCTTAGCTTTGGTGCAAGGCGAAGGAGTCATGGAGCGAAAAGTGGCAGTCTCAGTAAAACCCATCCATCTGTGAGATGTTAATTTTACATGCTGATAAAACAAGCAGAATTATGGACTTTCTGTATCTGAAAAATAATGAGCAGGAACAACTCGTAGACTAAATTCTCCTTTATACTCGCCATCTCATGCAATAAACTGTAGTGAATACGATTATTTACTAGTGCATGACGGAATACCTATTCTTGCTATTAGGTAATATTGTCTGTGTATTAGGAAATTGTAAGCCAGTCTTGCGAATACTGATGGGCATCAGAACATAAAACTGCAGGGATGGTGTCGAGCGGTAGTGCTAGAAAAAGTTTTGAGACATCAGAGGTAGCTGGTCAAAGCAGATCATTTAGTAAGATTAATGGTTTATTAAGGTACAATTTGTTCTAATTATATACATTGGAAAATAAAGTATACATTTGTATAAATAAGTAGAGATGGAAACATCTATTTTAAATTAATCTGAACTATACACTTACCAACATGGCTTTAACAGTGTGGAGTTTGTATATTCTCCCCGTACTTGTGTGTGTTTCCTCCGGTTACTCCGGTTTCCTCCAACAATCCAAAAATATACTGGTAGTCTAATTGGCACCCAACAAAAAATTAACCCTAGAATGACTGACTGTACATGTACACGTGGTAGGGAATATAGATTGTAAGCTCCGCTGGGGCAGGGACTGATGTGAATGTTCAAATATTCTCTGTAAAGCGCTGGGGAATATGTATGTGCTATATAAGAAACTGTTAATAAATAAAGTCAGTACAATTATGATGCTAACAATGCAATCAGAAAAAAAAATCACCTGATGTCATAATTGTACAACGTTAGGAGCATAATTATTCTTTGTGTGTGACCCCTGACATCACTGAGCTATGACCTTAAAATTTTTTAGGCCTATACTTTTTTTAAGTCATTTACAGTGGTGGTCTTACCTGTCTTGCCAGTGGCTCTGCAACATGTCTCTGGCTGATCTCTTCCGAAATCCCTGCCCACCCAGTGATTGATGGTTTGTGTCAGTTGGAGAAGAGGCTTAAGTCTTGCAACAGCAGGGGTGGTGCCTATGCATGGGCTCAGGGGCTTAAGTCCAGCGCTGCTAGCAAATAAATTTGATTCTATGGATTGCATTGGCTGTCTAAATTTTCATAAATGATGCTAGATTTCTGCTTAGAAAGATGGGTTTTTGGAGCCAGTTGTCAGCATTTGTGGGGGATATGAAGAATGTTTGCAAGCTTACAGCCACATATTGCATTTCATTCCAGTCAGAATTCAGTGCGATACAAATTCTGATAAGCTTTCATAAAACATGTTTAGGGATCAGGGATGTTTAGGATAAAAATCCCCAAAAACATATCTGCGCTATTGTTTGAGCTGCCCGATAATAAAGTTAATATTTGTGCGGATTGCTAAAAAAGCAGGGTTTATCAGGCGCTTGTTAGTGGGAAACAAAGAAAAAATTACAAAAAAATGGAGATTTCACTGTTGGGAGTTTTAATGTTTGGGAGAGATAAAGTAGGAAGTTGAAATAAATAAATTAATAATGTAAGAAGCCAAAAAAGAAAAAGGATGAATACAATAATGAAGATAAATATAAATAATAAAAGTGAAAAATAAATAAAATTAAAATAAAATAAATAAATGCGGCATGTTTACAATTCCTTTGTAGGAATAAGTGTGGAGGGTATCAGTCCCGGAATACTAACTCACCCTATCTAGTCCTACCTGGAGTCCGTATGCATAGATACTCCAATAGGCGGCACGGGTCCAGCGCTTTGCGCACTGTGCTTCTGTCGGGATCTTGGTAACGGCTTCTTGTCCCGGCAGTGCGGCGGCTTGCAGATGCGGACCTCGGCAGTGGCTGTTCCTTCTGATACCGTCCTAGGTTCCCATCCAACACGTTTCACATCTGGTAGATGCTTTTTCAAGGATTATTTGTGTTAAAACTTTTTATCTTTATAGCAAAACTTTATTGGTAAAACGGAAGTGCCTGGAAGTAGGGATATTAATTTGGCGGCAACCTCATGGCTTTTCAGAGTCTGTTTCTTTTTAAATATTTTCATGCGCAAAAAATAATAAATAAAACCAAAATTAAATGATAAAAATAAAATTAAAGTTGAATAAAATTAAATACATAAAAATAAAAAATAAATAAAATATAAAATAAAATAATACAATAGAAATAGAAAAAATAGCAACTGCTGAGAGAAGAAAGAGGAGAATGGAAGGGGATCAGGGGTATAATTTTTTATAAAAATGCTTTTACAGAAGGGGCAGGCCTCTTCCTTGCTGGCGAATCGCCAGAACGTCAGCGCTGGCGATCCGCCAGCAGCCTGCCTCGCCATCTGACTGAGACGTGAGTGCGTCTCACGCGCACGCGTGTCTCAATCTCCGTCGGCGGGGCGACGGGAACCCTGTCCGTTTCCGCCTCAGGGAGACGGACAGGGTTAGGGGGGGGGGGTGCGGGCAGGCGGCAGGGACCCCGGGTTATCAAGCTGGCGGTGACCATGGGGTGCGGCTGGAAGCGCCGTCGGAAGGGGACATGCACACCTCTCGTGCCATGGCGCTGGCGGGGGATGGCGGCTGGCGTCGCCATCACCATCCCCTGCCAAGATGGGACCTGCCCTATCTGTAGCTCAATGTCAATGTTTAGACCCTTTGGGTGAGATTTAATAGAGATTTGGTGAGAAGTCTCCAGTTTTTTTAAAAGCGGCAATCATTTACACTGCAAAACCAGATTGATTTTGCAGTGTAAATGATTGCCGCTTTAAAAAAAACCTGGAGATTTCTCACCAAATCTCTCACTTTCTGAATCTCTCATCCTATTAAATCTCACCCTTTGGTTCTAGGGTATCAAGAAGATATATCCATTTTATCTCTGTTCTTTTCAGGGTGGACACTATATCTTCTCCTCTCCAATGGGGGGTTATGTTTTGGATTCTCATGAATGTAAGACCTTATGGGTCTTTATTGTGCTTTTCCAGAAAGTGAGCTGAGACGATATGCGTCTTTAATCCTCTTTTTATAATTGTACATATGTTCCACAAATCTGGTTTTTAATTTTCTTTTGGTTTGCCCAACATATTGATTGCCACAGGGGCATTCCAAGAGGTAGATTGCGCCCTCTGTGTTGCAGAAGAGATGGTCTTTTGCTCGGAAACTTTTCTTGTTTTGTTTTGATGAAAATTCTTTTATAGGTTTCATGCATCCCATACGTTTTGTGCAGTGAAAGAATCCTTTTGTTGTTTTTTTTTTCTTTTTTTTCTTGTTTCAGATTTCTTGCCTTTCGATAGATTACTGTTGGTTTTGTTGTTAGAGTCTCTAATAGCAACTATGAAACCATCGAAAATATGCTAAACAAACATTGGCATATATTAATGCTAGATGAACAACTACAAGAGTCTCTAACAACAAAACCAAAAGTAATCTATCGAAAGGAAAGAAATCTGAAACAAGCTTTGACAAACAGCTATCTCCCAACACAAGAAAAAAAAAGAAAAAAAAACAACAAAAGGATTCTTTCACTGTACAAAATGTATGGGATGCAAGAACCAGCAAACAAGCACGAAACCTATAAAATAATTTTCATCAAAACAAAACAACAAAAGTTTCCAAGTAAAAGACCATCTCTCCTGCAACACAGAGGGCACAATCTACATCTTGGAATGCCCCTGTGGCCATCAATATGTTGGGCAAACCAAAAGAAAATTAAAAAACAGAATTGCAGAACGTGTACAATATAAAAAGAGGATTAAAGACACATACTGTAGGGCCTTATTTTGGTTCATTCTTTCTGTCAAAATCCTTCTTAGATGGACAAAACCATGTGCACTGCAGGGGGGCAGATGTTACTTGTGCAGAGAGAATTAGATTTGGGTGAGTAATTTTGTTTCTGTGCAGGGAAAATACTGACTGCTTTATTTTCTCTCTGCACATGTTACATCTGCCCCACCTGCAGTGCACATGGTTTTGCCCATCTAAGAAGGATTTTGTCAGAAAGAATGAACCAAAATAAGGCCCATAGGGTGACATTCTATGCTTTGAGATAAATGCGCATGTTTTTTTAGCGCACCACATCGCCGCTATTCGCACTTTTTAAAATCGCATTTTTCAGTCATAAGTCGCATATTTAATGTGATGCGATTTGGAGGCTGAAAAGTGCGAAGTGGTGCGATTTGCGGCGAAGTGGTGCGATGTCTTTAGTCCTGAAAATGTGCGATTTTCATGTCTGAAAATCGCACATTTGCAGGAAAGCGCAAATTAAAAAAAAAAAACGAGCGCGGGGTCCCCCGCCAGAGCATAACCAGCCCTGGGCTCATTGAGCCGGTGCTGGTGACATAAAATCAGGGTCCCCGACAAATAGGGGTCCCCTTGATTTTATGAAACCAGCACCAGGCTCAAGGTCCGGCGCTGGTTCCCAAAATACGGGGGACAAAATGACTAGGGGTCCCCATATTTTAAGAACCAGCACCGGACCCAACCAGCCAGCAGGGTAATGCCACAGCCGGGGGACACTTATTATATAAGGTCCCGCGGCCAAAGCATTAACCCCCTGGCTGGTCAGCATGGGCAGGGGTCCTGGGGAAGTGGGGACCCCCCCAATGAAGGGGTCCCCCCCCTCCAGAACTTACCAGCCCATGCTGATAGTCCGGGGCTGTCCCTGATGCCCCTGGGCGGTGGGCATCAGGCTGATGGATTGTGTAAAAAAAAGAAGAAAAACTATTGTTTTCTACTGGTGAACTATGAGTCCCAGCAAGCCTACCCCGCATGCTGGGACTTGGAGAACCACAAGTCCCAGCATGCGGGGCATTAAAGGGCCCGCTGGCACTTGTAGTTCTACAGTACAAAAAATAGTTAAAGAAAACACACTGACATCCTGAAAAATAAAAGTTTAATACACACATAACACACACACACACTGATACTTACCTACCTTGAGCCCGTAGGTCGGTCCCTGGATCCTGGGTCCGGGCTCCGGGGCTCCAGAGCAGAAGAGTCCGGTTCCGGGGCCTTGGTCCTGGTTCCGGGGCTGGTCCGGGGTTCCGGGGCTCCTGGACTGAAGAATCCGGGGTCCAGGATCCGAGGTAGTCCCCAGGGGTACCTAAGGAAGGAAATCCTACTCACCTGGTCCCCGGCGACGACCTCTGCATCCTCTCCGGCAGAAGCGCTGCTACCATCTGGTACCCGGCTCACAGGACTTTCACAGGCGCAGAGATGTTTCTTCCTCGGCGTCTCTAGTCAGAATGATTTCTGGCCAATCAGGAGCCGAGAAAGTCATGAGGTTGCCGCTGAATTAATATCCCTAATTCCAGGCACTTCCGTTTTACCAATAAAGTTTTTGCTATAAAGATAAAAAAAGTTTTAAAACAAATCATCCTTTAAAAAGCATCTACCCAATGTGAAACGTGTTGGATGGGAACCTAGGAAGGTATCTGAAGGAACTGCCACTGCCGAGGTCCACATCCACAAGCCGCTGCACTGCCGGGGACAAGAAGCCATTACCAAGATCCCGACAGAAGCACTGTGTGCAAAGCGCTGGACCCGTGCCGCCTATTGCGGCTTGGAGTATCTATGCATTCGGACTCCAGGTACAACTAGATAGGGTGAGTTAGTATTCCAGGACGGATACCCTCCACACTCATTCCTACTGTCAGGACTCGTGGATTTTGTGAGTCCGTTTGCAGACCAGGAGCTATGGGGCACACTGAGGGTTGGAGGGTAGCAGGCTTAATATAAGTCTTATGCATAGGCTAAAATGAATAATACCATTTTTTGAATAACACAGTCTCAGGTATTAATACTTGAAGTATAGAATAAGTCCAAGGAACAGAAGTACACCCTGGGAGATCACTGGAGCAACAAGTTTGTGGAACAGGGGTACACACTGGGAGATAACTTGAGCAATCAATTCATAGAACAGGAGTACACACTGGGAGATAACTTAAGCAATCAGTTCATGGAACAGGAGTACACACTGGGAGATAACTTGAGCAATCAGTTCATGGAACAGGAGTACACACTGGGAGATAACTTGAGCAATCAGTTCAGAGGATACACGGAGGTGGAAGCACAGGTGTCAGGATACACTGGGACCCAATGGAACAATATAGCTGGAGACACATGGATGCGGCAGCGCCGGTACATGTACACACTGGGAGATCAGCGGAGCAGCAGAGCTGGAGACACACGGATGCGGCAGCGCCGGTGCAGGTACACACTGGGAGATCAGCGGAGCAGCAGAGCTGGAGACACACGGATGCGGCAGCGCCGGTGCAGGTACACACTGGGAGATCAGCGGAGCAGCAGAGCTGGGGACACACGGATGCGGCAGCGTCGGTACAGGAACACACTGGAAGATCAGCAGAGCTGGAGACACACGAATGCGGCAGTGCTGGTGCAGGTACACACTGGGAGATCAGCGGAGCAGCAGAGCTGGAGACACACGGATGCGGCAGCACCGGTGCAGGTACACACTGGGAGATCAGCAGAGCTGGAGACACATGGATATGGCCTCTGGTGCAGGTACTCAAATGGGAGACGGATAGAGCACAGTCTTGGAAGCACCCAGGCGTGGAGACTCTGGTACAGGTACTCATAGGGAGACCAGGGAGCTCAGAAGCACACAGGTGTGGAAACGCTGGTGCCGGTACACACTGGGAGTTTGAGCACAGTTTTGGAAGCACGCAGGTGTGGAGACACTGGTGCAGGTACTCACAGGGAGACTTGGAAGCAGGGAGCTCAGAAGAACACAGGTGTGGAAATGCTGGTGCCGGTACACACTGGGAGATTGAGCACAGTCTTGGAAGCACGCAGGTGCGGAGACACTGGTGCAGGTACTCACAGCGAGACTTGGAAGCAGGGAGCTCAGAAGCACACAGGTGTGGAAACGCTGGTGCCAGTACACACTGGGAGATTGAGCACAGTCTTGGAAGCACGCAGGTGCGGAGACACTGGTGCAGGTACTCACAGGGAGACTTGGAAGCAGGGAGCTCAGAAGCACACAGGTGTAGGAACGCTGGTGCCGGTACACAATGGGAGATCTTGGAAGCAGGAGCTGGTTCAGCAGCACACTGGGAAGCACAGGTCGCAGGTAACCTTCTGGAAAGAGATAGCGAAGCACTGGCGTCTGCTGAGTCTCAGGTGAGGGATTAAATCTCCCCAGGCTAGCTCCTGATTGGACGAGCACAACTGAGAGAGAGAAAGCCATTGGGCGGCCATGGGAAGATGGCGGCGCACTGTGAGACACAGGGCCAAGCCAACATGGCGCCCAGGAATGGAGACCCACAATGCTAGGCAGGTGATGATAGACATGGTCGCTGGGAAACACCCACAGGACTCCTCCAGCCGGTACCAACATGAAGGGATCTAAGACCCCGACGCTGGACCCGAACTGGTAAGCGCCGCTTGTGTCCAGTGGTCGTGACACCTACAAAGGAATTGTAAACATGCAGCATTTATTTATTTTATTAATTTTATTTTTATTTATTTTTCACTTTTATTATTTATATTTATCTTCATTATTTTAGTCATCCTTTTTTTGCCTTCTTAATTATTCATTTATTTATTTCAACTTCCTACTTTATCTCTCCCAACATTATAACTCCCATCAGTGAAATCTCAATTTTTTGTCATTTTTTCTTTGTTTTCCACTAACAAGCACCTGATAAACCCTGCTTTTTTAGCAATCCGCACAAATGATAAAGTCATCTGTGGATGATGAAACGCGTTAGACGCTCACCCTCTACCGGACCCTGTGGAATACAATTTTTACATCATCTCAACTTGAACCAGCCCTCCTGTCTTTCAACTATTACTGGACAATTACAATCAAGGGACACCACCACCTGATAATTTCTTGCGAGGCCCTCCATTCCGTGAGACGTGTACCATCTTTCCTCACGAGGGGAGAATACCAACATCGGCTCCAATTCAGGTTCATGGACACCCAGTTTCCAGTACAAACCATATATCCAACTAAACAGGAGAGCATCATGAGGAACAAGTGAGACTCATTCCCAATTCATTCTTCATACAGGTCCCATGTAGGGGTGATTATTGTCATATTGAATTTATTCTTAAATTGTGATTTTATTATGTGTTTTTATACATATTCATATGATATATTATAATAAATTGTAATACCCAATTGGTCTAATATATACTTTTATCAGCGCTCCACCACCCTTTTCTTTTTCTAGATATAACGTATCAGGGGCCTTACCACCCCCAGGTGTGAGCAGCTTGACAATTCCACCCATCTCTCCAAAGCGCCTTACATAGACCCAGCCACCTAGGTGGTCGGGTCTATACCCACTCCTTTTTTTCATCCGCACAAATGTGTAGGGATCAGTTGAAGGTTTGGAGGCTAGAACAAAGTATTGTACTTCAAAAGAGAGATTTCCAGAGTGAGCGCAACCTTGAGAAGTACACTGCAGTGGAATTAGGGCAGGGCTGGGCAATAAGTGGCCCTCCAGCTGTCGATGAACTACACATCCCAGCATGCCTTAAATCAGATTCAGCATGGCCAAATAGCAAAACTAAGGCAAGGCATGCTGGGATGTGTAGTTCATCAACAGCTGGAGGGCTGCTTAATGCCCACCTCTGAATAAGTTCATGTAGATAGTTAAGTTAAGGGAGAAAATTAGAGCATTAAAAGTTTTAGCAATATCACACTAGACCAGCTTTCATCCAACTATACATTTGGAATGGAAATTTGGTAATGGACAGGATTAAATGACAATCAGCCACTTGCTCCTAAACACAGGAAAAGGAACAAAATCTATTGTTTAGACCAGGGGTAGCTAACTCCAGTCCTCGAGAGCTACCAACAGTTCACGTTTTCCAGTTCACCTCGCAGGTACACAGGTTTACTCTTTACTGGCTGATACATTTTAAAAGATCCACAGGTGGAGCTAATTACTTCACTTGTGATTCTGTGAGGAGACATGGAAAACGTTAACTGTTGACAGCTCTCGAGGACTGGAGTTGGCTACCCCTGGTTTAGACAATCTGGATAAAAAAAATGTTTGATGTAGCTGGGTACACATTAGACAATGTGTACCAGCGGGACCCCTCGGGGGTAATCAGTTTCGGCAAGTGTGTGCGCCGGACGAGACGAACTACGGTGGGAGGGTGGATAGTGCAGGACCATGTTCTTAGAGGACACCGCTACCAACCCACAGGAGCACCCATCGTTTATGATATAGTGCGTACACACTAGGCCAGTGGTAGCCAACCCTAGCCCTCGAGAGCTACCAACAGTTCACATTTTCCAGACAACCTAGCTGCTGCACAGCTGCACTCATTAACCACTGACACATTTTAAAAGATACACAGATGGAGCTAAATAGCTCACTTGTGATTCTGTGAGGAGACCTGCAAAACATGCACTGTTGGTAGCTCTCGAGGAATAGGGTTGGCTACCCCAGCACTAGGTGATATGCACGATAATGTCATTAAACATGGTCTGTGTTCCTAGGCTTGGGAGCAAATTGATAATTGTCATTTCCTCCCATTCATTAACAGATTTTCATTCCAAACAACTAGTTTTAGAATTTATTAGATTAAAGATTAGATAGAAAATAATACATTTGATTTCAATAAAGACGCCTGGGCAATGAGGGGGGTAGGGTTTAGTGTCTCTTTATAACAATCAATACTACAATATCATAAATGTATATATTCATTATAATCACTGCAGTTTAAATGATTTTAGGTTTACCCTATATGTAGGTTTTCTTAATTTCACTATTAAAATATAAACAGGTATTGGCCCCAATATTTTTAAAGCAAGAACTTATATTCCTATTGATAGAATCAGATATTATATCAAGATTTAAAAAAATAAGACTGCATATGGAAAATATAGACAAAAGTAATTAAAATGTAAATACACAGGGGGGGGGGGGGGATTCTATTTATCAATCATTTAAATAACAGAAAATTAATTGTCCCACTGTCAGGTTTTATACTTCATTTTTTTTTGCCAACAGATGATTTTAATCAATAATCATTGATCTCACAGCAACCCACAATGAAATTGTACGTTCACATTGATTTTTAAATATTAAAATAACTTTAGTAGGTATAAGTGCTAGTACCCATAAGTGCTAGTGTGTAGATTTCGGAGAGTTGCACTGCACAGCATACTTGCCAACTCTCTGAAGAGCCTAGAAATCTTCCTGATTGCACCTTATCCACATTAAGTAGCTGTTATTTTTAAAGCAAAAATAAACAAAATCTGAATTATAAATGTTCAAATAGAAACATTAGTGCCATTTCCCTGCATTGGTTATAAGGCACAATATATATTGTATTTAAAATAAGGTTTCTCATGACCACTTAAATCAGTGTTTCCCCCCAACAGTTCACGGTTTCCAGGTCACCCTGCAGGTGAACTCATTATTCACTGACACATTTTTAAAAAATCACAGGTGGGGTTAATTACTTTACTTGTGATTCTGTGTGGATACATGGAAAACGTGAACTGTTGGGGGGTCCTGAGGAGCGAGGTTGAGAATCACTGACTTAAATGGAACCACCTGTAAAACACAATACTGTACATGAACAATACATGACACTTATCAGTGTCTTCGTCAACAAGTACTGTAAATCATATTAACTGCTTTGGAGCTCAATTACATTTGTATGTAATTGGGCCCAGACGTGGGGCGATTTCAGCACATTTTCTAAGCAATCTGACTAGATCACTTAAGAGGACGATCCTGCCAGTCACCGATCACTGGCCCTGACAGTACACATCGCTGACACATCACTGTGCAGTGCTGTGCGCTGAGCGATCTTGTTGAGCATTCTGTATTGCTCAGCACAGTCGCCCCATGTGTAAGCCCCATGTCATTTTATGACACACCTTCAAGATGTAGCAGTGAACTTCCTTGCTTAAACAGTATATCTTTTTTTCACAATCTCCCTGAAGTAAGCAAATATGTTATTCCATTCAGCCTGAGTTCTATGAGTGGGAATCAGCATGTGCTGTCTATGGTTGATTTTCCCCTTTATGTAGTCTTACTATTTATTATAAATAAATGGAACAGTAGATGACAAAGCTTCAGTATGTAAAGTAGTGGGTGGATTTGTAAGAGGAATATAAAATTCAAGTTATGGCCTTTGTATGTCACACTGACATTTGTGTAATGTGTATAAACATTTACAAATGTGGTAAAAATATACAAACGCACATAATAACCAATTAAATATAGCTTAGCCGCTGTTTTTTTTTTGTTTTTTGTTTTTTAAAGAAAATGTATGTATAATAATGAGACAAATATACCAATGGTGATTACAGTCATAGGACAAATATTAACTGTTTCCAGCCCTTACTGTCTGCTGTCATTGGGACAACAATCCTAATACAATTCTATATTATTACCATATTTTAAAATGCAAACAACTGCGGCAGTGCCAATAGCTTTAGGTAAATATTTGTTGGGCTCAAGGATATAAATAGCTTGCAATAAATATTGTTAATGAAAAAAGATTTCTGTGTTTTTTCCAGCAAGCTTTCATAAAACATTAAATGAATCTTAACTCACAACAGGATTCATTTCAAATATTAAAGAAGAAGGCTGCAAGGGTTGTAACTATGACATTTTTATGAGTGTGAGAACATCAGATTTTTTCCGTTCTTGCGTAGGAAAGCTGCAATATTATCTTAGCCAGAAACAATTGGTCTTTTACGGTTTATCAGTAGAAATGGCATAAAATCACTTCTTTGGTTTTTTTTATCTGCAAACATTAGAGCTGGTGCAGGGAGACTATTACGCCAGCAACCATGGCATATCTTGCATGAAATCACTGTACAGAGATCAGAAGCATACAGTTTGGGCAGTGGCATGCTGTGCAGGGCTGACATGTACAACTGTGATCAGAGATCCAGAAAAGTGGTGAGGGCAATTTGACCTAGCCTTAATAGGTTATATGGATTATCAGGTAAATGCAGCAAATACTGTATATGTATAACATCAGTAATGTAAATATCGAGGCTGATTCTGGGGAGGACACAATGCCAGTGTCCACATATATTGGTGTTTTTGCTATCTTCCTAAAACGTTACATGGCATAGGTGTCCCACAATGTCTGATTACTTTGCAGGACTGTTTGAGCCACACTGACTCTGGGAGGTCACACAGGGATTATCTGTCTGATGGATGTAATATGGAAGTGTCGCTAATGGAGGTAGTTCAGAAGGCAATGGAGTCAGTGACCACCAGGCTTCAGCTCTTAAGAGGGCACCCTGACATAGCCCATTGCCTTTGGTGAGCTCCGCTGTGTTTCAGCAACTTGCTGCAGCAGAACGTCACTTAAGGAGCTTAGATGGGGCAAGGATTCAGGGTTTTCTAGCACTAAAATGCAATGCACCTGCCTCCTGACAACACTGCTTCCAATCTCTTGCCAGCTCTCCCCTGACCCCAATTCCATCCCCTCCCCTTCCCTGCCCCCTCTCCTTCAGTGACTCAGGCTGTCTAGGATAGCTGCTCTCACATGTCGTAAGAGTGATTGCTGACTTAAGGGTGGATGTATGAAGCAGTGATAAGGGAGGAAAAGTGGTACTTTATCACTGGCCAATCAGATCCTGACGGTTAAGTTACAGGCTGAGTTTAAAAAGTGACAGTTAGGCGCTGAATGGCCAGTGATAAAGTACCAGGCATTTAATCACTTCTCCTCCCTTATCACCGCTTCATTCATCTACCCCTTCGATCAGGGGTTCCAAAACTTTTTTTAATCACGGCACCCCAAAGCATCAGAATTATTTATTAAGTTAAATAACTCATCCATAGGATCAGTTATGTGGTAATTGACAGGATTCACTACTATTTGTCCCTAATTTGACTATTATATTGGAAATAAATAACTTGAATTGGTCTAGCACCACCAACCCAGGGCACCCCTGCAAGTCCTCCAAGGCACCCCAGGGTGCCACAGCACACAGGGGTAGATTTATGATGTGTCGATCAGGGGAATATGCGCTATTCCCGTGCGTTAAGGCAGGGGATAGCGCTTCCCCTGATCTATGACACATGCTGGGTGGCGTGGCAGTGCAGGGCAGGAGGCATAGGGCAGCTACGATATTTCGTACTGCGCGCCTGCCTTCTGCTCCCGCCTGCAGCCATTGACTTCGACAGCTGCAGGCGGTGATGCCCTATACCCACAGCAGGGACAGCGCTGTCCCTGCTGCTGGCTCAGAACTGCGTTGGGGATCTCGCGTGAGTAGCGCATGCGCAGTCAGCCGGCTGGGGGGAAGGAGACAGCGCATCAGTATTAACTGATGCACTGTCTCCAGGAGGGACATCGCCGGAGGGTGAAGTTAGCGCTCCCCCGCTTCGGCCGGCAAGATGTTAATACATCTTGTCGGTGTCCCCTCCTTCGCCTCGCGTTTAGCTATAATATATCTACCCCACAGTTTGTGAACCGCTGCCTTAGATGCTTATTGTATTTGCGCACACTGGAGGCCACACCATGGTGTAGTTTCTGCACCTAGTAATACAAGATATTGGGCAAGATGTATCAAGCTTCTAAAAGTGATAAACAACCAGCTCCTAACTGCCATGTTACAGACTGGATTTAAAAAAAAATCACAAGTAAGAGCTGATTGGCTGGTTGCTTAGCACTCTCCTTTTTGTCAGTTTTTGAAGCTTGATACATCTGGCCCACTATTCTACAGAATTCTAAATACAGGTTGAGCATCCCTTATCCAAATTATTCCAAAAACCATTACATTCCAGAAAGTGATTCATTTTTCTTTCTTTTTTTGCTAAAAGCCCTACTGGGGACATCTGTAACAGCACAACTGAGGGCATGATATGTAACTGGCACTACTAAGGACATGATAGTACACAAACTTTGTTTCATGTTTTGAAACCTTGTTTTATGCACAAATAACACATTTTTGTGTATTTCATGTAATTGATGTGTTTGCACAACATACTGTAAATGCAAGATGCATCAATGAAATATAAAAATATTCTGAAATACGGAACAAACCGTTATCCAAAATTCTTCTGGTCCAGAGCCTTTTGGATAAGGGATACTCAACCTGTATCACAATATTGACACAGCTGAGTGAGAAATCATCTTTTACTGGGTACCAACTCATCCTATTGACGCACTGCAACGAACCACATTAGGCTGCAGCACTTCACAAGCTGGAGATGTGTCTGCCCCTTGTACCCGCAGTATGGCAGGAAGCACCAGTCACATATCCTCCCTTTTGGTATTAATTACTGATTGCTTTTTATTTTTTGTGCCTGTGCTTAGACTAACATTTATTTTCAGCAAACATTTCTTATTATTATTTTTTTTTAGTTTATCGGTGACTAATTTATGAGGGCACAAATAGTTATAGATAAGAAAAAGAACTTCCTCTAGGGCAGCTGGTCTCAGAGGAGGGTGGAGAGTTGTTAGGGAACCAGGCTTTTACCATTGTTGACTATTTGTCCACTATGAGCGTATGTTGTGTAGCTAGACTAAAAATAAACATCAATGGTAGTAAATGACAGCAGTGAGCAGTAATGGGCAGCACTACAAATGCAGTGGGTACTTGCAAAAGTAGTCTGGAGAGTTCTAGGAATAGATTTTCATATAAAAAATGTCTCGTGAGAAAAGAGCAAGGTTTTGCACAGGATGTGCCTAACCTCTAATCATCAAATATATTACTTATGAATAATGAATTAAGCATGTAGTTTCTTGTGAGCAAATAGAAGGAAAGAGTGTTCAAGACATGGACAGTCTTCTCTGACAACCTAAGTCTGATGAGTAAACCCAATTGTATATGATGTTTAACATGTGTGACCCTGTTACAGCAGGACAAACAATAGGCAGCTTTCCGGTTAACAGTGTCTTTTGATGGCTCTCCGCATGATAGGCCAACAGTCAACAAGTGGACATGCACTATGTTGACACAGGCAAAAGGTTGACATGCCAATGGTCAACATATGAAAACATCAACATACGTGTTCCAGGATGTTTTGTTGGAAGTTTTCATGCTTTCTGATCCATGTGGAATACAGTTGCAACTGAAAGGAGTGCAGCGGATTAAGGCACTATGCTTGAAGCATGATGAGTGAAACACTACACTTATTGGTGGTCTGTGTCAACAGGCGTTGACATTTACACCACAAATGTGAAAAACTTGCACTGACCTTCATGGGTCTAATTTTTTTCCTGTTGACCTTTTGTCAACATTGACCTTTTCCATGTTGACCTTTTGTCCATGTCGATATTGTGCCTGTCGACCTTTTGGGGTTGATATCTTGACTTCAACCTAGACACTGTTGACCATCTGATCTACACCCCTTCTAATGGCAGCAGACACTATACTGTATACACACAAATGGCCTGGATAAACAGCCACAGTTATAAGACGTACAGGAGAGAGCAAATATCCTAGCACCAAAAGTGCCAATGTTCAGTCTGCTGCCATAGCATGCAGTCACAGTCTGCTATGCTCCTCAACACAGCCAAATCTAAAGGTCCTTGGCACTACGGAAACTCAAGACTACTCAATGGGCCTTATTCTGATCGGTGCAGCCCGATCAGAATATGCGGCCACGACCGTGCAGGCGAATCCCCGCCTTCCATACGGATCGACACCTCCGTCCGTACGCGGATATGTGGCGATCCGCATGAAAGTGGACGGGGATACGCCTCCTCCGTCTTGGGAGCAGCCCCTGCATTCGATGGTCGCCGAACATCGAATGCAGGGCCGCACGCTCCACTAGGTCCCGCCACCCAAGACCACACGGACACTTGTCCGTGTGAAATCATGTATGGGGGCGGGCAGCTGACATCCGGCGATGTCAGATGCCCGCCCCCTACACACGCGTCACGGCTTCATTACCATGCATACGCCCCGCGTTTGCATGGGAACGCCCATGAAACGCGGGGCGTATGCATAGGGTAATGAGGCTTAGTAGCCCCTCACGCCCCTCTACGCCCCCTGTGCGGCGTGTAAAGAATACGTGCGGCGAAATCGCCTGCACATGCGCAAAGTGACCTCTGCACATGCGCAGACGATAACCATCGGCGGGACGTCCGCATGCGGAGAAATCCGCACCGATCAGAATAAGGCCCAATGTCCGATATTCAGTGCTCAGAGCACCGAGTTAATGGGAGTTTAAAAACAATTCCCACAGGAATATGGGTAATACAGATGAGAGGCGGTCCCTCTCACACCAGCTGTTAGGGTCCTAGCGAGGCTTATAAGTGGTCCTGGAGAGGTAGTGTAACACATAGCGATGTGAATAAGATGCATTTTACAGTGGAAAAAGTAGAAACATTACTTGTACAGTACATGAGCTATTTTGAAGATCACTGTATTTATTATTTTTAAGGTCATAAATAATTATATACTTAATTATTTGAAGCAAATGTGCAGTAATTGTGTACTTGTCATTGAGTTACATCACTGCCCAAAAAAAAAAGAACAGCTCTATTTAATTTGACTTTACAAAGCTGATTGCAAGACTTTCTAACTCGGCTACCATTACATCCCTGCCTGCAACTCATATATTATATGACACATTTTGGTATAAAATATCATGAGAAGATCGAACCGATTTGCATTTGGAGCATTAAAGATGCACGCCATTACAGTAGCCAAGTTTGGGGAAAGGTCGGACATTCTATTCTACCTTACTTCTCTCCACTTTATATCTGCCCAAGGCTTAGTAAATAGACTCCTTTGTTTGCTAAATTTGGAAAGAGTTCCATATAGAGGCCATTATTCTGATCGGTGCGGCCCGATCAGAATATGCGGCCGCAAACCTTGCAGGCGAATCCCCGCCTTCCATACGGATCGCCACCTGCCGTCCGTACGCGGATATGTGGCGATCCGCATGAAATTGGACGGGGATACGCCTCCTCCGTCTTGGGAGCTGCCCCTGCATTCGATGGTCGCCGAACATCGAATGCAGGGCCGCACGCTCCACCAGGTCCCGCAACACAAGACCACACGGACACTTGTCCGTGTGAAATCATGTATGGGGGCGGGCAGCTGACATCCGGCGATGTCAGATGCCCGCCCCTTACCCACGCGTCACGGCCTCATTACCATGCATACGCCCCGCGTTTGCATGGGAACGCCCATGAAACGGGGGGCGTATGCATAGGGTAATGAGGCTAAGTAGCCCCTCACGCCCCTCTACGCCCCCTGTGCGGCGTATAAAGAATCCGTGCGGCGAAATCGCCTGCACATGCGCAGAGTGACCTCTGCACATGCGCAGACGATCAACATCGGCGGTCCGTCCGCATGCGGGAATATCCGCACCGATCAGAATAAGGGCCAGAGTGAATAATAGTACACTAATGGTGCCCATATACATGTGATATATTGCATGCGATCCATGCGATTTCGATAAATCACTGTGACAACCGCATGGATAGCATGCCATCGCATGTGTCACCCGACACGATACGCAGGCCTGACGGTCAAATCTTGCATCACCAGAACTCACAGGACACAGTGGACAAGAGGGGCACCAGATAAGTCCAGTTATGGGCCCTAGTCCTGTGGGCTATGGTTAACAGGCATGCCAGTCCACAGCCCCAAGCCATGGAGAGAGAGAGAGAAAGTCAGACACAGCTGGAACCAGAGTCAGTGGGATGTATGCAGGATTCACAGGGTAAAGACAGCAGCAGCAGACACAGCATAGGAAAGGCAGCAGCAATAGCAACAGCATGGGAGATCTCCACCTTCAATGGGTACCCTAAGAGCAGAAAGGGAAGCAGGATGGCATGGGTGAGTGGAGGAAGCACATTTGGCCCCGAGGGCCCCATGATTGACGAGTCCGGAGGAGATCCCAGTGAGTAGACTGTAGAGAAAACGCACCAACAAGTGCATTACTGATTCCTAGAGAACTGCGAGGGTAGATGGTAGAATGATGTCCCACCATTGTGAATGTATTGTTGCCACGGAAGTAAATGTGCTTGTATTGCTGCAAATGCATCGTTTATGCTGCATAGGAGAGTCTTGCTGAATTGAAATGCTGCACCGCTATATACTGATGTAACTGATATGAAGATTGTGCTGGAGAGAGTAGAGGAAAAAGGGATTGAAATGTAATTACAGTAACAACCCTGAGCTGTTTAAATAAACCGTGTGCTTTTAAAAAAAAAGAAAAGACCATGACGTTTACATTTTCATTGCATTGCACGACTTTTGAGTACCCGCCAGCCCGGGTACCACACTTGTCTCTCTTTACACTCACACCCACCTTCTCCGCTCCACAACTGCATATCGCCTCTCCTGCAATCTGGTTACTTCCTCTCATTCCAGGAGGTGCCTCTTGCCTTTCACCTCCAGGATATCCCAGTGTTTTTTACACCCATTCCTGCCTATTGTGGACTTTGATTTCTGCTCCATTACCCCCGGCTCTAATTTGGGATCCGTACTCTGGACTCGTCCGGTGGCTTATTTCCTTCCTGGCCACCTGTGAGAGGGGACACCAAGCTCCCGACTATCTGGACATTCCACCTGCTTTTCCTCCAGCGGCTGGTAAAGGACCCCCATATAACTAGGGAGGACCGAGCCCAATTGGGGACTGGAATACACCTACATATCATCTACATTTGGTAAAGTTAACTTACCCTGTGACATTTATCCACCCTGGCCCACTGGGAAATCACCCTGTGACATTTGTCCACCATGACCCACAGGGAAATTTCCTATTACCTTTCTCAGGAGTGCGAGAGCTTCACTATCTTATTAATTTTTATGCTCATATTTTATTGTTATTTTTATGTATGTATATATGTATTAATTGCTGCTACAGTAAAGGTTAATTTTATTTCAATCACTTGCCTATTTTTAATGACTATATACTGTATATTAAGCACTTCTACACTCTTTGTGTGTTTCTCTGTTTTTCCTCCCATTTCCACCTCCAGGACTTTGGACTCTGGAATTTTCTACCCCTCCCTATCAGACTTGCCACCTCCCTACAAAACGTTAAACGTGCTCTCAAGACCCTCTTCTTCATTAAATCTAACCATTTTGCATCCTACCCAATGTTTATGCTCACTTCTATTCTTGCTGTGTCACCCCAGTTTGTCTGCCCCTTCCCTTTAGAATGTAAGCTCTAACAAGCAGGGCCATCTCTCCTCATGTACTTTTCTAAGAATATATCTCTGCCACTGTTATAATTTAATCAGTGTCCGCTGCTGCGACTGTCTTTTATTTACCATGTACTTGTCCTAATTTGCATTTGTACTGTAGATCACTTTTTTCTTGTTTTGTTCTTTTGCTCATCTATGTATTGTTAGGCACTGCGAAACCCTTGTGGCGCCATATAAATAAACTATGATGATAATAATAATAAAAATGTGATGCACATAATAACTATCACATTGCCAATCAGCGGCAGCCAGAATGTGAGGCCTCTGATTGACAGAGAGCTCTCTCAGCCAGAGGGCCACCCCGTCTTTGGAATTTTTTTCTATTCTGCCACCCACCACCAGCTCAGCTGACATCACCACCCGTCGTCCTGACACCAGCTTTACTATACCGCCGCCTGCCAGCTGTAAAAAAGCACTTTTGCAATCGGATGCAATGTGACATCACAATGTGATCACACAAGTGTATGGGCACCATAAGGACAGACATAATTACTGCTACAGTTGCAAGAAAAATTATGTGAATCCTTTGGAATTACCTGGATGTCTGCATAAATTGGTCATAAAATGTGATGCCACAACAATAAACAAACAAAATCTGCTTAAACTAATACCACAAAAACAGTTCTATGTTCTCATCTTTGAATTGAACACACCATGCCAACATTCACAGTGCAGGGTGTACAACGTATGTGAACCCATGGACTAATGACTTCTCCAAGAGCTAATTGGCGTCAAGAGTCAGCCCACCTGGAGTCCAATCAATGAGATTAAAAAAAGCACACTAGTTTTGAGTTTGCTATTCTCAAGAAGCATTGCCTGATGTGAATTATGCCTCGCACAAAAAAGCTCTCAGATGACCTACCATTAACAATTGTTGACTTGCATAAGCTGGAAAGGGTTACAAAAGTATCTCAATATGCCTTGATGTTCATCAGTCCACAGTAAGACAAATTGTCTATAAATGGAGAAAGTTCAGCACTGTTGCTCGTCTCCTTAGGAGTGGCCATCCTGTAAAGATAACTGCAAGAGCAAAATGCAGAATGCTCAATGAGGTGAAGAAGGACCCTAGAGTGTCAGCTAAAGACTTACAAAAATCTCTGGCACATGCTAACATCTCTGTTGATGAATCTATGATGCGTAAAACACTAAACAAGAATGGAGCTCATGGGAGGACACCACGGAAGAAGCCGCTGCTGTCCACAAAAAAAACATTGCTGCATGTTTGAAGTTTGCAAAAGAGCACCTGGATATTCCACAGCACTATTGGCAAAATATTCTGTGGACAGACGAAACCAAAGTTGAGTTGTTTGGAGGGAACACACAACACTATGTATGCAGAAAATAGGTAAAGCACACAAACATCAAAACCTCATACGAACTGTGAAGTATGGTGGAGGGGGCATCATGATTTGGGGCTGCTTTGCTGCCTCAGTGCCTGGACAGATTGCTTATATCAATGGAAAAATTAATTCCCAAGTTTATCAAGACATTTTTTAGGAGAACTTAAGGCCATCTGTCCACCAATTGAAGCTCAACAGAAGATGAGGGATGCAATGGGATAAAGACCCAAAGCACAGAAGTAGATCAACAACAGAATGGCTTCAACAGAAGAAAATACGCCTTCTGGAGTGGCCCAGTCCTGACCTCATCCCAATTGAAATGCTGTGACATAACCTCAAGACAGCGATTCACACAAGATATCCAAGAATATTGCTGAACTGAAACAGTTTTGTAAAGAGGAATGGCCTAAAATTCCTCCTGACCTTTGTGCACCTCTGATATGTAACTATAGGAAACATTTGGTTGAGGTTATTGCTGCCAAAGGAGAGTCAACCAGCTATTAAATCCAAGGCTTCACATACTTTGTCCACCCTGCACTGTGAATAATTACATGATGTGTTCAATAAAAACATGAGAACATATAATTGCTTGTGTGGTACAGGTTGAGTATCCCTTATCCAAAATGCTCGGGACTGGAAGAATTTTGGATAACGGATTATTCTGTATTTCAGAACATTTTTATATTTCAATGAGGTATCTTTCATTTATGATGTATAAACACATCAACCACATGAAATACACACAAATATATTGTATATGTGCAGAAAAGGTTTCAAAACATGAAACAAAGTTTGTGTACTATCTCAGATACGAATTTAAATGCCAAGCAATCATTTTCTTGCACATATTCAGTGGCAGTTACACATCATGTCCCCAGTAGTGATTTAAGAAGAAAAAAAAAAACATTTTTGTTTATTTAAAAAGTACACATAACAGTTCACCAAAAAAAGATGTCGAATGCAAAACGGAGAATCATGGCGAAAATCACTTGAAATGTAGTTCCATTTGAGCATTGAATATACGCTCGGCGAATTGGACTAAACACCCCATTGAAAAACAAAAAACAATTGCGGCAAATCGCACACAGCAAATCTTCAGACATTCACTCTTCGCTTGCAGTGAATTGTCTCCTTTGAATAGGGCGAATCGCTTTTTCGGAGAGCAAATTCACCGTTACGCCGGAGAAATGCCAGAATCACTGTAAAATACGGCCAATCTGAGGCATTGAATACTGGCGACTGTCTGCAACATGATCGCTTGTTTATCACTCTCCATTTGATCACTTTTTGAAGCTTAAGCTCCAAGGAATCTGAAGCTGTAAATCTTCAGATTCCTTCAGAGAGTTCAAGGTAAATCTGATCTGAACGTATGTTAAACCCCTGACAGCTTCAGATCAGATGGATCTTTGGTGCAGCATGTAAGATTTCTGTCAGATACATTGGAGACACTTTCTTCTTCAGATCTTTCTGCCAGATCCATCTGAATCTAAAAAATCAGGCCAAATCTGACTAGTGGATAGGGGCCTTTTGTGCACCTCTCTACCACCTTTGATGGGAGGCTATTCCACTTACCCACTACCTTTTCTGTGAAGTAATGTCTGCTTAAAATTTCCCCTGGACCTACCTGTCTTTAGATTTATACATACAAAACTGCATGTAATAGGCATTGACCACCTAGAAAGAGTGTATTTTAATAAGTAAAGGACTATCAGTCTTGGATATATATATACTCTATTGCGTGAGAATATATTTTTCCATTTCATTGCATGTTGTTACAGAATGTAAATGTTTCTGCGTACATTCAAAGTATAACATTCTGAAGTAATTGAACAATTGCAAATATTATTTAATCATAGCTAAAGAGGTCATGCAGCAGCTAAAGTTAACAGTTTGTCTATTCGACAAGAGAAAAAATGGTATTTAGTGTTACTTATTATCAAATTATTACTCATTATAATAGTGATAAGGAAATGAATGAATATTTCTCACAATCCTGATTAGTCCGGACTAATATAATTTGGTACTTTACCTCTTGGGTGTTTTCTGCTTACTGGGATAGCCAGCTCACCAGTACCCTGTGTGCTGAGTTCACTATCTGGGAGGTAGAAGCTGCAATATGTGCTAATTAGCCACCTGTGTGAATGCTGAATTCAGCAAGTCTCCTCATGGTGTGCCTGCACAGCAATGAAGGAGGATTCTCCTTGCTATTATCCTGCTCTCAGAGCTGGCAGGTATCACTGTCTGTCCATTGCACACACCACACCATAGTTCCTTCCAAATCCAACTATGGCCATCACCATGACAGTCTCTGTCAGCTGACCGCTCTGGATTAGGAATGGCCATCGACCATCGATGATTCGAAAATCATCGATGGTTCATGGCCGATGTCGAATACTTTAGCCATCGATGGGCGAGAACCAGATGGTTTCCCTCCATCGATGGAACAGCAAAACGATTTTTTGCTTTTTTTTTAACTGCCGGGACACGGAGCATAGCTCCGCCCCCCGACACCCACGAATCCCCGCCCCCGTGTTTTGATTGGCCCACAGGCCAATCAAACAAACACAATGGATGACCATTGATATGTAAAAATATCGATGGTCATCCATAGCATAGTTTAGCACTATCGATGGCCAGTTGCAGAATTGCCATCGATGGTAACCATCGATGGCAATGGCAATGATGGCCATCCCTACTCTGGATCTTGTGCAGCAGCAGGTCTGCTGTCAGGCGATCATCTCTACCAATCAGCTAACAGCATACCTCCGAACATGACACTTGCCAGGAGGGACACAATGCTCTGTTCCTGCACTTTCCTGGTAATGTATGATTGCCATCTCCTGTGTTGAACAGGTTAATTTATAAGAAAGTAGGAACAAAGTGGAATTATGGAATTCCATAAAAATTTAATAATAAATATTAAAAAGCATAAAAATGCATGAACATTCAATATCAAACAGTGTATTGTACATCACAATGCAAACTGGCATTTGTATGGGCATATTACCATGAGGACATCATTTGTTGGATCCCATAAGTAGCAGGTAGGCACCAGGTGGCCAATAAGTCCCAGATACAGAGTCCATAGATGGAGTAGGTTCCTCTGATGGGAAGGATGGTAAACCTGGATGACTGATTTTAGTCTGTAGCTGCCTCGGATTGCTTTCCGGATGGGATGAATTGCAGATGGATATCAAGTGTCCTTAATACATGGATTGCCGTGGTGTTGTTTGTGTAGTATGTCCAATTAAAAGAGATCAACGCGTTTCTCTGGGATTAACCTCCCAGCTTCTTCAGGAGCGAAGTAATTGATAAGAAAGGTGTTTCACCACAGGTAACGGCAATCATACATTAAGAAGAAAGTGCAGGAGCAGAACAATGTGTCCCTCCTGGAGAGGGGAGGTTGGGAGGTAATGTAACAGACAAAGGGAATAAGTCTTTCCCACCACCTATTAGTATGATTTGTGCAGTGCAAATATCTTCAGCACGGCCACGCATGTGCAGAAGCACTGCAGCATGGCTGGCCAGGGGGCCGGACCATCAATGTTTCCCATTTGATGGTGGCAAACATATTGTAATCCAACATGTTGTTAATCCTTTGTCTGCAAATTCTGGCCAAAAAATGTTTAGAATGAGGAATTATAGGCCCAACAATCGTACATTTTCAGATTCACATCTGGGAACTGCTGGGTAAATGTATGTTGCACATTACACCCCGGGTACCACACATATCTCACCTGGACATAATTATAAAGGATGTTCATGCATTTGAACCTGAACATTCACATGGCTCTCATCCAAGGCGATGCCCAGGGGAAGTCCGGGGCCAAACAAGCTGTAAACACACAGGATGTAATTCTGGTTGACTCGCAAAGCTGCAACCCACCGCCTGCACGAGCACCCGCCTCGCGCTCGCAAGGCGAATATCCCCGCATAAACATCTATTTCCAACCTTGCATGCGGGGCCAAAATCATTCCATGGTCGCCGACCATCAAATTATTTCTGAAGCGCTCGCAAATCTAGTGACTCAGATTTGCGGCACCCAGATACATGAACAGGGCAGGCAGCTGACATACAGGGACGTCATCTGCCCTATCTGGCACCCGTGTCAAAGAACCGTTTGCATGGGAATGATCAGCGTTTGCGAACTCTGGGCTGCTCCGTGCGAATGGCCAGCGACTATGCAAGTTGCCCTTCCATTTGCCAACAGAACCTGCACATGAGCATAAATGGTTTTGCGCATACACAGAAACAAAACATTGCTCCCCCGTGCGAACGCATGGGAGAGCGAATGAACCAGAATGACCTCCAGCATGTGAAACTTCTGCGTAACTTGATCTGCATACGTTGCTCCTCCTGTCCCTCTCTGCCACATTCAGAAACATGACCTCTGTGATGAGCCATTCAAAAGCATCCCCTGTTGCGGGTACACCATACTGTAATACCTACAATTTCAAGACGGTATGGAACACTTCTTAATAGGAGTCCTAATAAACTAATTGGAATCATCTCTCTCACCTGTCGGGTGTGGTATAGGGTTCCGACAGTCGGGATCCCGACAGTCATTAGCCCGATGTCGGGATCCCAACTGGCCAGACTCAGACAGCATGGCGAGCGCAACAAAGCCCCTTGCGGGCTCGCAACACTCGCCGCTTCTATGGGGGTCGTGGAGCCCCACGGGGGAGAATAGCTGGTGGCTGTCGGGAACCCATTGTCGGTGTTTTAACAGTCGGAATCCCGACGTCGGGTAAATGACTGTC
The DNA here is from genome assembly GCF_055691185.1 of Crinia signifera. Lineage (NCBI taxonomy): Eukaryota > Metazoa > Chordata > Amphibia > Anura > Myobatrachidae > Crinia > Crinia signifera. The sequence continues at coordinate 191,258,779 of NC_139217.1, forward strand.
AAGATCCTGTCCAGAACCCCTCTGTCAGTGGTATTTTGGAAACAGATTTTTTTGCAGTTTTGTCCTTCATCTTGTTACTCACCCAAGAGTGTTGTATGTTGGTGTTAGGAGCAGCGCGGGCTGCGCGGCTCCGGGGGCCCGTGGGCGACGCGCCCCGGCTGTTGCTAGGTGGCCAGGACGCCCTCGCGTCATTCCCGTTGCGCTTCCGCCGGATGCGGGTGCAAGTAGCACTGCTCTGGCTAGTCTTTCTCCCTGCGCCCCGGCTGTTGCCAGGCAGCCGGGACGCCGCCGCGTCATCAGTCCCGCACTTCCGCCGGACGTTGACGCGCGCTCAGCGGTGTCCTCTCAATTCCTTCCTCCTCTGCCGCAACGGTTGCCTAGGCGGCGGGGGACGCCAGGCGGCCGCGGAGAGGAGGGGACAGTCTGCAGCTGATTTGCAGCAGCTGCCGGGGATGCCTTTTGGCGCCCTATTTAAACTCCCAGGCACCACTCTCTGACGCCGGTGATAGTCCTTCCTTGCTTGGTCAGAGTGCTCCCGATTCCCTGGTCTCTGGTGGTCTTGGCTCCTGTCCTGCTTCCAGCACTCCAGTGTCTGTTCCTGTGTTGCTGCTGAGGATTAACCCTTTTCGTTCTGTTTCCACCTCTCTCAGATAAGTGGGGGGTTATCCTCATCTCATTTTGTTCCTGGTCATTCTTGTAATATTTGTAATACCATCCTTGAGTATTGTTACTCCTGTATGCCATTTCGTGTTATGTACCATCCTTTGAGTATTGTTACTCCTGTACTCGTGTTATTGTTCTTATACCATCATTTGAGTATTGTTACTTGCATATATCGTTTATTGTTGCTAATACCATCTCTAGAGTATTGTTACTCCCAGTGCCTTGCTGGCAAGTTCTATCGTCTCCTAGTCTAAGGAGTCCTCGCCTGTGGTTACAGTTAGTATTTCCCCTTGTCCTCCGTTGGCCTTGACGGGCGCGTTGTCACAAGTAAGACCTGGTGGCATCGGGGGCGGAGCCTGACTAACGGGCTCTGTCGAACGAGGCTATTATAGGTGAAGCCTTAGCCCTTGCACGCGTCCGTCAATTCTATCCGGAGGCAACGGAGTTAGGGTTGGCGGGGACTCTACGGATCCTAACAGTTGGTGCATAGTAAATCCCCCACCCCTCCAATGTTATATGGAATTTGACCCTAAGGCTAGTTTCACACACTCCGGTTTTGACCAGACGGCAAAAAGCCAGATACACTTTGTCTGGCTTTTTGCCTGACAGTTGTTTCTTTCACATGCACCGGCTCCGTGAGCCGGTGCTGTGTAAATTTGTGGGAAGAAACTAAAGTGACATCAGTTTGGGGGCGGTGGAGAGCTAAAACCGCACATCAAATGACCATTGTGTGTGAGGATGGCCACGGCACGGCAGCCATCCTCTGCAGTGGTAAGATCCGGCTGCTACCCGGCGGTCGTGCCGTGACTGTCCTGTATGAATGGACACATAGGCTGGTTTCACACACTCCGGCTCCTGCTGGACGGTGAAATCCCGCACGGCCAGGGAGCCGTGCCGCACACAGTAGATTATCATGGAGGGGATGGCCACAGCCCTTCCAGTGGCGGGATCCGGCTGCAGCCGTGCGGCCGGGCCGTGGCCGTCCCGTGTAAATGGACAAAATAGTGTCCATTCACAACTAATGTGTGCGGCACGGCTCCCTGGCCGTGCTGGATTTTACCGTCCGGCAGGAACCGGAGTCTGTGAAACTGGCCATAGCAGTCCATTACTCACTGCAGGCAGGGCCGGCACCACCACTAGGCAGGACTAGGCATTTGCCTAGGACGCCGGCCACTGGAGGGCGGTACCGAGCCGCCGAGGTACCAGAAAGCATCCCTTCCTGCCCGGCGTGAATCAACACTGCCCCCCCCCCCCGCGCGCCGCCCGCTCCCTGCTGCGGGGATTTCAGCGAGGACGGAGAGGACTCGCAGCACCCGGAAGCTGTACATTGCAGCAGGTACAGCGTAGCATTGTAACAGCAGGTACAGCGCTCCGGGGGGTGGGGGGATGCGGTCGCCGCTGTATAGGCCGCAACCCCCACCCCCCCGCCATGCCGCAGTAAGTATTGTCCGCACCCTCCCCCCCCCTCCGGACGGGCAGCGCGGGGGGTCTTGCCGGCCCTGACTGCAGGGATGGCATGGCTTTTAAGCTGTGCAGTGTTTTGCCGTCCGGCGGCAGCCACAATGTGTGAAAAAGCCCTAAGGTTGTGTGTTTTAGCATTTTTTTAAGATTCTGCACAGTAATAACATTTAGTATTGACAAACTTAACCTATAACATTTTAAACTTTTTATTTTTTATATGGAATTCCATCATTTGAATTACGGCTAATGAATTAAAATTTTAATAAAATGTATTGTAAAATATACCATTCTAGTACTAATAATAATTTTGTTACAAGCCACCATTCTGTTTCACACAAACTTAGAAATGACTGTTTGTAGTTATTATTAACATATTTGTATTTTTTTTTTCAGACGCTTCTATTTCTGGTTTGAATATATATTTAAAATAGAAGTCAATACAGTAATTGGCATGCTGGAAAAAAATATTGTAATTCAGGCACTGAAGACATTTGATGTGTGCTAACAAGTTTGAATGTAAGCCTTGCGTTTATGCTGCTCATTGAGGTCTGTCACTAATTTACTGCCAATTTACTGTATGTGAGTGCCAAATTAATGGGAATGAATCCTAACATTCAGAGTTTTGCTTTTCTCAGCCCTGACTTCTTTTACTGTGGTTTCTGTTTTAAGGGTCCTTTTCATTTGTTTTCATATCTTCACTGGGAAGAAGGTAAATTATATTGTTACTCCTCATTCTGTGGATTCATTTTATTTACTAATGCTATTAGAATTTTTTTATAATTCAATCATGTGTTTGATTTTTGCAAATTCAAGAAAATATAATTAGATTACAATTTCTTACCTTTTATACAATGTAACTAGAAGGATTCGCTACACCATCCAATATATTGTCTCTGTCCAGAGATGATGAGGGACTTGTCTTGGTGGCAGTGGACCTAGTCTCCTTATTTTTTGCAGAGGAGCCTCCCTGGCTTAGCCATGTATTAATCCATTGAACATCACAGACTACTTAGTGGGAAGGAGGATGCAGGAATGAATGTAATGGGACACACAACTAGTCACTAGTGGACTCCTTCAAGTTTCCGGGGACTACAATCTCCCAGGACGTTAAAAGTGAGCCCAACACTGATACTATTTCTGGAAAGTTCAGCAGAGGCAGTACTTCCTTAGGCAACTGAGGAAACTCAACATCTGTTCCTCTTCTACTCCGCGATTGTGGAGTCTATACTATGCATCTCGATACTGGCTTGGTAAATCTCAATCCGACATACACTGTAGCCTTGTGGAAGGAGAATCACTAACAGATTTCAAGTTTTCAATAATAATTTAGAGTTATTTATAGTTATTTCCAAACATAGCACAATTACATTTTTACCCTTTATTCAAAATGTAATAGATTCTATTGCCGTTACTAGCAAAATGTCAGCCCCTCCTCTCCTACTAGAAAAACTCCAACCTCCTCCTTAACTAACTATGTATTCAAAATACAGGGCTTGGTTCTTATGAAGACTTCTAGTATCCCATTTTCTACCCCAACCTCTTAGTCGAAAATTGCATGATTTCTATGGCATCAATATGTCATTGAGGGTGATGTAGGCCCCAAAACTATGATGTTGTCTTGGCTGCTTTGACCTACCCTATCTCAACCACCCCCACCGCCTTCCCCACACACACACCATTTCAATATTTTATGAAAGCCTCAAACCTTCTTTAGACCTTTCTTGTTATGGGATGGCCTTTATATAACATTGTTTTCTTCTTTTTTCTTCAAAATGTGTGATGTATATTTTATGTACTGTTATCTTTGTCGTGATTTCTCCCTTCCCGATTTGTATCTCTCTTTTGCTTGTTGTACCCCTTTTTCCTCTTGCCTTATAAAATCCTAAAAAAAAAATTATTGATGCAAAAAAAAAATCATTGATACTTTTGTTTTGTTTCACATTTCAAATTTTAAAAGTTTCATTAGGAGCAATAAAATCCTTCACATTTTCTTTTCTGTACCCTGCAAGAATTGAAATGTGCTTTGTATAAAAAGTTGACATATTTGCATCACATATATGGGACATAAAATCATTAGACTACTCTCTATAACATAATATGGATTTGCAGTTCCACCAACGCATTATCTAAAGTGACTTTTTATTACATCTATGAAGGTCATAATTAAGATCGATTTTACTGGAAACATAGTATTGTAATAATCTTCTGAGTTACAATGTGCAATTTGTGAAGCTAGCCGACAGCAATCTGTAGTTCTAGTCAAAGTACTCAAAACATCTATAATGTTTTGTATATTTTATGAAGTATTTTTACTGTACACAAACTTTATTGAATATTAAAAAAAAATGGGAATCTGTTTGAACCTTAAAGAGAAAGCATGCGCACATTACACTCATTTCTACGGATAAAAACAAAGCGCTAAAATAATTGCAATACCATTAGAAAATAAAAAATGTAAAATTAAAAATAAGTATAATAATGTATACAGCTCTTATTTTGTTATTGTGCCTGGTCCAGGTAAACGGTAACAGTACTTTTGCTGTAGTGCAGTGGGGAGAATGCAGATGAGGGGAAAGGGTGCTAGCTATCCCTTACTATTGTTTTCAGTCAGCGGTTTTTCTCCCTCCCGGCGTGGTGTGCCTTCCGGTTTCGCAGGTCTGTACTTCCGGTATCCTGTGGAGCGTGTTTCCTTGCTCTCCAGCGTGTTTCATGCTCTAAGGAACCTATTTATGGATAGGGGGTGTTGGCTCTGTACTACTTTATTTGATAAGTTAAAAAACTGAAGTTTCAGGAAATGATGTCATTTTTTTGGCGGCAACCATGTGCCTGGGTATTCTATGATATTGCAGTTAGTATCTATATGTTTTGGTTATGTTTTATATGGGTAAAAATTAGCATTTATAAATAAAATGAAGGGATTTTTCCTATAAAAAGCTATTTAGGTCTATTTGTATGTTTAACCCTTGAGGATGTAAGGTTTGTATTGAGTAGATCCACCTTGTTTCATTTTGTAATAGAGACTTTACATAATCTCCTCCTCTCCAATGTCTGTTTATTTTTTGAATGGCCATGAAATTTAAAGATGATGGGTCTTTATTATGTTTTTTGGACAAGTATTTTGACACATTGTGAGTCATTAGACCCCGTTTTATATTATATATGTGTTCTCTCATCCGTATTTAGAATTTTCTCTTTGTTTGCCCTATGTACTGTAAACCACAAGGGCATTCTAGAATTATGCTCGTTTCTGTTCGTGTTCATTAAGGACATTAAATACTCTCGAGTCATGACTGCATTTCTAGCAGTCTTGACTTGGGAGTCATGACTATGGTCACACTTTCACGGCCAGAGTATTTAGACAGGTATATTTACCTTCTAAGTGTTTAGCAAGACTGACATGCTTGTGTGTGCTTTGCCTGCAGTTCAGGGATCCAGCACTCACATGGTGCATCTGTATCAGCGATCCAGCAGTCTCCCAGCACGGCAACTGCCGCACATAAACACCAATTCATGCCTGTCTGTCAGTCCCTGTCTCCTGTGGCTTCCACGCTGCCGCCATTATCATAGCCATGTTCCATGTGCTTTGCAAACAGTTTTTCACGCCATTCCTGAACATGGGAGCAGCCACGTTCTTCCTGGTCACTTGGTATTTCTCAGCCTATCCTGTGAGGCTCCCAGCAGTGCTTATTGCCCAGCCAATCACCACTTCCCTGCTGATATATAGGCAGGGCTGGCAACATAAATCTTGGGCCCTGTACAATTATATTTCTGGGGCCCCCACCTAATCCCAAATCCACACAACCCTCTTCGGATTCAGTATTAAATCGCGGCGGTCGGGATGCCAGCGTTCAAAATCCTGTCGCCGGAATCCCGACCGCCGAAATCCCGATAAGGGGGGGGTGTGGATCGCCCCCCCTTGCGGGATCGCTGCGCTCGCCACACAGTGGGCAAGCTGGTGTGTGCCGCTCAGATGCGCCTGACGTGCAACATGTGGTCTTCTCTATGTAGGGAAGACCACACGGAAATTAAGGAGCGGATGGCGGGACTCAGATCCCACATTGGACCTTCGGAACAACCTGCTCTGAGACATTTCCGCAAGTTTAAACATGGATTGTCAACACTTAGATATAAGATAATCGGTCACATCCCCAAGAGTCTTATAGGTGGTGATCATGACAGAATGTTACTGCAGCGTGAGTCGCAGTGGAGCCACCACCTCAATACAGTAGCACCTTTTGGCCTGAATGAAGCCTATAGTTTTTTATAGGCTCCATTTATTATATATTGTAGCTGCTGGTATTTCATGTGAGCTTATACAATTGGATCTATTTCTGGCACTTCTGCGTGTTGTTTCCAGCAATTGTGCTTTGTGATATAAAGATATTTGTACTTATGCATTGAATTGCCTGATATGGAAATAACCGGGCAATTTGATTGGCAGGTTAATATGATAATGCTGTTATATTATCTCATTCTGTGCCACTAGCATTTTAAATAATGTCACTTTGACATAATTGAAACCGGACAAACAGCGGGAAGCTGACGGCCCGCTCATGGTGCTGGGAAGGTTATATAGGTATGTAATTCTGTATGTGTCTGTTGAGTTTGAAAACGGTCATTAAAGATCAAAACGTTACCCCCGGACCTCGGTGTCTGTGTATTATTGATTAAAAGTCCTGCAAGTGCCATTGTCTCTCCATTGTTATATAGATATATAAATATATTGATATATATCTATCTATCTATCTATCTGTATATATATATATTTATATATATATATATATATATATATATATAGAGAGAGAGAGAGAGAGAGAGAGAGAGAGAGAGAGAGGTTTAATTAATCAGACAGATTATTATCTTATTTGTAAAATATAAAGATTCAATTGTACATTAATCACAGAGCGAGACTATTCTATTACAATACATTACATTGTGCATTTTATTTGCATACATTTATTATATTTACAAGTTTACATTAATATGAATAGGACAAAGAGAAATTAGTAGTTTGGAGATTGATAAGAAAATAGAAACCTTAAAGTGAGAAAATGGATTGAATAGTTTTACCATAATTGTAATTATGTATGATAAAATAGTCTAGTGCTCAGTGTATATTACTGCAAATATATTTTGTAATTTACAGGTAATTACTTTTGTATATAAGTCTTTAATCAACTAGTACTTATGCTTTTTATGATCCTCTACTGGAATATAATTGGAGGTGCTGATATTTCCAAATGAAATATCTATTACTATTCTAGTTAGTATAGAATCAAATTATACTCAATCATAAGAGCATTGGATTTTCCTTGCAATTGCCTACCAAGGGTCTCTGATTATACAAAGTAAATTGAAAGAGTTTTGATTAAGTATATTGTGTTGTATGTGTTTCACTCCGACCCTCTAATTTAGATATAAACAAGAATATATTAGTTTCTGCATTCACATAAGCTACATGGACTACACCTGCTACAGTACTTTGTAGAATTTCTAATAACCATCTGCACATTTCCTTGGCACCATAGAGATAAATATATACATTTTTATATACCGCACAGTAATGTAATGTACACAAGGTGTGATTCTGACAAACTCTCTATTCGATTTTGACTATATAGTCAAAAACAAATCGAAATTGAACGGTTTTCAGCCGCATTTGATCCCGATGTGAACTCCTGTTTAGTGGAAATAAAGCAACAAAAATGGACTGTGCAGGCAAGACTATATAGTACAGATCTGTACTATACTCTCAAAATGTAATTCGCTTTGCTTACTGTGCGATTTGATCCTGAACAAATCGACATCGAAGGTAACAAGTACATTCTCACACATACCTCCCAGCTGTCCTGATTCTTGTGGGACAATCCTGTTTTTTAGGACTGTCCCACCTTCCCTCCCACGTCCATCATTGTCCTACAGTGGTGGGGAAGGGGGCATTGGGAGGTTCTCCCTCCCCCCGTCACTCACTGCTTAACAAAGCAGCAGGAAAAAAGATGCTATGCACATGCGCACAGCATGCACAGCACAGAAAGTGGAACCAGGGGCATGCCAGTAGCTCACAGAGCACTTGCCCTGCCCCTCAATGATGAAAACATAAGGCATGGCTCACAATAGTGTCATTATTGCAAGCCATGCAAGGGAGATCTCCTGATTGAAAAAGCCGCCCGGTGAGAGGCGAAATGCATTTTTTGAAAGGAGATTTACACACTCCAGGTTGGGCTGCATTCACCGATACCCCCATGTGAGGACCCCGACTCAGCAACTCTGCTCTCATTCCCCTCTCCCTGCCACAAAGGACAAGAGGATAGATGGTGGCTCTGGCATCTTATCCGCTTCTGCCCATCAAAAAGGTTCAGGGGACAGACGGCGGCTTTGGCTTCCTCCCCGCCCGGCTCATGCTTAAACTGAGCCCAATATCATTTGGACTGTGACGGAGCTCCAATAATAAGTGGCAGCCATCTACTCCATCCCTGCCCGGCTACACTGCTATTGAGCCCAGCAACATTTCGGCTCTAGCAGCCATCAACTGCATACTATATTCTGATGCCGGATGATCTCTGTCGACACTAAAGTCAAACTAGCGCAGCCATAAGAAGAAAAAGTGTACCATCATTAAAAGTACGGGACATCAGAATGGGTGCAATTGCCCCTAACAAGCATTACTTGCAAAACTTTTCCAAATGGGAATTTTCATACTAAGGACTGCTACAAACCATCACCTTCAAGGTAATTTGATATATTAGAATCATACCAAGTTAAGCTTCTCAATTGGAGACTGCATTATTGAGAGACATTATTCTCCCAAACAGAGCTCCTTTATAAATTAATTAGAAGGATATTTCACTATGAGTAGTTTATGCACGATTGGCATTTATTAACTTGCATTGATACTGATTATTGTATTGTATTTTTATTGTATGTATGTATGTTTTTGTAATACATTTTATTTTTAATTGTGTGTACCTTTGAGCGCTCCATGCCTTGTCTTTTTTCTTGTTGTGTAAATTGGAGGTTGGCATTCCTCCAGCGTGGTGGCAGCAGGGTAGCACACTACACCCCCACATTCCCTTAGCGCCGAGACACAGTTTCTGTTGTCATTTGTATGTGTAATCGAAGGGAAGAAAAAAGTACTCTCTTCTTTTGGGGGCACGCTTAGAATTAAAACTTAACGTTTAATTATAAATTCATTTAAAATTGTTTTAGGACATAACTGGACAGACACACATAAAACATACAAATGCTCTAGATACTCTGCTTTTGAGTTCTATATTGATTGTGGATTGGTTTATATTAAGGTAAGAGTTCACCTATTTAGGGAGAATTCTCTATAATCGCTGCCAATCTCACACAATTGGGGTGCCACAATCTATATGGAGTGGACCGCGAATATTTTTTAATTTTCCTTACATTACACCATAATATGATAAATGATTATCAGGTCACTCTGGTGTGATAAGCCAGGGAATATACCTGAGAGAGTGCCAGTTGGTACAGTCAATTGTAAGTGCAAAGATATAAGGTAGAGAAAGAAGAGGAAATTGGTGTTAGTACACCCCTGCAGTTTGTTTGTTGCAACGGTGACTGCTGCTGATTGCTCTATCCGGCCTGGCTCAACCAGACCTTACAATTGAGCGGGTCTATCCGAGCTACAGTTGCAGATTCGGGTTTGAAAAAAGTTGGGGTGTTCAGACTCTCAGTGTTAGAGTGGGTGACTCCCTGGTTAGCAAAAGCCCTTGCAGGGAAATCTACCCCAATCAGTGAGATGTCAACCCAGAAAGTGTGTAGCTTTGAAGAAAAAGTTAGTCATTTGTATGTGATATATTAAATTTTAGTGTGTAAACTATATTGATTTCATTATTGATTTATATACCAAGCGCCTAGTGGTATTGTTCTCCATTTTTGTTTTGCTAAAAGAGGGCAACATCCCTCCGCCACAGAGGCTGCTAGTTTATAATACACACAGCACTCACCCATAGCGCCACAGACACTCTCCTGGTTTTTTAAGGGAAAATATAGACCTGCAGTGCCTACCAATAGAAAGAGAACGTAGAGAGGTAGATTAATACAGAAGAGTGGCAAGTAGTGGGAAAGCAACCCCCACCGGTTTAGGGACTGCTGCTTCTTGTATGGAAGTGACCGGGGGACTACAAGTGAGGTAGAGAAAGATGGTATTACTACTATCCCTTTCCTGACAGGTGAAAACCCCTGTTGGTGTTATACCAGTGCAGGGTGTTTACCTTTAGTACTGGGGATGAGTGCGTACCGGTGAAAACGGGGAGGAATTATGTACGGAGAAAGAAAGCTCAGCCTCTTATCCTGGGGAATACGCTGCTGCTCCCCACTTGCCCAAGGGTATTGGTGGGGTTGAGCTGCACTCTTAGTGACAGCGGGGGCTGATGTAGTGGGAAGTTCGAGCGGTGGGGACAGAGTTCATGTTCCGCAATGCTGGTCTGGGAACACCCCCATGCCGGACCATGATTGGCTGGTGGGCAGGGCTAAGTCCCAGTCTGGGGGCGGAGCTCTGGATGTAAACAAACCCGCCCCCGAAGATCAGCGTGGTGAGTATAATTTGCCTCTACAGGTACCGCACAATAGATTCTACTGAAGAAGGGGACCGATCTATCAAGGCAAGTGAGTTGGAATGTATGGGCTCTGTCGGCAAAAAAGTTTACTGTAAGTGTGTGTGTGTGTGTGTGTGTGTGGGTTTTTTTTTAACTAATTTGTACTTCTGGAGGGCTACTAGTCCCAGCTGGCCCTTTATTGCCCCATATGCTGGGACTTGTGGTTCTCCAAGTCCCTGCCTGCGGTGCTGGTTTGCTGGGACTTGTAGTGCCACAGCAATACACAATAGTTTTTGTTTTGTTTTTTTACACTATAATCAGCTCGATGCCCCCTGTCAAGGACAGCCCCGGGCTTCAGCATGGGCAGGTAAGTTCTGGAGGGGGGACCCCTTCTTTGGGGGGTCCCCACTTCCCCAGGACCCCTGTCCATGCTGACTGGTCAGGGGAGAATGCTTTGGATGGAGGGAATTGTATAAAAAGTCTCCCGCCAGCTGTGGCATTACCCTGCTGGCTGGTTGGGCCCGTGCTGGTACTTAAAATACAGGGGGACCCCTACTCATTTTGTCCCGTGTATTTTGGGAACCAGGACCGGCCCTTGAGCCTGGTGCTGGTTTTATATGATTCTGGGGACCCCTATTTGTTTTGCCCCATGATGTTATGAAACCAGGACCGGCTCTTTGAGCCTGGGGCTGGTTATGCTCAGGAGGGGGGGACCCTATGCCATTTTTATTTTCACTTTGTTTTTAAACCAAAATCGCACATGTCTGAAAATGTGCACATTTTCATGACTAAAAATAGCACTTTATATCACACTTTATCGCGCTTTTTTGCCACATCTCATTAAATATGCAAAAATTGGGCCAATAATACGATTTTAAAAAGTGTGATTTGGTGCGATTTCTAAAAGTGCGATAAAATTGCACTTCACTAAAATCTCCCCCATGATGTCCAACAAAAAATAAAACATTTGATAATCCTGTTTTTCCCTATTTGTGTGGAAATTTACTAATATGGGAGTTCTATTTGTCATGGGATGTTGCTATGTTTAATATATAGGGGGAAATTTACTAAAGGAAATTTGTTTAAAATAGGTGTATTTGTATTTAGAAATACACTTATTTTTGACATTTACTATCCCGAAAATACTGCAATTCGTATTTGAATTGATAGCACATCAATACGAATACGAAATGCCGTATTTTCGGGATAGTAAATGTAAAAAATAAGTGTATTTCTAAATACAAATACACCTGTTTTTTTACAAATTTCCTTTAGGAAATTTCCTCCATAGTATCTGATTGCTTGCCCATAGCACTATCCCATTTGAAATAGAACTCCCATCTTAGTAAATTTCCCCCATCAAGCACCGATTTATCTTAGGCTACAGTACTGTATGCAGCAGAAAACCGCTCTCCAGGGCCGCCGACAGGGGGGTGCTGTGGGTACAGCTATCGAGGGGCCCGGGCAGCTGCCCACAGTGACACACCCCCGCAAACTGCCTCCCCCACCCGGCTGCCCCCCAGCCAGGCATGCACGATACACAGTGCAGCCTGCAGAGCACCGAGCCTAGGACACAGAGGGGCTTGGCGCTCTGCAGGCTGCACTGTGCCTGTGTTGTGGCTTGTGTGTTCACCGAGAGCGAGGTCAGCTGAGGTGAGTTCCGGGGAAGGGGGGCGTGGGTGCGGGGGGGGCTTGTGTTGCGGGAATGGAGCGCGGGGGGCCGGACTGAAGGTCAGTCCCGGGCCCCAAAATTACTAGTGGCAGCCCTGCCGCTCTCCATACATGTGCACAAAGAAAAGGCCGAAAACAAGCATTTACATATTATTGTAGCTGCGACTCTGGCAACAGATGGCAGCACCACCTCTGAATCAGGCCCAATAACATCCATAGGTCACTTTCTTTAAAAAAATCCTCTCTTTCAAACAAAAGTGCATCCATCATTATAGGTGAGGAAAATACTGGGCATTATATTATTATTACTGTGTAAGATGTGTAGAGGTTAATCTCGGTAGTCGTAATTCAGTGGTCCTCAAACTTGTTCAGGAAACCACACGGTTCACGTTTTCTAGGTCACCCCACAGGTGAACTCACTGCTGACTGACACATTTCAAAAAACCACAGATAGAGCAAATTATTTCACTTTATTCCTTTGAGGAGACCTGCAAATCATGCACTGTGTGGGGTCCTGAAGACCGACTTTGAGAACCTGTGTCTTACTGTATAGTATACACAGAGGACAAGCCCCAGTCCACAGCATCCCTATTGGCTTTTTGGCACATTGTTTTTAATAGTTATAATCTCATTAATAAAATACAAATGAGTCTGTAGAAGTTGTCAAAGAGAAATGTATTGGAATGCCACATCAAGGACTTCAATCACAATTTAAAGGGTTCAATTTATCAATCAGATACATTTATTTAAACAGAGAGCAAAATATCAGTGAACTAAATATAAAAACACACTTTCCCTCAAAAAGCAAACAAATAATATAGCTACTGCTATAATTATATACAATACATATCTACTTTGCTTACTTCCAGTTACAGGCTATATTTATGAGTATCATGAATTTATATCCATTTTACAATTAAATCCCAAGACCAGTTACTAATGCCTTTAATGCCTGTTTTTCATTAGTTCATATTAAACGACTCATTGCCGCAGTTTTTACTTGAACAACCTTCTCATAAAATCTAGTTAGGCATAATAGTGATATTGCATAATAAATTGAAGGAATTAAACCATGCAGAAATATCAGCCTGCATTGTACATTTAATTTATTTTTTAGAGTTCAGTTATCATTTGTAGTCCTATAGGTTTGAATTTTAAAAATTATAGGGATACTCTGTCAAAAACAACATATTTTCATTTCAGTGCCTCCATCTTTCAATATATAGTTAAAATATTATTGGACTGTTTTACTATACAGGTATTGAGGTACAAAGTTAAAGCACCATTAATTTATCAGAGATTCAAAGAACTACAACAAAATTTAGCCTTCAGTTATTATTTACTCTACATTGCAAAAATTAGTAGCTTCTTTTATAAAGACTACACCGCAATAAAAAAACACGTCACAGTATCAGCTCAGGAATGTAAGCCAATGAGTAGTGAGAAATATTTTTTAATTTTTTTTTTGTTTAAATCATCAACAGTATTATTAGCAGATAATGAAATTATTTTTCGGGGTACAGGAAGGAGAAAAGGGGGATAAGGGAGGAATACATAAGGGAGATCCAATAAACATAAGACAAAAGCTATAACAATTAAAATGCAGAAAAAAACACACAAGCATATGACATAAACAATATAATTTTAAGGAGCATCACTTTCACTGAAAAGGAAAACAGTTAGTCAAATGGGTCTTGTGAAGCAGCTGGACCCCTTCTCCCTCTGAGCTAAACTAATTCCAGGCAATCTACTTCATGATTGTTAAGGAACCCATGGATTAAAATGTCGCAGAGGCAGTCTTCATTTCCAAGTGATACTGAACCTTGAGACATAGTGATTTATTCAGACCTGCAAATTTGCTGGCCAGGCAATAATCGAACAACGCGTACGTATCATAGTACACACGCAAAATCCTGCTACTTTTTTATTACTGTCATGCGCAAGTTGATTGACAGGAAGCTGGCATTTGTGGGCGGTAACTGACCATTTTCTAGGAGGGTCATTATTAGATCTTTTGTGAAACTGGCTCCAAGTTTTTGACAAATATTAACACATAATTTGCTAGGGAAGTGCCGAAGACACTGGGGGTATTCAATCCCTGGTCCATTTCTGTTTTGCACGACCGTATATCGCCAGGCGGGATTCAATGTCCCACCTGGCGATCGGCGAAAAGAGGGCATTGCCTTGGAAAAGGAGGTGTTGTCGTGGATTATCGAGATTCGGCCTTGATCGTGACAATTTACTGCCGTTATCGACAAAATGGGCTTGACATCTTTTAAAGTTGGGCCCATTTTGTCTATCTGCCTCTTCAATGCTGTCGGGCAACTCAAAGGGAGTATTCATTCCCTGCCACTATTTCCGATGGGAGAAATAATGGCGGGGATTGAATATCCCCATTGACTGCCTAGGTGCCCTTTAACTTAAGGCAAGCTTAAAATACAAAAATATGTATGTATAAATGTATGTACCATATGTTTGTTTTCAACAGACTCCTACATGGCTTGATGGATCTGGACCAAACTTGGTACACATACCCTTAATTTACCATCTTAATTTACTGGCAAGGTTTAAACTATAAAAATCCAATCCCTTTGGGGCCAGGGTCATATGTTTGATGCAGTACCAATTGTGATGAAACCAATGCAAGGTGATCCAGTCTGAACTCAGAGTTTTGCGCCAGTCAAAACTTTGACCAGGGAATCTGCTCTGGATATTCCATTGGGTGGATTTGGATGAAAAGTTCACAGATTGGTAACATTGGATTCCATAATACATACTAGGTGGCTGGGTCCCAGTCAGACCTCCCATTGATGTGCAATGGCCAAACCTTTGAACCAGGGAGCCTGTTATGGGCCTGTTACCACAGATGGATTTGGAAGAAATCTTCAAACAGTGGTAACTTTGGTTTCCAGAAGACATACTATGGGGTTGTTAAAGACAGGGATGTTTGTCACTCGCACAGGACTCTCCTCTCATATGAGGGACAAATTGGACCCGCCAGAGGTGACCAAGTTTGATATATATATTTATTTCAACAAATGGGGAGGTGTGCTACCACTAGACAACAATAGATTTGACTAATGTTTCAAGAAAGAAAAGAGAAAAAGATTGTCAATGGTGTGGTGCACCTTAAAGGATCTCTCAAAATAAAATCTAACCTTTATTAGTTTGTTTAAAACTTGCGAAATATAAAACACACACAAAACATAATAGAAGTGACTAACAAAGAACGAATCAGTGTGTTAAAATTCGGCTTGGCAGGGAATCTCTAGGTTATAGCATTCCCTGCCAAGCCAGAATGGTTGCAACAATTGTTACTATTTCACATATACGCAGTTGCAACATATAAATTGTTGCAATATCAAGGGAAACATTCTAAACCTTTTTCTGATGACCCATCTCTTGATCTCCCTATAAGACCACGATAAGACTTTTTTGGCATCACACAACATTTATTCTGCACCAGTGGAGATATGAGCAGCAGTGAGTAGGCAGTATAACAAGACACTAAAATTATAACATTAGTATATATTTATTTACAAAGTGTCAATTACAAGAACCTGAGAAATAAATATACATATACCACTCTAAATCGATAGTGCATTGCCAGGAAGCCACCAAATTTTAACACACTTATTCATTCTTTATTAGTCACTTCTATTATGTTTTGTGTGTTTTATATTTCGCAAGTTTTAAACAAACTAATAAAGGTTACATTTTATTGTGAGAGATCCTTTAAGGTGCACCACACCATTGACAATCTTTTTCTCTTTTCTTTCTTGAAACATTAGCCATACTATGGGGTTGGTATTGGTCAGACCTCATATTAGAAAGTGCTGAAAAACTTTGCAAAGGCAGCCTGCTCTGGGGCTTTTACTGGATGGATTTGGAAGAAAACTTCAGATTGTTCACATTGGATCCCAGAAGACATAATAAGGTTTTGGGGTAGGTACCACCTCGCCTCATGTGACAGCCAAAACTTTGAGTTGAGTTGAGTTTCAGTTAAATGAGCACTTGTTCCTAAATATTTTTAATCAGGATCCATTTAATTTTGCAGATAGCAATTTTGATTGCTTTCATTTAAATATTTCTGATTTGATTTACATCATTTTATCCATGTGTGCTTAATGGACCTGTAACTTCCTTCAAAACCATCTATCCCCCTACCAATGTGCCAGCTTCTATCACTTCACATAACCTTTAGTTTAAAAACGCATTTGCTCTTCTCTTTTGCCTCCATCTGGAGAGAAGTAATTTCTCATTCTAATCTCTCCTAGTCTGCCATGTTCTTCATTTACTTTAATTAAATTATGCATCAAATACCAAAATATACTACAGTGCATTTCCACTAAAACATCTAAACATTGTAATTGGACCGCAAAAATTTGATACCTACAGTACATAAATATAATACGTAGTTAAGCTCTTTCTTTAAGAAGGTAAAACTACACTCATTTAGAAAATTACCAGTTAATCTGCATAATACAATTATGTATACGGTCACTAGGTCAACAAGCATTAGGTTGACCACTGAAGGTTGACATGCTTGAATGTCAACATGACTGAAGGGTGACATGGGTTAGGTCGACAGGGACATTAGGTCGACACAAGCATTATACCAAACAACAATAAAGTGGGAATACTCTATCTATCACCAGCGCTTACACACAAAAAGGAATAATACTTTAAGGGTAGAGTGGCACTGCCAGGGCCGGTGCTACCCACTCAGCGAGGGATGCAAAGCAGGGAGGCGCCAGGCTAAAGAGGCGCTCCCCCTCCCCGCTCTGCATCCCCGCTGATCACTGCTCTGCTCAGTTGTGCTGCTGCTGCCTGTGAAAGCGCAGGACAGGCAGGCAGCAGCGCCGGCAGCTAGAAAAACCTCCCACCACCACCAGTCCCACTCCCGTTTAAAAGCATTAAAGTCAGCGCCGCTGGTCCCGAAAAAAGGGGTGGAGCTTCACGGGACATAGGGGCGTGACTAATCTGGGGAAATGGGCGGAGCTATGTTGGAGAGCATTTCCTGTGTCAAACTGGCAGCCAGTAAGTGGGGACAATCAGTAAGATAATGAGTGTGTGTTGTGTGTGTGTGGGGGGGGGGGGGGGCATTATTTGTAGAAGTGGTGCAGCTATTGGGAACATTGGGCCTGATTCTGGGCTTTGTGGATCCTCTAAACCCTGCCCGGAACCTGCACGAATGTCTGACCGCCCTCCCACGCCAAATTTCCCTGCCGGCATGCGAATGGATGCTTTGCATAAACATCCATTCGCAACCTTGTGTGTGTGGGAGCAAAATCTTTCGATGGTCGCTGACCATCGAATGATTTTGCAGGTGCTTGCAGATGTAAGACACCTCTCTGGTGTCTTACGTCTGCGAGCGCAATGTTCGGGAAGTGGGTGGGCGGCTGACATCAGCTGCCCACTCCCCGCACCCGCGTCACAGGTGAATTTCCATGGGAACGCCCATGAACCGCAGGGCGTTCCCATGGGCACGACGATGGCCTGCCGCCCCCCCCCCCCATGTGTGTGAGTGGCCAGCGAATAATTAATTTGCCGTGCCCGCTCGCTCACAGAGGCTGCACATGCACATAAATACTTATATGCGTACGCAGTCTCTAAAAATCGCACCCCAGTGCGAACTCGCAGTGGAGCGATTCAAATAGAATTACCCTCATTATGCGTGTAAACAGTGCTGCTACTATTGACATAATGGGTGTAAATGGAGCGGCTGATATGGGCATTGTGCTTGTATATGGCGCTGATACTGAGGGAATTATGCATGCAAATGGTGCTGCTTTTATGAGCATTATGTATGTAAACTTCGCTGCTACTGAGGAAATTATGCATGCAAACGGCACTGATACAAGGACCAATATGTGTGTAAATGGCACTGCTACTGAGGGCATTAATTGTGTAAATGGCGCTGCTACTTGGGATATTAAGCATGTAAACGGTACTGCTACTATGGGCATTATGCTTTTAAACGGTGCTGCTACTGCAGACAATATGTGTTAGTGAAACCGATGCTACTAGGGGCATGGTTTGTAAGCAGTGCTGCTCCTGCGGACATTGGGCCTGATTCTGGTTCATTTGCAAAAGCAAATTCTCTTTCTAATGGACAAAACCATGCTGCACTGCGGTGTCATCAGAATCAGGGGCACTACGTGTTGTGTAATGTGAATAAGATTGTGCTACCGTGTGGCGTAACTTGTAATGGGGATACTATTATGTGTCTACGTTTATTTCTTGTGAGACTACACCCTTTTTTCAGCGTGCGCCCCTGGTGTGCACTTTCCCTTTGTAAAGTATCGGAGGGCGCAAATTTATAGTTTGCAGGAGGGCGCCGAACACCCTAGCACCGGCCCTGGGCACTGCCCACTTATTTTGTATTTTTTGTGTATTTTATGTACTACTCTGCTATAATTTTTTAACATGAATACTTATGCGATAAATATCCTTCATTAGTGTCACATCACTGCCCGCATAAAAGACACAAAACAGAATGTATTGGATAAAAAAATGTTTGCAATACATGGTAAGGGCAGAAGCAAGCTGGCAGAGATGATTACTGATTTTAGGATCATGCGATCGGCCTGACAAATGTGGTTGTAGTAGGAGAGAGTAGAACAGCTGTGTTCACTTCCGATTGGACTTCTTACATTGGACATAGTGTTCTTTAAAAATTGATTCACCTGACACATGGGACTAAACCTTGAAAAAGGACCCCGATCGGGTCTGAAATGCGTCGGCGGAGGTGGAGATGGCCATAAGAACTATTTGCCGAGCAGTGATGAATCTTATGTGTGACCCGGGCCAACATTTGTATTTTTTGCGCTTATTTTGAACTGTCATTTCTACAGTTCAATACCATCTGGTAAATACCACCAGAGCCTTTCTGATTGACTCGCCACTTTAGGATTTTATATGTGCCTGTACATGTTATACAGCATGTGACATTAGAGATTCCCTATTGGGATCTTATTGATTTTATGTGTTTTTATGTTCATCCCATTAAACTGTTATGCACTATGAAATGTATATACTGTACTTTACATGTACCTATCCTTTTGATCTCTGACAACGGAAGATAAAAGAGCATCTACAGTAGTACATCCCTTTGGGAACAAGCATATGTTGGTAATTGTGAGGGAAGTATTATTCCTTTTTGTGTGTAAGCACTGGTGATAGATATTCCCACGTTGTTGTTTGGTATAATAGAATTTAGGGTGCTAGAGAACACCCTTCCTATCTGCTAGTGCGCACTGTGGTGGACACAATTTGTTTTCCCGACACAAGCATTAGCTCAACATGGGAAAGGTCAACAGTCAAAAGGTCAACATGGGGTTTTTCACTTTTTTGAGCCGACATGCGGTATTTCATGCCCTACCATCCACTAGGGCATGGTGGTAGAATAAAATAGTGTGCCGAGCATGGCGAGCGCAGCAAGCAGTGTAAGTGTATGCAGTGCGGTTTTTAAGTGCCCATGTCGACATTCAGGTAAAAAAAATAGTTAAAAATCCCATGTCAACCTAATATTGTGTCAACTTAATGACCCTGAGGACCTAACCCATTTCGACCTTCAGTCATGTCGACCGCCAGTGGTCAACCTAATGCTTGTAGACCTAATGTCTGTCTATCCTATAATCCATACCCATAAAATTCAGTCAGTGTTTACATACAAAAAATTTGTTTTGATTTGTTAAAAACTAGAATCCATTTTTTTTTTCTGGGTAATTTGAAATCAGGATATTGCTGAAGTCTGGAGAACACGCTTTGTTTTGATTTGATGGCTAAAGCAAATACTTTATTCCAGTGCTCGCTAACCTTGACACTCCAGCTGTTGTTGAACTACACATTCCAGCATGCTCTGCTCAAGTTTTGCTATTTGGCCATGCTAAAAATTATACAGGGCATGCTGGGATGTGTAGTTCAACAACAGCTGGAGTATCAAGGTTAGCCATCCCTTCTTTATTCATTACATGCAACACTTGGATCAGTATAACTTCAAGCAGTGCAATCGGTATGTCCACAATTTGCCTCTTCTTCAACATATATGTTATTTTCAGAAACAAAATCTCACATTGTATTTTCAAAATTGCTTAATTTTGCTACCAATGCAAATAAATAACATGTTGCGGATAAATTATTAATGAGTGCGGTTGGTCTTCACGAGGGACACCAAGTAAATGTGTGTATTATTTCTTCATAAAAGGCTGCTGATGTTGTTGCTTTCGAGTTTGTGTCAATAGGGATACTGCATGAGGTCATTATATATTTTTTTTTAATGTGATGGTGCTGCTGTTAAGAGAGGAAGGAATGACTTGTCACTCTTTAATGTAACTGAACCTGTGTGGCTCTTTTCAGTATGGCTATTTTCTTTAATCACATCTGGGCTATATTAATTTTTGCTATGACTGCTCAAATTGCATGTACAGCAGCTGCATCTATTTGATTACATGTAATTTAGTTGATGACTACACAAATATTATACACATGTAGTAATAATACTTCTGATACAGCAAATTAAGATCAATTGCATGAAATTCAGCTAGTGTGCTTATTGCTCTTGATTTGTTTTGTTTAATCAGTTCTATTAAATTTAATAGAATACTGCGGCCATCAGTAGTATGAATGAGTTAAGTTTGCCTTTACAATGCCACAAAAAAACATACTGTAATAGAGAACACTAATGAAGAGCACAATTATAATTTTGCTGTGAAATAGCATCTTTTGAACTATATTTGCAATTGCGCTTAAATTTTCACAAAGAAAAATGGTGGCAGTTTTGGAAGAGCAGCAGTTTTTACTGGTAGAGGTCATGAACTCTGTACAGTGGGTTCTTAGTAAAGAATATATTAGAACATTTATTACTGTCCTCTGGCCACATTTCTTGTTTTGTTGTACTTCCTCCAAAATTCCACCCTATTTTCTTAGATTTAATTTGCTATTTACATGTCTCCTGCTAACTCTTTTACTTAATGGTAATTGTGGTGACCCTTTGATCATGTATCTTGGTACTAGGGCTGTCTCCACGTTTGTTCAATTTGGCTTCTGAACCGCTTCTACTCCTACTGCCAAATGACAGCCAAATAAAGAGATTAAGTATAGGATCCAAGTAGATAAAATTGACCGCCTTAACGGATGATGTCTTACTATACATATCCAACTCTCCTGACTTGCAGGTTAATATGATTAACAAATTGAAATAGTTCTGTGAAATCTCAGATTTTATAGTAATCTGGACCAAATTAATTGCACCTCATTAGGTCCATGGTGGTTCTTGAGTGTTTGGAGTGGATGCTGAATCAGTTTCTTGGATATCAGACAATTTTTTTACATATTTTGAGGTTAATATTCGACAGAACCTAGGTCTTTCTTACTTTCTTGACTGCACTGCACTGTTGCAGCATGAGATCTCCGCTGAGCTGAAGAGCTGACACTCCCTTCACATAACCTATATTGCAGGTATTTCTGACATTGGTCCTCAAGGAACACTAACAGTCCACGTTTTAGAGATGTTCATACTTTAGTTCAGGTGACTTAATTATTATCTAAGTAATTTTGGTTAAACCAGCTGTGCTGAAGCCTAGTTATCACTAAAACCTGCACTGTGCCTTGAATACCTATATTGTTAGGGCAGACCTCATTAAAATGGTAACATTTCCCACCTCATGTATCTCTGATTCCAGTCCTACCTATAATGATAACCCCAAGATATTCAAAATTCTCAGTTTTGTCCAATGATACTCTGTCATGCAGCTCTCCTCTGCTATTTTAAAGAAGTTTATTTAAACATATCCTTTATTTCCTGGGATGGGGGTATTATTATTATTATTATTATTATAATTTTATTTATAAGGCGCCACAAGTGTTTCGCTGCGCCGTACAAAGGAACAATACAGGGAGACAAAACTTGGCATAACATTGAATAAATAACAAAAATACAGTACAAACAAAAATACAGTACAAGTAAGGGGTAAACTAATTGCTTTCCTGCACCTACACAAACTTGAAAGGGGTGAACGAATTGCTTTCCTGCACCTACACAAACTTGAAAGGGGTGAACTAATTGCTTTCCTGCACCTACACAAACTTGAAATCCCAAACAATGTTGGAGAGAACCCATTGCTTTGGCCTCCCAGAAAATTGTGGCACACATTGCTCCACAAATATTGCTTAAATGCATATTCCTATCTCCCTTTCTTGTCAAATCCTTTCCGGAAGGTCAGGAAGTATACTCATTGAACCTGTGAAGAACAATAAGAGTGAGTAATGTTGGATGTTTTATCACTTTATAAGCCGAGAGGACTTAAGCCGAGAGACATTTCCAGAATTAACTGCGTATCAAATGGCATTGTTTTTTTGGCCTAGCATTACAGTACTTTAGATGGGTTATTCAACATTTCTTCTAGGCAGAATGAACCCCATAGACACAATGCTTCAATGACCATAGGCAAGTAGAGTGGCAATTTCCCTGATCTATAAACATCATTTTCTTATTGATAATCCTACATCTCAAGGGGGGCTTGCAGTCTGGACTTCAGAACTCCCAGGCTTTCAGACAAATAATTTGTTGCAGGCTCATTCTAGATCTTATCAGTTTCATTCCTTGACTATGTACCCGAAGATGTAGCTTAACACTTTTCACAGGTCTTATACTGTATATCCCTCCATAGGATGTTCCTTGTTGGATTTTCAACAACTCATACATACTTAAAATGCAGTTTGCCCCCACACTAACCTATGCCATTGCAAACTGACTTGCCCATTAGGTAAAAGGTTTTGGCTACAAGAGGCAAAGCCATTTATACTAAACAAAACAAAATTAAACGAGAATACAATTATTCTCCACATGAGAACATGCAGAGGTTGGGTCATGTTGTACATGTTGTATGTTTCTTTTGTGACTCAAGATTCATATAGTACTTTGACATACAGTACAGTATAGTATACTGTATGTGTGTCTCTAGACGGACTTTTCAGAACCTGTAATAAAGTATTTCATACACAAAAGGAGATGCAGCAGTCCTTGGAGAGGGGTAAAGTAGCAACCAATCAGATTCTAACTGTCATTTTGCAAGCAGTATCGTAAAAATGACAGAAGCTATTTGGTTCCACGATTCCATGATTTGATACATTTTCCAATAGTCACATGAGAAGACCCAGCTGAATGTGTGCCGGATGTTTATGTGAAATCAATAATACAGTATCCATATATATATTATTTAAAGCCTTAAAAAGTTGTCAAAAAAATTACTGAACAAAGTGCTTTGATTACTATAATTATGAATATTATAGTATATAATTGTATATAATTTGGTGCGATCATTTTTTGGCAATTAAAATGGCCCAATAGCGCATCTTTTCACAGATAATCATTATCACGCTAATCAATTACAGCGCTTTTTTTTTTAGCCAAAGAATGGCGCTGCGATCCTGCAATAAAATATGGGATCTGGGATAAGCTCCAGATCCCATGTGTTATTACGGTTTCGGTGGAAGGTTACCATTGATTATACTTCGAGTGCCTTTGTTTTCCATTTTCCTGGTGGGTGGTGGAAAACTACAATGTAGACAGTTCCCAGTAGCAATTTGATGCAATGTCACCAAGAGTGTTGTTATGCAAATGTATTTTATTGACGTTTGTCCATAGTTCTAGCAATAGACTGTGCAAATACGTACAGTATATTATTTTCTTTTGGAACATAGCAGATATATGGTACTATGATAATTAATTTAGATTGTCTGCTAATTTTCAAATGAAATATGGTTTACATGTATGAATTCTTTGGAGAGCTAAATCATACCTAAAGATTCCCAAATGGTCACTATAATGTTTAACATTATCACATTTTATCTGGATAGTTCCAGTGGTTACAAATTTAAGCATGTGTCTTTTCATGCACAGATCCATTGAGAATAATATAGTGAACCTCAAAAATGGGCCTTACTAGTAAATAGAAATTCACCCAAGACCTCAGGATCTGTGGACTGGAGTATTTACAACTCATCTGTCACACTAGGTATTACTGAAAAATCAAGTCTTGTCATATGCAGTGCAGTGGACCTCTAAAGCATATGTCAACATAATTAAATATGGTGGCTTAAATAGGGTAGAAAGTTGGAGTTTGCAATATAATTAATATTTTATAGCTGTAGTGATTTCCATCCTGTCTATATTATTTATTTAAGATTTATTACCAGTTATTTATATAGTGCACACATATTCTACAGCGCTTTACAGAGAATATTTGAACATTCACATCAGTGCCCGCCCCAGTTGAACATAAAATTTATATTCCCTACCACATGTACATACACACATAGCCGTTTTTTTTTCTTGAGGGGGGGGGGAGGTATTTGGAAGGAAACCGCGGTGGGAATCGAACCCATGACCTCAGTGCTGTGAGGCAGTAATGTTTACCATTACACTGTCCATACTGCCCTATATGTCAGGAATCACTTCTGTTATGTGCAAAGACATCTACCATAAGTGAAGAGTAGGTAAGCACCTTAATGTGGGTCTCATTGTTTGTTGTGAAATAATTGAAGGGGGTCATACAGTATGAAATACTCAGTCACTTACAATTTTTTCATTCTCTCCATTCTCTCCAAAGTAGAATGTAAGCTGTGTCATTTTGATATTAAATATTTAAAACTGTTTTGAGATGAAAGGACAATATGTAATATTATGTTATTTATAGATTAATACTTTCGGATATTAATAACCCTTTGAGCGCCAAGTGAATTTGTCAAAATAGGTGTAACATTTGTAATTATAATAATGACCTGTAATGTTTACCTTATATAGGAAATATATTTTTTTACAAAAACTTTTTTTGTCTTGAATTTATTTAACAAATTTGAGCGATGTTTGCACTCAAAGGGTTAAAACCTTTACTAACCTAGTAAACTGTTCATATATGACAACAATGGGCTAATGCAGTATATATACTGTATTTGAAGGTTAACAATTATTTGGATGAATGTTAAACCTCAAAAATGCAAAAAGAATCATGACTTTTCAAGTACATTTACAAATTCAATATCAACTGCCATATACTAACGGTACACTATTAAAACCTGTATTTAAACTAGATGATGTACAGTAGATTTTACTCAAGTGTTTTTCTACAACAACAAAAATCCGCAATACACATGACATGTCTATACATATGGATGCTAAAAGGCTCTGGAAGTAACTCTAGAACATAAAATGCACAAATCCACTGAGAGTTGATTTTTCTATCCTGTTTTCAGCATCCATTAGTGAGACACTCTGCTCCACACAGAAAATAAATAAATTACTTTGAGTAAACAGTAAATCATTTCTGTAAAATAAACCCACAGTGGGACTAAGTATGGTCTAGGTATCAATGAATGATATACATGTGCCATTTATAGCAGGTGGTACCAGATTAAATTTCAAAGGCATTGCAATGGTCATGGGAATTTTCTTTGTTGGACGCTGTAACATTTTCATTTGCTACACCAATGATATAATGCATAATAGTCTATATATCTTGGGAATTTCTATAAGTGCTGACCATGTGCTTGCTGCTCAGATCCTGATTAAAAATTGATATACAAGAATCTACAAAGATTCAATGTACAGAAATGATCAACATCACGTTAATATAACATTTTATGTATATTGCATAAAAAAGGGCCCTTTGATGCTTAGAATGTCTACCGTATATAGAATCACCTATTATGAGAGCTCACAGTTTACTTCTTGTATTACTTACTGCTCTATTCCATCTATTCCAATACAACACAAACTCTGTCTTCCTCTTTAACATGGGCATGGTGTGTAAGTTGTTGGAAATATTTGTGTACTGGCCTGAGGATGTAACACCAAGTTTAAATGGCTTTTCAGGGAATCATCTAGAAAAGTTGAGGTGCGTGGATATCCGTAACCTTAAATCAACAATGTCCCTAGGGACCATATCCTTTCCAGTCCACAAGCAATTGAAATGTAACTTGAGAAACTCTGGAGACCAGAAGCTGCTCTACCTCATACTCCTCTTGATGATCCACTGAAAAAGCCAAAGGAGGGTCACAGAGTTTCAAAAACTGATTAAGAATCATCTATTTCAAGAAGGAGATGTGGAAGAAATTCATAAGTGTGCCAGGGAGCTTCAAGTGGTATGCCAACAAATTGATCATTTGGATGATCTGGAATGAGCAAATAAACCTGGGAGTAACGTCATCATGGTCACCACAATTGACAACCAGACTCTCTCATCTGCAAAATTTAAATGAACCCTCTTATTCCTCCTGTCTACAAACATTTTATACCTTGAAAAGGCTCTGCACAAATTCTTCTTTACCTCTTTTCAGATATTAAGGAACCATTTCACCATATCAAGGATGAATGGGAGTGATAATAACCAGAGGGCGGGTCATTTTGGTAATAAAGGTAGCAGACCATACTGGATAAAAAATGCAGAGTGACCTGATGTCTCATGAACAGAATATTCAGCCCACAGCAACAAAGCCACCCAATCATATTTACTGGCTGACATGTACATTCGGATTAATTTTTGCATCCTGATTCACCTGCTCCATCTGGTCGTTACAGATGGTAGACTGATGAGAAGCTCAAATTAACCCAAAAGCACTTACCTAATGTCTTATAGAATCTGATGGTAAATGGCACAACACATTCTGAGATGATATCCATGAAAACCCCAATACAACTTGAAGATCTCGCTTGTAAAAGCCTCCTCTAACTTTATGGATGATAATAAGCCTTTTAATGGAATGAAGTTAGCCATTTTAGAAATCCTGTCCACTGCCACCCAGATGGTAATAAAGCCCTGGCAAGATAGCAAATCTGTGACAAAGTCCATAGAAATATGTATTCATGTACAATCAGGCACCAGTAATTGATGCATGGGATATGAAAGAGGATGAGGTGCATGGGATCCGAAAGAGGGTGAGGTGGGACCTTTTGTTGAGTACAGGTAGTAGTGGTTGCCACAAAATCCTTGACATCTTGACAGATCATCATTGGCCACCAATAATCCCTGAAGATTAGCTGGTGTTATATGTACATGTCATGACTAGTGAATAGTGAACAATGAGCCCATTGTAGCAATTTTGTATGTAGTTTAGGAGCTACAAATGTCTTTGCAAGGGGAATCATGACCTTGGTGGGTACCACTACAAAGCAAGCTGAGTTCACAATGGGCATATATTCTTGAACTTTGTTCTCCTCATTGAAACTGAATGCAAAGAACAATGACCAACTGGATCAACAGACCAACAGTGTCCAATCAGAAGAGGACAGGGGGTATAGGTAATACAGCCAGGGAACAACAGGTTCAACTTGAGAAAGGGCAACATGCAGTGTTGAAACGCGATGGTGATGTACCTGTGGCTATTACCACTGGTGAGCAAACCCAGGTTCATTTTTTTCATAATTTTTGCCAGGGTAGTATGAATGGGTACTCTGTACAAATGTGTTTAACACTGTTATAGCTTTATTTTATATTTTATATTTCTGGTTATAAATGTATGGGAATCAAAGTGGTTTTTGAAAATTCTTCATCCTTGTAGTTAAAATACTGCCATATTTGTACGGGCAACCACATAAAAAGAAATGTTATATGAGGCCACGCGACTTGCACAAATAAACCTTTAAGTAAGCTGTCCGCTTGCCCTTTGTTGATCACTATGGTGGACTAGATGTAAAGATAACTTTATGAAATTTAAGGCGTTTGTTTAAAGTACCACAAAGAAAATATTTATTTGTAGAACTACAGGTCCCAGCATGATAACACCTCATGATACATCAGTGACGTGCGGTGGTGGCTGAGAACGGAGAGGCACTGTCACAGCCACCACCGCGCACCCCCCCCTCCTGTCTGCCGCCGACACCCGCTGCCCCCCTCCTTCAGCAGCAGCCAGCACCCCCCCCCCTGCCGCAAACCTACGTCCCCGCCCGCTGTACCCCCCCCCCCCCGAAAAAAAATTATACTCACTGGGCAGGGGGCAGGGGAGAGGGGAGCAGCAGCCACGCAGGCAGGGAACCAGGACTTGGGAGCTGGCAGTGGCACAGGTCACAGCATAGGGAGCAAACGCGGCACTGTCGGCTTACATGACAGGGGCTACTGTGATTGGACAGCAGCTGGATCTGCTGTCCAATCACAGCAGCCCCTGTCAATTAGGCACTTCTAGAAGTGCCGCTTTTAGTGTTATTTTTAATGGATTTTTCGGTACTTCTGTACTTTCACGGCGCCAGCATGGCGCCGCGCGTCAGAGTCCCCTTGCGGGCTCGCCCACGCTGCGGGCTCGGTGGCTCGCTACGCTCGCCACGCTAATTAAAATCAACTCCATGCCAACATGGATAGTGGAGGTATGAACTATCCATGTTGGCATGGCGTTAACTTAGTTTATTTTACTTAATTAGTGGCGAGCGCAACCCGGAAGTACGCGCGGCTCCATGCTGGCGCCGTGAAAGTAAAGAAGTACCGATTTTTCAGACCACTGCTTAGCCCTGCCCCAAGCCCCGCCCCCCGATTCATCCCCTTGCAGTTCTGTTTGGGAGGCACGCTTATCGTGCCTCCCAAACTAGGTTAAATCATTCAAACTAGTAAAATAATATAAAGAAAATACTTATGACACAGAACATGTGTCATAGGTATATTCTTTGTATTATTTTAAAACAAATTGACAGGGGAAGCACTGCCTCCCATGCCTCCCCTGACTGCACGTCCCTGTGATACATGTATATTATTAGGGTGTGCATTTCAAGACTTGACCAACTGGGTGACCCTTAGGAGTTACTTTCCTTTAAGGAACTAGAGATTTCCATCAGGAAATTTGAAAGGAACTCATCCTACTGAACATATTACACGATATTGCATTTCTTTGAGACCCTCCCACCATCGACAGCGAGAGACACCGTTAAAAGAGAACTACCCCATTCAGGTCAGAACAATTGAAGAAACAGCATAACATCCACTTTAGGACTTTTTTACATATCAAAGAGCGCAATAAGGTTGTATACCTCCTTTGTTATTTATCTTGTTGTAGTTTTGTGTATGGTGACACAAATTGGTATTGGTGTATCGTAGCTTGGTGCCCAGTTATCTTGATATACTGTATCTGCTCCCCCCCCCCCCAAAAAAAAAAAATAATCTATAACGCTGGGAGTGTCTTGGCAGCTTTCTTGCTGAATACATCCCTGAAGGTCTGGTATGGAGCTAGCAGAGGGTCATCTGGATATATGGGCAGACTCTGGATGACATGATGTGGAGAACTGATAGTCAGATAATCTAACAGCACTGAGAACCCCAAGAGAGGCTTTATTGAAGATAAAGCAAGTACATTCATAATCAATGTTATATACAGTATACTGGTTGAGGGGGAGATTCTCTAAGCAAGAAATGCGGTAAAAACCCTGTTATCTGGGTTTTTACCGCATTTTGGGATGCTGTAAGCATCCCCCACCGGGTTAACGAGGTGGGGGGCATCGCCAGAAAAATCTGGCGATGCCCCATAGAAGCCAATGGGCTTCTACCGCATCCCACTGCCGCCCCGCCACGACCCCCCGCCGCCACGCACAGACCCCTGCCGCCCCTCATCGCCCCCTCCCCCCTCACCTGTGTCCGGGCAGCACAGCGCAGTGCTGCCCGGACCTGTGACCTCCTCCCTGCACTGATCCTCTTCCGGGTGCAGGGAGGAGGAGAGCCCGGCGCAGCAGCAGCAGGGCCGGGTGTGGGAGGGAGGGGTGAGCCGCCAGGACCTGCTGGGACCCGGCGACTCTCACCGTAAAGGACAGCTCTTAACTGTCCTTTGCTGTCCTTTGCTATAATTATCGCATATGTTACAACATATGCGATAATTATAAATGCGATGGGCGGCGAAGGGGGGCGGAGATTCTTAGAGAATCTCCCTCTGAGTCCCTTATTTAAATATCCGTTATTCAAATTATACCAAAAACCATAAAAAAAAAATGTTGTTAAAAGCATTACTGGGGACATCTGTAAACAGCACTACTGGGGACATGATATATAACTGGCACTATACTGTATATGTGCAAGAAAATGATTGCTTAGCATTTACATTCAGTACCTGAGATACTGTAGGACACAAACTTTGTTTCATGCTTTGAAACCTTGTTTTATGCACAAATAAAATATATTTGTGTGTATTTCATGCGTTTGATGTGTGTGTACCTCAAGATACATCATTCAAATATAAAAATATTCCTAAATACAGAATAATCCGTTAAGGGATACTCAACCTGTACTGGTAAGTGTAGAAGAGATTAAGCAGACCAGGGTGACAAAACCTTCAATAGCCTATGAGTATATGTAAGTAAGTAATACAGGATGCTGGAACAGTGGTCAGGGCAGCCGAGAGGTGGGGGGGGGGGCGGGTACTAATAACCCGGGCCCAGGCTTGCTGGTCCAACCCCTCCCTTCCCCCTCCATCCCCCCCGGGTAGCAACAGCAGCACACACTTCTACGGCATGTGGCTGTGCTGACAGCAGGCTCAGCATGAGTGTCTCATTCACAAAGTGAGAGGTCATGCTGAGCCTGCTGTCAGCACAGCACATGCTTAGGTGTGTGCTGCTGCTGAGATTACAGTTTTTAGAGTTTTCTTTCACCCTCCGCAAAACATGTTGGGGGTGTGGCCTAAGTGCGGGAGGTGCCCACACCCCCAAAATTTCACTGGGGCCCGGCATTCCTCTCGGCTGCCCTGACAGTGGTTATATCATCGTATATTAACATGTTTAACTTGAGCAAAGAAAATGAGTTCTGCTTCCACTGTGAAAACTAAGAATCAGCCATTGTACCCAAAGAGGTGAATATGCTCACCGATACTAAGGTGACCAACTGGATTCACGTTTGACCATTAAGGGTTTATGTAGTAACCCGGAAGTTCTGGGGTACCAGTATAACAACATATAGAGATTCCTACTGGTCTAGATGTGATGAGCTGAATAGTTTGGTCAGGATTAATGGATGACTGGATGAGGAATAACACTTTCCTCCAGTCGCAAAACCTATAAGCGTTCCCTAAAAACATCTCTTCCGGCAAGCTTATCAAATTTCAGAACCAGTCACAGAACCTTGCATTCTGGTGGAATCGATGCAATAAAGAATACAGTATCTATCCTTATGTATAAGTGCCTATTTCCCTATAGATTGTAAGCTTGCGAGCAGGGCCCTCCTACATTTTGACTGTCTGTAAATACCCTGTTTGTTGTATCACTGTCTCCTTTGTAAAGTGCAACGGAATATGCTGCGCTATATAAGAAACTGTTAATAAATAATAAATGAGGAGCAGCATCAGCAATTCTGATGTGGCGGATTGCACAGATTAGGAAGATAATTCCATACAGGAATTCCAACAGGCAATGCTGGTCCGGAAGGCAGGATGGCACAGCCAGAGAAGATAATAACCATGCAGAACATCTGACATGTTTTGCAGGTCAGGAATACAGGATTTGCACAGCCAGATATGAAGATTAACGTGCAGGACATCTGAAAGGTGTTACAGGTCAGTTATACAGGATTTGCATGGTCTGAAATGAAAATAACCATGCAGGACTTCTGACAAGTATTACCAGTCAGGAATACAGAATTTGCACAACCAGAGATAAATATTACCATGCAGGACTTCTGACAGGTGTAGCAGGACACCTGTGACAGTAATAACCATGCAAAGGGGCGTAGCGAGGGCGGAGCTGGTGGAGCACAAGCTCTGAGCGCTGAAAGATCACAGGGGCCATGCACCACAAACTCTGCCAATCACTGTCTCCTGTGTCCTGACTCCTGCGCCGCTCGGACGTGGCTCACAATATCAGTTGTGTGAGCCACAGCCAGGCAGTGCAGGAGTAAGGACACAAAGCAGGTCTGTCCACCGCTATTTTCAAGCCTCCCGCTGGACCATTAGCCAATAGGCACTTGCGGTCCAGCAGACAATCAGGAGCAACATTGGTGGTTGATGGACTGTGAGCTCCTATTGACTTGAAAATAGCGACAGACAGACTTGCATTAACTATGCAGCCGGGCAGTGCACTACTCTCTCAACGCAGATGTCGGACTGGGCCGCAGGCTTTCACCCTCCCCTTGGCAACAAGCAAATGAGCAATTTCAGTCCCCTTTGGAATTGAACTATTTTAGTGCCCCTTGGCATCTAGCATGAAGCCCCTGGCATCAAGCATGAAGCCCCTAGCAATGAGCATGTATGTAAGTGGCACTTATGTCAAATATGTAATGAGTATAATATGGTGTGTTATATAGTATGTAATGGGCATCATGATGTGTGGCACAATGTATAATGGGCATTACAGTTTGTTATATAGTATGTAATGGGCATAATGTGTGGCCTTATGAGTAATTGGCATTACAGCATGTGGCTTTATGTGTAATGGGTATTACGAAGTTCGTTAAAATGTGCAATGGGCATTACGGTGTGTGGCATAATGTGTAATGTCATGCCCCCTTTTGTGATGTCATGCCTCCTTTCCACTAAATCACGCACCCTTTTCACAGTTCAATGGGCCAGATGCACTAAGCTTCAAAAGTGATCAAATGGAGAGTGAAAAACAACCAACCAATCAGCTCCTGTCTGACATTTTTCAAACACAGTCTGTGACATGGCAGGCAGGAGCTGATTGGCTGGCTGTTTATCACTCTCCATTTTATCACTTTTGAAGCTTAGTGCATCTGGGTCCAATATCTGTATATGCAGGTATGGTAAAGAAAACAGGTGCAATGTAAACACTGATGCAGTTCTTTAATGCAGAAATTGCTGCTAAACTCAATAAGCTGGAGAATATGTTACTGTAGTTGCAGATGACGAATTCAGGAATGATGATAAAACATCAATGATTTGAGAATGATTGTGGAACATCGATTACACAGGAATGATGGCGGAACATCAATAGTTAGGCAGGACTGTGCTGAGGTAAGTATTCTTCTCTGGGCAGAGGATCACTGGAGCTGGAATACCTAGAAGCAAACACATTGCAGCAGAGAGACAACTGAAGCACTAGAAAGTCTCCCAGCATACTTATACCCACAGGAAAGCAGGGATTGGTTGAGACAGTATGACTTAACCCAATCTCACAGGATTGGCACAAGGGAGACAGGTGACAGGACCAAACATTTGGCATAGCAGGAAATTTCATTTGGGAACACCATGCTTGTGGCCAGGAGCAAGTGCAACAGACTGGGAAGCCGCAGGGAGCTGAGAACTGCCGGGCCAGTATAAGAGATGAGACATGCTGCACAGCCTCACACTTGTGAGATTTTGTCAGATTTGACCCAATTCAGATGGATTGGGCCAATTTCTCTGACAAAATCTGATGTGCCCGTCTGACAAAATCTGATGTGCCTGATGCTGTAGGACCCAATGCACGTTCCCATGCGCATTGGGTCTAACCAGGAGATTGATCCTGCTGCACATAAGATAAATCTCAAGTCAATCAGGTCCAACTTGTCCCTCAGACAAGTTAGACCTAATGCGTAAGGGGTCCTTAAGACGCAGCGCCACTGGATGAATACTGGGGAGATCGCGTGACAGCTGCAATGCACACAGGGCGCCGGCATCACCCAGGCTTGCGACTTAGGGACAGTGTGGACATGCACTTAGATGGTAAGAATGTCTGTGTAATTACTTGGATCATGACAGATCCTTCCTAAAGCCACCAGGCATCTTTGTTGTCCAGCAACCAGAAATTAACCACTGTCTGGAAGTTCAGGTAGACATACCTCCCAACTTTGTGAAAGCTGGAATAGGGACTAGCGAGCGCCCGGAAAGGGGGCATGGCATATGTAAAAGAGGGCGTGACTTATGCAAATTAGGTCGGATCCCCGTTTTCGGTCGCGAATAGACGCTGTGCGCATGCGCACAGCGTCTATTCTGTCAGATTGGGGGGGACTCCCAGCTGC
Source organism: Crinia signifera (assembly GCF_055691185.1). Lineage (NCBI taxonomy): Eukaryota > Metazoa > Chordata > Amphibia > Anura > Myobatrachidae > Crinia > Crinia signifera. The sequence goes on from NC_139217.1 coordinate 191,293,052, forward strand.
CCCCCCCCCCCCCCACAGCGGGACACTGCCGGCCGCGGGAGGGACGCGGGAACATCCCCAAAAATCGGGACGTTCCCGTGTTTAGTGGGACAGTTGGGAGGTATGGGTAAAGGTCTGGAGCTTTTGGAGTTGGTGAGCTGCGGTGGCTTTTTACCCTCGGTCACCTGGCAACAGTCGGAGTCTTAAGGTGCCCATACACTGCCTGCGACATCTCGCAGCAGTGTACGGACACCCGACAGAGTGCTAGCCAGAACCTTCCCGGCGGCAGGGACACATGCGATCCGTTGTGATGGATCGCATGCGTCCCTGCTTCCCGCCCCAGAACGGGTGGTCGGACGGCCAGCCAGTCCGACCACCTAGTCGGGTCCGATGCGCACGGGACCGCGCATCGGACCCGACTGCATGTCAGGGAGAGGCGATTTGGTCCGATTTAACAGGCCGATTGGTCGCAATCGGCCGAAATCGGACCAAATCGCCTCGATGTATGGGGGCCTTTACACGGAGAGCAGCAACTCGTTACACTATTAACTTTTCAGTAACAAACTTAAAATGTTACTATACAGTAGCTATTTACTACATTTTTACTGGTCTCTCAGATATTTTGATAATATTTAAGAGAATTTGCAGTACCATTAAATAGTACTGAATTTAAAAGTAAAATGATCATAGCATTAACCTGTAGATAGATAGCACAAGGAATAAAATACTTAAGAAAAAGTATGTCAATGTCTTGTGTAAAATGCTTATTTGTTTACATTTGTGATTTTCTTTTATGCATACATCATACATTCAATAGCATGAATAAACCTAAGATATTTAATTTTCTTCAATATAAATAAATATCCTTATATGCCTTTGGATTGCATTTCACAGTATGGCATTTTGCACCTACGGGGGATGATATTTTGCAAAATGTAAAAATGTTTTGTTCTCCAAAAAGAATGGGTCAAGCATGCCTTCGGGGCCACAGCAAGAACTAGCCTCATCTGTCACATATGATTTCTCTGCAGAATGACCATATGGGGCCCAGCACTTTATCTAGGAAGTGAGATGGAAGAAACTAGTGATGTGTACTGACTGGATCGCACAAAGAATACAGTATGTGTCTGAGTCACAACTGTACATTAACTATCTCCTGTATACAATGTCAATTCACAGACATGTCTTGGGGAAGCTAAGTTTTGGCAGTCTCATTCCACTATGCAATGTTCTATGAACTAATTTTACAAGTCGGAATGCTTTCAGAGTTTTTAATTCTATACTTGTGTCTGGTTTATAAGTAGTTTTCCAATCTCTTGAAATATACCTTTGCACCTTTATTTTGTGGATTGCATCTATAATTTTCTTTCTTCCCTTATTTTTATTATACTTGGTAATTAGCATTTCTTGTAAGAGTATACACAAATTGATCATGCGTGATATGCAAAATAATAATGTGTGGTAATCAATAGCTGTCAGGAGAAGCCATGGCGGCACATGGTGGGTCCACTACTCACCCCTCCATGTCTGCCGGCGACTCACCTGCTGTGCAGCGGGTCCTGGTGGCAGGCTGACGGTGGCAGGGCTGGGGTTGGAGGGCGCAGTGGAAACTGCAGGTCCCGGCGGCAATAGTGACTCCGGCGTGAAGCTGATGCCGCCATCTTGGATGAGGGCAAAATCTCCATTGGCCCAGCCAGGTCAGTTTCCGCCCCTCTGGGCTGGTCAGCCAATGACAGTTGCTCCATAGGGATTTAGGGAGACTGTCTAGTGCAAACCAGGGTCAGTGCAAAAAGCATTCCTAGCTTGCAACAGCTGGAGACTCCTGGCTTACTGCGGCCTACTTCCTGCTTTCTTTCCTGGTAGTCCTTGCTGTCCCTGGGGGATGCAGTTTAAATCACAGTGGTCGGGATCCCGGCGTTCAAAATCCCGACGCCGGAATCCCGAACGCCGAAATCCCGACCCTTTCTCCCCCCGTGGGTGTCCACGACACCCTCGGAGGGATAATAAATTAGTGTGCCGAGCGTAGCGAGGCACCGGGCCCGCTGCGTGGCGAGTGCAGCGAGCCCGCAAGGGGGGCGATCCACGTCCCCCCCTGTCGGGATTTCGGCGTTCGGTATTCCGGAGTCGGGATTTTGAACGCCGGGATCCCGACCGCCGGCTTTTCATGCCGAATCCGTCCCTGGGATCCTCCAATCTTGGTCACAAGCCTCTCCAGCTCAGACCTGTCAGTGTGTTCAGTCCTGCCTGCCTACCCATTGGGTGTCACGCCAGTACCCTCCGATTGTCCACCACCATCCTGCTTGCCGAGCCAACCAGACTCCGTCTCCATTCCCATCTTCACAGCTCCACTATCTCTGCCATCTATCACTTCTTTCAGTTTTTCAAGTGGACACCTCAGTACTACCACCATTCCAACCTCTTTACAGTGTCCAGTCTATCCAACCGCAAGTACATTCTTTTCCAGTATTCACCATGGGTCAAGCTCTCCTCCAGCTCCACAGAGACTTCTTCCTCTTTTAAACGCCAAAGGCGTGATCCTGAGTTAAGGACTTTTCATTCATAGGCTTTCAGTTAATTCTTGCACAGCTCAAAGAAGTATTTGAATACCATTGCTTTCTCGTTATCTCTTAAAGGGACATTACTTTGTTTGTGAATTCTTTATGAAACCTTCCATAATTAAACCAGCACATTTTAACCCTACCTCTACTAGTCCTAGAGTGGTTCCTGAGCACCACACAAACCCTCATAGTCCTCCACTTGTGACAATAGCTTTTAGCTGTGTAGTGTATTTAGGTTAATGAAAGGTAATATATTTGGCTGCTCCGTTATTGCTAACATGTATCCGATTAACATGTTATTTCCATTGTTAGGGTATTCTAGTAATAGATTTGCTCTAAATGAGTGTTGTATACAGGGGAGGACTGACTGACAGAGGCACAGGGGAAGCAACTGGTGGGCCCCACTGCTAGAGGTACCGTAGGTACAGGTTACCAAGCTTTACTATAGGTGCAGGTTACCGAGCTGTGCCGTAGGTGCAGATTACCAAGATTGGCCGGTAGGCAGAGCACAGCAGGTGCATGTTACCTAGATGGGCAGATATACTTATCAGGAGACCAGGATTGAACTGATGAGCAGGGCTTGCAGTGCAGGTTATCAGGATTGAACCTTATGAGCAGAGATGCATAGCAGGAGACCAGAATTGGACCAATGAGCAGAGTTTACAGTGCAGGTTATCGGGATTGAACCGGATGGGCAGAGATGCAAGGATTGAGACTGGGATAGAACCGATGAGCAGAGATTGCAGTGCAGGTTACCAGAATAGAACCAGATGGGCAGAGATATAGAGCAGGAGACAGGGATTGAAGTTATTGGGATGGACCAATGATAGCAGAGGGACAGCTGCTCAGGCTAGCTGTTGAAACCAGGTAGTGCAATGGATAGAGATGCACTTGAGTCTTCTAAAAACAAAGTGTAGGATAGCAGACTACATGTAGGTTAATATAACAAAGCACTGGGGATTCCTCAGTGCTGGAAGGCTGAACATACAGTATACCCCTGGCTAGTTGGTGATTGGTCATAATAACTAATTGATGACAGAGTGGTTCCGGATTGGATCCATATGTGTTAGCTGACCCAGACTGTCATGGCTGCATCCAGTACTGTCAGAGCCGGCGCTAGCCTAAATGACGCCCTTTGCAAGATTTTGGCTGGTGCCCCCTAGCACCACCACTAGTTCCGCCTCTGGCCCTGCTCCCCTTTCCCAGCACCATCAACCTTCATCATAGCAGTCATCATTTCGGTGCTCCTACTCGCAATATTATAAATAGAAACAGTGCACACATTCGGTGCGCAGCCCAAATAGGGGTGTGTTCTTGCTGGGAAGGGGCATGGCCACACAATAGTACCCCCAATTCACATTATGCCACACAGTAGTGCAACTTTGTTCACATTATATCATGCATTGGTGTCCCTTATTCATGTTACATCACACAGTAGTACTACTTTACCTTATATACATTATTCCTCACATTATTCACATATTGTATTTTAAGCACCTCCATGGCCACACTGCAACCCAACACATACTGTAGCAGTGTGTGCTGGGCAGTGGAGAAGAGCTGCAGCTGCTGCTGCCACTTAAGGGGAGAGGCCCTGGGGCCTCCACTGGGCCCTTCAATCAGACTTTGGCCTGGGTAATTTGTACCCCCTACCCCTTTCTCTCGGCACCCCTGATAATACCACACAGTAATGCCCCTTACACATGACACACATTATTAATGTCCTTATAAACATATTGCCCCTTACACATTATGCCAACCTTTATTAATGCCCTTCATACACATAATGACACATATAATGCCCCTTACACATATGTTGCACATTAATAATGCCCTTATACACATGACACACATAATGCCTGTTACACATATGTCGCACATTATTAATGCATTTATACATGACACACATAATGGGGCAGATAAGCAAGAGATAAATGCAAGGGTGATAAATTGACATAAATGTCCAGCCAATCAGCTCCTTACTGACAATTTTCAAACACAGCCTGTGACATGGCAGGTAGGATGTGATTGGCTGGATGTTTATCTCTCTTTATCACCCTTGCATTTATTTCTTGTTAAGGCTTAAAACATCTGCCCCAATGCCCCTTACACATATGCCAAACACTATTGCACAACCAACCCACCCACAGACAGTACTCACACAGCCGCTAACACTGTGACCTCTGCTTGAATACAGATGTTTCCTCATACATCTTGCCTCAATAGGCCATGCAGCTTCTGGCCAGTTCTGCTAATGTCGGGTGCCTTTTTTGCTGAAAATTTGTCTTACTGTATTTACATTGTTATGTCACCAGGACACACAAGGAGCTTCCGATGATTAAAATGATATGCAGCATGCCTATATTCTGTCTGCGACTGTGGCTGTACCTGAATATGGATTGATATGTTACAGTGATTTCCATGAATACACTATTTCATATGCAGATACAGCCTCACTCACACACAGAATATAGGCATGCTGCATATCATTTTAATTAACAGAAGCTGCTGGAGCCCCTAGGCATTCCAAATGCCCTAGGCATTTGCCTAATTTGCCTATGCCTAGAGCTGGCTCTGAGTACTGGGCTTGGAGGGAAACTGGAGCATTTGTGACACACATGGGTACTGTGATGGGCGCAGTGCCAGCGGAGGATGTTAACATGTAGTAATACATGCGTGATGCCAGCAGGGGGCGACTCTTGAGACTGAAAGAGATGACAAGATCCTTGTCTACTCTCAGCGAAGATAAGTAAGAGCCCAGCAAGGTAGCGCTGACAAGCCACACTTTGGGGGTTATTCTAGTTCACTCTTTCTAACAAAATCCTTCTTAGACGGACAAAACCATGTGCACTGCAGGGGGGCAGATGTAAAATGTGCAGAGAGAATTAGATTTGGGTTAGTTACTTTGTTTCTGTGCAGGGTAAATACTGGCTGCTTTATTTTTAGACTGCAATATAGATCTCACTTTGAAGTAAAACCCCACCCAAATCTAATTCTATCTGCACATGTTGCATCTGCCCCCTGCAGTGCACATGGTTTTGTCCATCTAAGAAGGATTTTGTCAGAAAGAGTGAACTAGAATAACCCCCTTTGTGACATGCCTGTGAAACCCAAAGTAACCTCCTCCTGCATGCTGAAGCTGCTTCTCCATTTTTGAGGCAACTCGGCTCGCTAGCAGCACAACGTCAGGATGTCTTGTGCACTACATCAGTACAAAAAACTTTATTTTGGCACCTGCCAAAGGCAAGAGAGGCTCCCTTTCTTTCTGCCTGTGCCCTGGTAAATAAAGTGAAGCACCGGCAAGGGGGATGTAGGTACCATATTCCAGAGAGTCTGGGGCCCCTCATAATTTCAGGGCCTGGTACAAATTTTGCCATTGTAAAGCCCTATTTCAGGTGAAAATGTGTTTCTCTCTTTTAGGTGCTATCATTGTATTTGTTTTATCATGTTATTTGTCTGTTATCTTTGTATTATTGCTCTATATATTTTAAATGTGTGCAATTAAAAGTTATGATTTATTATATATATAAAAATCTCTGAAAAATGAGTATACTTTTTCTTTTTTGCTTGTATTTATTAATCATTACTCTGGTGGAGCATTCTATTATCTGTTTCATTTCTATGGAATTGAGTCTAATACCAGGACATTTTGTGATTATGCGTAGAACACCCCCCACTTTTGTGTATATCATAACACTATCAATAATCAGAACTGTTATATTGATTGATATATATATATATATATATATAAGCTCTTTATAAATATCAAATAAAATGAATAATAACAATAAGAAAATGTATACGTTTATCGCAAATGTATAAAAAGCATAGCTTTCATTCTCAATCTTGCACTACATTGACCAATGCTAATTACTAATTGGCTGCACCGCCGTGTTGCACAACCTAGAGGAAGTCTGGCATCCTGTTGGTAGAAATAGAACACTCAGTGTGATAACAGACTAGAACAGAGGGACCGTTCAATATGATCACTTTTCATACACACAAATTGTCATATGGTTTTGCATAATTTAGCAGATATTAAAATTTCTCTAAACAATAAGCACAGTAAAAAAATTATGTTCAAGGGATTTCACTGTAATTAACAATATTGCTTTCTAAATTAATAGTGCATCATTTCAACCAATGGGCTTATATGTTTATGTTTAATTAGCAAGTTTTTTCATACTTCTATACTCTGATACAACATTTTATGCTAATGTGGAAAAAAACTCAGGGCAAAAAGACATTTACGGCAGATGTCCTTCTACCACGGACATTATGTTAGTGTCTGGAACAAACTACATGCTTGATATAAGCTACTGTAACATCCCAGAATGGAAATTTCTTACAGCACTACATAGGTTATGGAAATATATACATACATTCATGTTGGGTTGGTGGCAACTTCTCACTTTAAAACATGCATATATTTATATACTCTCCCCACATAATGCTAAACAGCATGGGTTGCATGAGCGATACTGAGAAATGTAAGCTCACAGCTGTGATCAGTGGTATTGGCTGCATTCCTGCTGGATTTGGAATTAGCTTTGCATTAACTCAAATTGCTTTTCAGACTTGTTTCCTTCTTTTTATATTATTGAAAGCCATAGTTAACACTCCTATTTTTAAAGCTGTGACATTGTAAATAACAACAGGAAATATTGTACGCAACAATTTTCTTAATTTTTCATGAAGAAGAAATCGGCAAATGGAATAAATAGGATTCTGTTTATATAAGCCCAACGGTGTTAGGAACACTAAAACAAAGCTTTAAATATACAGTAGGAAGGAAAATCATAATCAGATTAAATGAATAAGAATTTCAGTAAAACATGTTTAGCACATTCAGGTAAAAGATACAACTGATAACAGCCAATGGACCAGATGCACTAAGCTTCAAAAGTGATCAAATGGATAGTGATAAACAGCCAGCCAATCAGCTCCTACCTGCCATGTCGCAGATTGTGTTTGAAAACTGTCAGGCAGGAGTTGATTGGTTGGTTGTTTATCACTCTCCATTTTATCACTTTTGAAGCTTAGGCATCTGGTCCAGTATCCCCAAACAAGTGCTTTATAACATATTGGCCAGGTATGATAACATGACAAAACACAATATTGTATAATAATAGGGTCACTAATCCTTCAAGAAGAGATGAGGGAATAGGTTTTTACACTGGTTTGAATTAGTCAGATGTTGGATGATTTGAACACCACAAGCTCATTTGCGAATGTACTGTTTGACCTACACATTTCTCGTAAACAAGCAGCATAATTGCATTTAAACACACAGGTCACTGGGGAATATTATTGATAACAGCAAACAGCCTTCCCCACTTTGAAATTCCGGTACTTGTTTCCTAGCACGGCGCCCATCGCATCGCATACCATACAATGGTATGCGATGCGATGTTATGCGAAGGCAGCCGATGTTATACAATTTTAAATCGTATCCCATCGCATACAATGGTATACGATTTAAAATTGTATAAGCACCCTGATGGGTGTTTTCAATGTTAAATGGGCCCCCTATAAGATTATTCATTGTATAAGCACCGTAAGGGGTGCTTACAATGTTAAAAGAACCCCCACGCCACCCCCACTATTACCGTAAGGGGTGCTTACAATGTTAAAAGAACCCCCACGCCACCCCCACTATCTATGCGGAATATGCGTCCCGTAGCGGGGCTCGCTGCATTTGCCACGCTTTGGGCTCGGTGGCTCGCTACGCTCGCCACACTATATAAGATCAACTCCGCGCCGACGTGGATAGTGAGGGTATGAAAAGGTCGGAGGACGCGTACCGCCGCCCCTCGCGGCCTCGCTGCGCTCGCCACGCTTCGGGTTGGCGTTGATAGTGGGTGTGGCGTGGGGGGTGTATTTAACATTGTAAGCATCCATTAGGGTGCTTATACAATTAAAATTGTATAGTGTGCTTAAATCGCATCGCATCACATCGCATGCGGCTATATGGCATGCGATGAAAAACAATGCATAAGATGCCATATGACTGAAAATCGTGGGCGCCGTGCTAGGAAACAAGTACCGAAATTACTTTATCACCTTATTCACCTCTGTTTCTCATAATTGCTTGTTATATAATGTCCCGCCCTGGTCCATTTACTAGGAATCTTTTACCTTATTCCTAAATTATTAAGTGCGTATATGCTATATAAATATAGTGACAAGGATCACAAACATGGGGTCTCAGATGATGACTGTAGTTTATTCTCATCAGCAGATACAGCATAGCAGGTGACATTCATATTCCGGTGGTATCACAGGCAGTAGCATACAGGCATAGCAGACTACTAAACAGCTCCAATGGTCCACGCCCCCAGCCTATCACTCGGATAGATAGTCCACCATCCAGAGCAAGTAGACAATACATGGGAAGCCTTAAATCAGAACATCCCAGGTGCTGCTGATTACCCCAGGGCTTCTGCTACTGCTAACAAAACCTGGTCTGGATCCTCCACATTACTTTCATGTGGGGGAATGCTGACTCTGCCACAAGGAGGTGAGGCACAGTGTTCCCCTGACGAAGTCCTTCTGTGTGACAAAACTAGTTGGGTGTGACTTCTATGGTCCGACGTTGGAGACGTCCTTCTTCCACCTGTGTTCCAGCCGGCGTTCCCCTCTGGTCCTGTGTGAGTGGTGCGGTGTCTTGGTCTGAGGTCTCTGAGGCTGAAGCTGAGCAGCGGTGATCCCCCACAGGAGTATCCGGGCTGTGATGGTGTTATGATCTGGCTGGCAAGCATTATACTTTTAACCCCTGTGTATTAGTAAAATTCTGTTACTTTGTGCTCATTGGTGCGTCTTTTCTACTCTTTTTGCAATATATATATATATATATATATATATATATTACAATATCACTAGGTATTTGCGCTAGGTAAGAGTGGTCGCTCATCAGGGGCGGATTTGCCATTATATCTAGCGGGAACTTTCCCGGGAGGCCGACACTGAAAGTTGAGCATGCACACTAACACTCGCACACTGACAGTCACCAATTTACAGTGACAGCCTGGGTCTTAGGCGGAGGCTGCTCAGCCACTCAGCGGCAGCAGGCCTTGCCCAGTGTGCGGCCCTAAATCCTCATTGGTGGGTGGCTGCCGTCCATCAAAGAGGTCAGAGATAGTGGCCCGCCTCCTCCTGCCCGCTGTTCAATGTCTACTACACTGCCTCCTCTTCCTCTTCCATCCTCCACAACATGCACCATCAGATCCATGCCAAACAATAATCAATAATACACATAATCAGTCGCGAGAAGGGGGCACAGAACACAAGCACCAGGACCCCCTATTGCAGAGTCTCTGGAGCCCTTCCACTGGGTGACTTGGGATCAGTGCGGAGTGGGTTGTATGTATGTATGAATGAGAGTGGTGGTGTATGTATGTATGAGAGCGATGTATGTTTTAATACAGGATTACGGTTAAAAAAAAGTCTGCAGTAAATTGCTTTGTGGGCTAGCATTAAAATCATAGGTAACACTAACAACGGTTTTTGTACGGCAGTAGCCATAGTGCCGTAGTGTAGCCGTTGCATGTGGTATACTATGTAATGGGTGTGTAACGTGTAATAGGCATTACGCTGTGAATTTTTGGCGCACGCCTACGCCGCACACTATCCCTGTTGTCCCAGTTTGACAAAAATTTGTAAAGACCTGACATGATGTGTAATGGGCATTACGGTGTGTGGGAATAGTTTTGTCTGTCAACAATGTATCTAAGTAAAGTGATGTAATAATCCCGCCTAGTGTTATTTTGGCTCCGCCCTTTATTGATTTGTTGCCGCCCACATGAGGCCACTTTCAGAAATTTTCCAGGGCCACTTTTAGTCCCCAATCCGCCCCTGTCGCTAATAACACTAGATCCCCTACTAGAGGGATCCACAATCCAATACACAACTCAATAGTGTTAAACAGCACCCATATATAATTTATCAATATAGTAAATTCAGTCTTTCCACTTTTTGTAAAATTATCAAACAAGACTTCTTTTCAAATATAAAACATTTATTATAAAACATATAAAAAGTAGATACTCTTGGAGAAGAAGTATTCACTTGGATTTAGGATCGTACCAAGTACCCGACGCGTTTTGTCTCTTTATGAGACTTCATCAGGGGTTAGATACATATAGTAGGAATCTTCAAAGGATTAAATATGTTTTTTACTCGTAAGAAAGTTTGAATGGTTTATTCCACTGGATGTGCAAATGGTACAATTACTGTTGTTGTCCTTTATTTAGGGAATTCAATTCTTTATTTCAATAATAGAGTGGAACCATTTGTGAGTAAAATATATGATGTGTTAAGGGGTTTTCAAAGGAAAGTGACTCCTAGAACAGTTTGGCTCAATCCTAGTTGGATAACGGTAGCCAATTATGGCAAGGTCCCTCAGTCCTTAACCTCCAATAGATGGTCCCTTAATTGATTTTTAGGTTCAAGATAAGGGTACAATAGCAGGCAGCAGTGTTTAGCCTCCGGATTGGTGATGTAATCACTTTTCTAGTTTTTAGGGGCGAAATTAGAGATCCCCTTAGTGTAGCCTGAGCATGTGAACTCTCCAATGTCCAAAGGGCAAGCTTTAAGTTATCCAAATTATTCCAAAAACAATTCCAGAAAGATGTGTTTATACATAAATGCAAGATACTTAAAAATGCATCATTGAAATATTCTGAAATACGGAATAATCCATTATGCAAAATTCTCCTGGTCCTGAGCATATTGGATAAGGGATACTCAACCTGTATTTGCAATGTGTTCGCTATGCATTGAAGTGAATGGGTGCAGCGCGTGCATTCATTGTATTAAGATGTGGTTGCAATGCAAATGAGCATGGCATGCCGTACTGCATTTGCTTCGCGCTCCTGCTATGTTAAGCTGTGTATAGAGGCAACAAAATAGCAGGACATATATATAAACATACATTCACACATACATACATTACATACGTACGTACATACATGCACACATACATACATATTAAATAATTTGGAAAGGGCATCTGATGGGCTTTTAAATAGCTACTTCATAAAAATATTGTAGCACTTTCTCAATTCACTGCCAATATAATACATAGCTTTAATGAATGAGTTTGTACCTAACAATTATATGTTGTTACCCAAATCTTTTTTGTATTGCCCTCATTAATATGTGCTTAGTAAGGCTGGGTGTATACCCTACAAACACATCAACAGACCTGTCGTCACCCAGACCTATTTTTATTAGCCAGTCAAAGTACACTGGCGTGCACAGGTCGTTGGCAATAGCGTATACTGAATGTAAACTTATATTGCTCTATCTTAATGACTATCAACTTTCATTGCTCCCTAAAATCATTCATGATTAGAAGTAAAACTTTAGGACTTTACTGAAAATGTAATATACTTAATTAACCATATTATTTGTAAACACAAGCATATTTCATTTTCATAGCAGTACCAGGAGTTTATTGATATGCTAAAGTATATCATATATAAATCAGTTATGTAGTCATTTTTTTAATCTATGGTTGCATAGCTTGCCATTGTTTAGGTCTGCAAATAAAGTAAAAAGCCTTTAATGGACCAAGGAATGCTGGTATTGGACCTTGGATCAGTGGAAACTATTTTTTTCGGACTGTTGTGTAAAGAATGTGCTCTTTTGGAACCTCAAGACGCCAGTATGTTTTCGAATCGTTTATCATGCAACAAGGTAACAACCCTAAGCACAAATCTAAACTGTCTATCAATTATTTAAAAAGCGAAGAAAAAAACAGATTATGACATGGGCTCCTCAGTCACCTGATCTGAAGCCCAATGAGAAACTCTGGAATTTCAACAAAACATTCATGTAATAGCTCCAACCAATACAAGAAGCGTATGGTAATATCTGAATGAGGCCTGGAAAACATAACTTACTGTATCAAACTTTAGAGAGAGAAAAATCATTGGTGAGAGAAAAAGCTGAGAAGTTACCCAAACTATCCAATCATATTGGTAGTGTCATTAAATAATCTCATACTTGAAAAAGGAACCAAGTATCTACACTAAAGTGCTAACATAGTACATATGGGAAACAGTCGTTAGGCCAAAGGTATGACTGTTGACCTTCCCATTGTCAACCTAATACTTGTGTCGGCCTTTCGACCCAGTCAACCTTAAGCCGTCAACCTATTGCATGTGTTGACCTGAGCCTTGTCGACCTTTAGTGGTCGACCTTCATATTGTTCAACCCTATGATCCATACCCATACATAGAATGGAGGCATTCAACCACTCCAACTGCTTCCATTAGCCAATGTCAACTTGAGCACTCTGTGCTCGACAACATACATGAGCAGTTGTGGGGTTTTGTGTCATAGATCATCTTTAATGTTTAAGTAGAATCGGGATAGAACCATTCCTATTTAGCTACCGTTGTATGCAGTAAGATGATACTTTTATTCTCATGTCCAGTTATTCCTTATTTAATGTATCTGGTCATTCCTTATTTAACTGTATTTTCTAAAAAAACAAGAACACTTTTGAATAAGGATTTCAGAACAATTGTGTGTAGCAGATGGCACATTCAAGTGCCTACTTATCAAAATAGTTTGAAAGGAGAAAATTAGACTTATTATAATCTTTCTAACCGCATGGGAGAATCAAAAATAAAAAAAAATATTATTTCAGCTTGAAAATGATGCAGATGCATTCTGTGTTATTCATGCCAGCTCGAACTTGGCAGTGATTTTTGGAAAACTTCTTGCTTATTTCCCTAACCCAACCTCACATCTTATTGAAACAGAGAACAAAACACAAGACGATAAATCTGGAGATGAAGCAAAATTATTTTTATTTTAATCTTTTCAGATAAAACCTTTAAATGCATAACAGTGGATTTACAACACGAATGCATTGCGGTTAGATTCTAACACAACTGTACGTGATAATCGTGGTTAATATAAAAATGTTTGTATCAAGGAAAAACAAATCCACAGATGTTTTTGTATTCGGCATATAAACCTATCTTATTTAAATAGAAGCATGAAAATAAACGAAAGCGGCAAAAGTACTTTAATCTTTTTATGCCTTTACCGCTAAATGTTTTTATAATTTTCTAGCACTTTGGGATTTATTTGTGTGGAAAACTGCAGAAAACATTTCAAAGACAGTAAATGATCATTATGTGATCTAACATCACCAAAATGATGAACTTGCCATTTTTTCTTCACGATAGCAGGTGAGAATCTCTATTGTGATTTAAATTTAAATCAAACAATCCACTCAAAGGAATAGGATGCAGTTAGTCATGCTTGGAGTAATATTTTCCAAAGCTGACCTGTGCATTTCAGCAGATTGGCTTACACCTTTTCCCGAGGCTAATGGATTTTGGGATGAAAGAACTATGTTCACTAGCTTTAATAGGAGAGCTGCTCATTTTCTTTTACCATATTTTGCAATACATACCGGAGGCACATCAAAGTCATTTCCCCAGACGCGACATCCTTTATCCAAAGATGCTAGTTTTAGGAACGCTTTGGAAAAAATCATCGCTTTATAAGTTATCTCAACTTAAATACGCTATTTTGGATTTTGTATCTGCTTATTTTTTTATTTCTTTACTTGCTTTGGTAGAGTATTTGTGTTGCTTTTCCATTGGTTATTCATTTGTTTTATTTTACATTAGTTACTAGTTAACGTGTTTTGGATGCAGTACATAGACTGTGGCACTATGAAGACACTATTTGACATAAATATATGTAAAAATCGTATATTAATATACTAAATAACATAAGAGAAAAAGTGTAAGTGTTAACATATAAGTGTAATGCCACACTTGGCATTTAATGTATCTATACAGTGTGGTAATGCTCTGCTAGTAAATGTATTATGTATATAAATTGTTAAAGATACCAGAATAATGTTATTATGCTCAGGATACATTGTTCTAAAATAAGTCAAACTGAAAAGGGTAAATTGTCATTTAAGAGAATACTGTATCTAGGGAAACCTGTGAATTATTTTTTTCTTTTAAGAAATATAATGATATCTCTTGATTTTCTGAGGCATGGAAATGACAGTTGATTAATTGTGATACCTGGATCCGCCCCTACCTCCTCCCTCCTCGCTGTGTAACTGTAAATCTGTGCTTTGCCATTAAATTCAGCTACTTAATTGGAGTGTCACCAATCTTCTTGTTGACTAACTTCTATACACTTCAGTTTGCAATTAACTGTCAGACTATGGGGGGGTATACAATGTGCCCCCGCTATTTCTGACGTGGGAAATATCAGCGTCTTCCTATTCAATGCTGTCATTAACGACAGCATTGATGAGGTATCACGGCAGAACGGGCCAGACTTCAGAAGCTGTTGGGCCCGTTCTGCTGTGGATTGTCGTTATCCAGGCCGCAGATCGACAATCCATGGCCGTTTTCGTGGCCACTCCCCCTTTGCGCGCATCGGCAGGCGTTACATTGATCCCGTCTGTCATTATGCGGTCGATCTGACTATAAACGGGCCAGGATCATGGCTGCACATGTACAAATTAGATGCCTATGATCTCAACAATCTCTCTGATCTTCACTCGGCGGTCTTCCAATACGATATCATTTTTAACCATTTCATCCGTAGTCATCTCAATTGGGTGACCTGGATGCTCTTCATCGAGGACGGATGTATGACAACAGTTGAATTAATTTAATCAATATCTAGTTTTCAGTCATATTTTCTTTTCTTTTTATTCAATAGTTATGAGGCTATAAAGTGAACAAAGTTCAGAAAAAAATAACAAGTTATATTTGAAGTAACAAGCACATGCATTATGCAGTGTCAAATTAAATTAGGTAAGAGAGAGGAGTAACGACTTTTAAAATATATAATTGGCCTTATTATTTTCAGCCACATCAAGGCCCTCAGTCACCAGACGTTGCACCTCTGCACATCGTGTCAATATTGATGAAGAAGTGGCAGGTATTAGCTATGAACCCTTTTTGCTTCTTGTTGTAAGTGAATTATGCATTCATATGTACATCTGTTTGAAAGACAATCTGCACCAGTCACACCACCAAGAAGTCTATCACTGTCTCAGTACCCCTCGGCCCCCTCTATCTAGGGCCCCTGTGATCTGCATGTATTTTTAAATAAATATATATATATATGTGTATTTTTTTTAACTGAAGGTTTTGTGCATATATATATATATATATAATTTATTTATTTATTTATTAATCCCCAAACCTGCAGTTACCCATTGATCGAATTTATACTGCCTTTACTCTGTGTTTTGTTTTGACAGAGTAATATTCTCTGGTGTTGTTTTCAGCCAGCCAGTAATGACAAGTAGGAGGGGACCCTCTGTCTAAAGTGACCCGGCCCCCCTAAAGGCTTAATCTGCCCCTGGCTTAGGGGCAGAGTTCTTGGCTAGGGGAATCTACCCCGGTACACACCCAAGCACCATCACCGACAGTCATCCCTGCCTACATTTTAAATCCTAAATCACAATTCTTCTCTTGATTGTCACTAAGGGCCTTATTCTGGTCGATGCGTAATTTTCCGAATTCTTTCGGATGGCGTTTTTTAGCCGTCTGCGCATGCGTGGGCAACGCTATGCGCATGTGCCACGCAAGGTCTCCGTACTCGTTCTCACTAATACCGTACAGAAAAGTGCACCGCATTCACTCGGGAAATATGGGCGTAATATGGGTGTCATTCGGAAGTACACAGGGGCGTAGTTTCAAAGTGGGCTAAACTGGGCGTAAACATGGGCGTACACGAGGGAGTGCACTAATTCTGGTAGGCGTGCATTCGGACAGAACACCAACTGCAAACGAACCAAAAGGCAGAAAAGATGCGGTCTCCATAAGCAAGTCTTGCTTTGCGGACACCACTCGGTCATGCGCTAGGCATTCGGAACGCCCAATTAGTACGGCCGCACCTGAATCAATGTCAGCTGAACACAATACAATCCACTCCTCTACTCATTACTCATTAATTACACTCTTGTCATTGCTTCAATTGGAACCATTGCAGCTTAAATGGACCATTACAAAACACACAAATATATGCTGAATATTTATTCACCAATAACAGCACACATTTGGGGATCAAATGAAAAATTTATTACAGTTAGGGAAAACATAAAATTTTAAGAGCATGTTATTTGGCACATGCCAAAAATTAAAGGTACCATAAAGGAATTTTACAAACAAACAAAAATGTACAAAAATGTATTATTTTCATACATAGCCACAGCAGAATCATTAGGAACACATCAAGTGGCTTCACAACAAAAGTATAGCACCAACACTTCAAGTACAGCAGACAGTAATGGTAGCCGAAAGAGGGCAACAGGGGAACCAGACAAAACATTCAAACCGAGGGCAAATGTGGGTACCCTGTGCACGGGATTGGGTTGCACACATGAAGCTGACACACACAGCTAAATGAAAGATTTGGGAAGACATAAGGGTGGAGATTAATGCGACAAGTTCATTTTCTGGCCCGTTTGGCCCTGGTAGGGTCCTTGCCATGTGCAGCAGCTCCTCGGCCACAGCCATGTTGGGATGGTGGGGCAGGTAGAGCAGATGCTGTGGAAGGGGGGGATGGTATTCCCCTTCTGCCAGCAGGGAGTGCTGGTGTAGGGAATGCACCAGAAATGGCTGACAATAGGGCCCTTTTGGTGGTAAGTAGCTCCGCCACAAGCTCGTTATGGCGGAGGAGGAGGTCATTTTGGCGCAAGGCTTGCTCTGCCAACACCTGCAGGCTGCCAGCTATGGACTGCTGGGTGGCAGCCATGGCCTGCTGGGTGGCAGCGATGGTCTGCTGGGTGCTGGCAATACCCTGCATGTCCTCCTCTGTCCTACGCAGCCGCTCTGATGCTAAGTCTCCCTGCTGGTGAATCTGCCCAAGCATCTGCACCCACCTGTCCAAATCCTGTGTGGCCGTTGGCTCCTGCTGCCGCACATGGCTTGCACGTGTGCCAGGTGGCACTGACTCCTCCACCTCCTCAAGAGTTTCACTGCCACATGGTGGGGATGATGCTGAAAGAGAAACAATTACAACACATTCCGATAAAATTAGTACAAACTACTTATGCCATGCAAACAAATTACCTTCTAAATCAGCAGTAAACACTTCCACTGGGGCCTCACTATCCATGTTGCTCACCCCCCGGACCTCCTCAATTGCAATGCAGCCCTCAGCCATCTCCTCCAGGGGGGTGAGCTTCAGGCGGCCTGGCATGGGGCCAGCCAAAGAGGTGTGGCTGTATTCCCACCGTTTGGTCAGTTTCTTCTTGAGGTTGGTTTTGAAGTCATGCCACCTGCAACCAAAGTTTACATATTATTACATGTCACCCCTGACGTTTGATGTAGCACGCATTGTAATCTGCTACAGATTTCAACGTGTGCTTCATTCAACATAACTTACATTATGTTAAACTATAAAACCAACACTTAGAAGAAACATTCACACTCACCCTACAATAAATATAGAATAAGTGACATGGCAATCATGTCTGTTGCTCCTAGCAACGTGACCGACCATTTACCAACTCCATCTTACATCTAATAAAAACATTACTGGTCTTGTTCTGCTCAAATGTAACACACTTGAACTTGTCTCTTTTTCATGTGCTCCGTCTCACGAACTTGTGGAGGTACAGCATTAATTTCCACAGTTATGTCCTTCCAAATCTTCCATTTACTTGTGTGTGTCAACCTCTCCTGTGGACATTCTATCCAATCCCATGCACGGTTTACCAGTATGGCAAGCTCCTGCGGTTTGAATGCCATGTTCCTGCTGGTTGGTTCCTCTGTTGGCCTCTGTTGGCCTCTTTCGGCCACGGCCACGGCCACCAGTCACTGTTCTTAGAGTGCTTGCCAGGCTACTCTCTTGTGAAGCCACCTGCTGTGTTCCCAATGATTCTGCTGAGGCAGAAGATGGCCCAGCTGTAGATGGCCCAGCTGCCTGCTCACCCCCCAATGGCTGGTCTCTGGTGAGGTGCACATTGAAGGTGATGGAGTCCAGCTGAGCTAGGAGGCGCTGATGCTCCTGCTCTCCCTCTGATAGTGACCCAGACATGTTTGCCGCACAATCTTTTGTTCCATGCACACCTATCTATACACATTGCTTTAATTGGCGTACATCAGACCCACCATGCGTTCTGTGCGGCAGCGTTCCATACGGCTACGTACACCGTGCAGCGCTTAGGCCACGCCCATACCAGCGGACAAACAAATGTACAAAACCAGGCATACTTTCCAAGTCTGATTTTGTACTCATTGCCAGATTTGAACACCAATAAACACCTACAACTTTGGCCAGACATAAAATCTATATGTGAATGTTCATTTGTACTGTGCACTTGTTTGGTATGTACAACAAATGACACTAACCCATTCCATATGTTAATCCAGTCCACAACTCATGCATTAGTAATCACTGCTTGCATCCAAATCACATGTTATAGGCCTATAAATACTGCCTTGATGCTAGGTACATAAATGGCACCATGGGAATGGGAAAAGGTATAGCACTATTTTGTATGTTAGTGGTGTATTGCTTTCTGACCACTAAGGCTGACTAATGTAGTACCTTGTACAGATATGTGTAACTGTATATTGTGGCACACTATTTCACCTGTTGTTTTCTGCCATGTTTGGTGATTATATTGGTTTTCAAACTTCTTTCACCCTGTCTGTTTTGAATATACTAAGACTGCCAAGGTTAGCTCAGCGATGCCAACCTACAGCAAGTGTTGTTTTGCCATGCAATGTTTTAGCCGTTTGTTGTGGCGCATACACGCTGTTAATGTAAAAATGATCAATAAAGTTATTAACAAATTTCACTGTGAACAACCAATTACAGGACATGATTGCTTGTATTGCGCCATTGCTAAGATGGCGGCCTATGGGAGAGCAGCCCCATTCTTGCCTGCGGAGCTTAGGGCACTGGTCTCCGTTATGGAGAGTAGGCTGGGCAGTGCAAAGCCTTTTATAACTGATAGGCAGAAGCGCAGTGCTTATGCTGCGGCCCGCCGCCGAATATTCGCCCGCACCCAGGTGCGGAGGACCATCGCCCAGCTGGAGAGGCGATGGTCAGACCTCCAGAGGCGACAGCCAGAATTGCTCCAGCAAATAAGGGGCAGGATAGCTCAATGTGAGTGTTTACACAATAAATGCACATTTTTAAATGAGTGCTTAAATTAACTTTTTAAAGTCAATAAGGTCAACTGGCTGATCATGAGTTTAAAATGGCATACACTATATGTGTGCTACTTCCTCTTTGACATGCAGTCATGTGGATATAATATGTAATTCTATAGGATTATTGATTGTGATGCATACAATGGGGCAGATGTATTAAGCTTTAACAAGAGATAAATCCAAGGGTGATAAGGAGAGATAAACGTCCGTCCAATCACATCATAACGGCCATGTTACAGGCTGTGTTTGAAAAAAAGTCAGTAAGGAGCTGATTGGCTGGACATTTATCTCTCCTTATCACCCTTGCATATATCTCTTGTTAAGGCTTAATACATCTGCCCCAATGACCCTTAATTGTCACTAATCATTCTTTTCTCCAACACAGCACGGGATCGAGCACGACAGGCCCGGGAGGAGGCAGAGGCGGGGCAGGCCGGGAGGAGGTGGCGGAGGAGATGGAGGAGGAGGTGGTGTCAGAGGAGGTGGCGGAGGAGATGGAGGAGGAGGTGGTGCCGGAGGAGGTGGCGGAGGAGGTGGAGGAGGAGGTGGTGGCGGAGGAGGTGGAGAAGGAGGTGGTGGCGGAGGAAGTGGAGGAGGAGGTGGTGGCGGAGGAGGTGGAGGAGGAGGTGGTGGCGGTGGAGGTGGAGGAGGAGGTGGTGGCAGAGGAGGTAGAGGAGGAGGTGGTGGCGGAGGAGGTGGAGGAGGAGGTGGTGGTGGAGGAGGAGGTGGTGGCGGAGGAGGTGGAGGAGGAGGTGGTGGTGGAGGAGGTGGAGGAGGAGGTGGTAGCGGAGGAGGTGGAGGAGGAGGTGATGGCGGTGGAGGTGGAGGAGGAGGTGGTGGCAGAGGAGGTGGAGGTGGTGGCGGAGGAGGTGGAGGAGGAGGTGGTGGTGGTGGAGGAGGCCAGGGATGAAGTGGAGGAGGTCGAGCTGGAGGAGGAGGAGGCCTGTGAGGTGGTGCAGGTGGATAAAAGAGGTATGTATACATAATGCATCATTACTCATTTTTTGGACTACTATTTGTTATGTAGCACTGGTGAATCAATTGTGTTTTACAATAGTATAAAGTAATAAAACAAAGTGGGAAGCAACAGACACACTTAGGGGTTAGATAGGGTGACCAAGTCATCCCTTTCATCCGGGACACATCTTAATTACACAGGTTCTGGGGATGGCTTTCAACCTGTGTAGTTAATCTGGATCCTGGATTAAAGGGATGACTTGCTCACCTTAGGGTTACATGCCCCTGCTGCAAGCGTACAATCTGTAGCCTCACATAGGTGACAAGAGTTTATAGCTGATTGATATTTCTAAACTAGATTAACCCCTTCCCGACATTTGACGTACATTTACGTCATGGTCGGGATGTACTTCCCGACACATGGCATAAATGTACGTCATGACTTTAAAGTGTCACTGCGTCTAGAGACGCAGTGACAGAGGGACGATGTCTGCTGTCCCTGACAGCAGACATGTCCCTGCATGCCCAGGGGGGGCTGCGATGCCGCCCCCCCGTCGGCGATCGCTGTGATTGGCTGTTCAGTGTGAACAGCCATTCACAGCGTTTTCCTGTGTTACCAGCGAATCAGACGCTCGGTAACACAGGTGTCAATCACCGCCGGGCGTCAGGGGGCATGAGGGGGTCATCGGTGACGACGACACCTCACCCCACCTGCCCCCAAGGCTGTGATTGGTCCGTGGGACCCACGGACCAATCACAGCCAAGGCGCGACATTTAAACTAACGGTGACTGCGCTGCAGACGCCATTCCGGTCTGGAATTGCGTGCAGAGCGGTCACCGTGCCTATCTGCCGTGATACTGACCTGATCCTTGCAAATACTTACCTGATCCTTGCAAATACCTTACCTGATCACCTGATCACTGCTTGTAGCGTGCTGGATGCTTCCTGGATCTGACTTCTTGTGACTTCCTGCTGCTGCTGCAGTGTGATAGAGAGATAGAGAGAGACAGAGAGAGAGATAGAGAGAGATAGAGAAAGATAGAGAGATAGTGACAGAGAGTGCTATATTTTGTGTCTGCTACCCCCCCTTTTTGGGGGTGCAGGTTTTTTTTTTTATATATATAACTGTCAGTGCTGCTGCTGCTGCTGCAGTGTCATAGAGTGATAGATAGTGATAGATAGTGAGAGATAGAGAGATAGAGAGATAGTGATAGAGAGTGCTATATTTTGTGTCTGCTACCCCCCTTTTTGGGGCTGCAGGGTTTTTTTATATATATAACTGTCAGTGCTGCTGCTGCAGTGTCATAGAGTGATAGATAGTGATAGATAGTGAGAGATAGAGAGATAGAGAGATAGTGATAGAGAGTGCTATATTTTGTGTCTGCTACCCCCCCTTTTTGGGGCTGCAGGTTTTTTTTTTATATATATATAACTGTCAGTGCTGCTGCTGCAGTGTCATAGAGTGATAGATAGTGAGAGATAGAGAGATAGATAGAGAGAGATAGATAGAGAGAGATAGTGACAGAGAGTGATAGAGAGTGCTATATTTTGTGTCTGCTACCCCCCCTTTTGTGCTGATCAGTATATCTGTGCTGATCAGCAACTTTTTGGGGGTGCAGGGGTTTTTTTTTTATATACAGTATACCTGTCAGTTGCTGCCAGTTGCACTGTCAGTTGCACCAAAGGTTGTGCACCTGCTGCCCCTCACTGGTAATCAGTGTCGCATCAGTGATCACCTTTTTTTTTTTTGAGGGTGCTGTGTAATTTTTTTTTACACACACTGTGATTTTGTGGGTGTCCTGTGGCCACTGTGCGCTGATCAGTGACGTACATCACTGATCAGCTTTTTCGGCACAGGGTTGATCTTTTTTTTTTTTTTTTTTTTTTGAATAAATTCCTGTTGCCTTTGAGCGCTGTTCAGTGACGGACGTTACTGACCAACATCTGTGCTCAATTTTTGGCGCAGGACCTTTTTTTTTTTTTTGCACTACATACACACTACACACTACATACTACATTGAAATAAAGTTTGTGCCCCCCTACACTATACACGTGTTGAAACATTTCACTACCAGAAACACAAAAATAAAAATGGCATCCCAAATGTCATCCCAAATGTCATCCCAGTCATCCAGAAGAATGTATTCAGCGGAGGAGGCATATGCCATGCTTGCCTCTGACTCTGACACAGCCAGTGAGGCAAGCGGGGAATTTGAAGGATTCATCTTAAGCTCCTCTTCCTCCTCTAGTGATGAGGGACCCCCTCAAAGACGCCCCCGTAGAGCAGCTGAGACCCCCCCCAATAATTGATCTCGTATGGACCCCACCACCAGACAATTTTGAGCCCCAGGTTCCTGAGTTTTTGGCCATCCCAGGAATCCAATTTGATTCCACAGGTCTCAGAGAAATTGACTTTTTCAAATTATTTTTCTCTGATGATTTTATAAATTTAATGGTGGACCAAACTAATTTATATGCCCAGCAGTTTATTGCTCAAAACCCCACGTCATCATTTGCTAGGTGGACCCCTGTAGATGCAGTAGAGATGATGACGTTTTGGGGTCTGGTGTTTCATATGGGCATAGTAAAAAAGCCAGAAATTAGGCAATATTGGAGTACAGATGTTCTGTACAGCACCCCACTTTACCGTATGGCCATGACCCGGACTCGTTTTGAGTTAATCCTTAAATTTTTGCATTACAACGATAATGCACAGTGCCCACCCAGAGATGATCCCACCTTTGACCGGCTATTCAAAGTCAGGCCGGTCATTGATCACTTCAGTGCCAAATCTGAAGAGATGTACATCCCAGATAAATTCATTTGCATAGACGAGTCCCTTATACATTTTAAAGGAAGGGTTAAATTCCGCCAGTACCTTCCCAGTAAGAGGGCAAGGTATGGCATAAAAATGTATAAGCTGTGTGAAAGCACCTCAGGGTACACTCACAGGTTTAGGGTATATGAAGGGAAGGATTCAAGAATTGAACCGCCAGAATGCCCCCCCTCCCTCGTAGGTGTTAGTGGAAAAATTGTCTGGGATTTAGTGCACCCCTTCCTGGATAAAGGTTATCACCTCTATGTGGATAACTTTTACACCAGCATCCCCCTGTTTAAGGCCCTTGGTTCAAGAGGTACAGCAGCTTGCGGTACTGTGCGCAAGAACCAAAGAGGCCTCCCAAAAACGCACAATGCCCAAGTAATGAGAAGGGGTGAAAGCAGGGGAATATGCACCGAAAATATGTTGTTGGTCAAATATAAGGACAAGAGGAATGTCCTTATACTGACAACAATTCACGGAGACAGTACCACCTCCGTCCCTGTACGAGGTACCAGTACCCACACCTCAAAACCTAATTGTATCCTGGATTACAATAGGTACATGGGCGGAGTGGATCTTTCAGATCAGGTACTGAAGCCGTACAGTGCCCTGCGGAAAACAAAAATCTGGTACAAGAAGCTGGCCGTGTATATCATCCAGATGGCACTGTATAACGCTTACGCGCTATTCCGTTCTACCAGCCAGAGGGGGACATTTATGCACTTTCAAGAGGAAGTCATAAAGGGCCTAATATTTGGGAACCAGCAGGCAGAGGGCCCCAGTACTTCTAGTACTGGCCCCCGTATTGTACCAGGGCAGCATTTTCCTGATGAAATCCCCTCCACTGGAAAAAAGGGCAGGACACAAAAAAGGTGCAAAGTTTGCTATAAAAAGGGAATAAGAAAGCAAACTATTTTCCAGTGTGACACTTGCCCCGACAAACCCGGCCTATGTATAAAGGAGTGTTTTAAAATATACCACACATCTATGGATTATTAGGTTCATAATTTCACCGTGCTTCGGGGGTCTTGCTAATGCCACATAGCACCCACCATTCATTCCACCAGAATCTGAGCCGCAAAATCCAAAAATCACTCCTTCCCTTCTGAGTCCTGCCATGCACCCAACTGGTATTTTTTGGTCACATGTGAGGCATTGCCGTACTCGGGAGAAATTGGGGCACAGATTTTGGGGTGCTTTTTCTCCTTCATACCTTCTGAAAATGAAAAATTTTGAGCCAGAACTGCATTTTTGTGTAAAAAAATGTAATTTTTCATTTTCACTGCCCAGTTGTATCAAAATTGGTGAAACCCCTGGGGGTTTGAAATGTACACTATACCCCTAGATGAATTCCCTGAGGGGTGTAGTTTGCACAATGGGGTCACTTGTGGGGGGGTTCCACTGTATTGGTGCTTTGGGGGTCTTGCTAATGCGACATAGCACCCACCAACATTCCACCAGAATCTGTGCTGCAAAATCCAAATATCACTCCTTCCCTTCTGAGTCCTGCCACTTTTTGGTCACACATGAGGCATTGCCGTACTCGGGAGAAATTGGGGCACAGATTTTGGGGTGCTTTTTCTCCTTCATACCTTCTGAAAATGAAAAATTTTGAGCCAGAACTGCATTTTTGTGTAAAAAAATGTAATTTTTCATTTTCACTGCCCAGTTGTATCAAAATTGGTGAAACCCCTGGGGGTTTGAAATGTACACTCTACCCCTAGATGAATTCCCTGAGGGGTGTAGTTTGCACAATGGGGTCACTTGTGGGGGGGTTCCACTGTATTGGTGCTTTGGGGGTCTTGCTAATGCGACATAGCACCCACCAACATTCCACCAGAATCTGTGCTGCAAAATCCAAATATCACTCCTTCCCTTCTGAGTCCTGCCATTTTTTGGTCACACATGAAGCATTGCCATACTCGGGAGAAATTGGGGCACAGATTTTGGGGTGCTTTTTCTCCTTCATACCTTCTGAAAATGAAAAATTTTGAGCCAGAACTGCATTTGTGTGTAAAAAATTTAATTTTTCATTTTCACTGCCCAGTTGTACCACAATTGGTGAAACCCCTGGGGGTTTGAAATGTACATTATACCCCTAGATGAATTCCCAGAGGGGTGTAGTTTGCAAAATGGGGTCACTTGTGGGGGGCTTCCACTGTATTGGTGCTTTGGGGGTCTTGCTAATGCGACATAGCACCCATCAAAATTCCACCAGAACCTGAGCTGCAAAATACAAAAATCACTCCTTCCCTTCTGAGTCCTGCCATGCACCCAAATGGTATTTTTTTGTCACATATGAGGCATTGCCGTACTCGGGAGAAATTGGGGCACAGATTTTGGGGTGCTTTGTCTCCTTCATTCCTTGTGAAAATGAAAAATTTTGAGCCAGAACTGCATTTTTGTGTAAAAAAATGTAATTTTTCATTTGCACAGCCCAGTTGTATCAAAATTGGTGAAACCCCTGGGGGTTTGAAATGTACACTATACCCCTAGATGAATTCCCTGAGGGGTGTAGTTTGCAAAATGGGGTCACTTGTGGGGGGCTTCCACTGTATTGGTGCTTTGGGGGTCTTGCTAATGCGACATAGCACCCACCAAAATTCCACCAGAATCTGAGCTGCAAAATCCAAAAATCACTCCTTCCCTTCTGAGTCCTGCCATGCACCCAAATGGTATTTTTTGGTCACATGTGAGGCATTGCCGTACTCGGGAGAAATTGGGGCACAGATTTTGGGGTGCTTTGTCTCCTTCATTCCTTGTGAAAATGAAAAATTTTGAGCCAGAACTGCATTTTTGTGTAAAAAAATGTAATTTTTCATTTGCACAGCCCAGTTGTATCAAAATTGGTGAAACCCCTGGGGGTTTGAAATGTACACTATATCCCTAGATGAATTCCCTGAGGGGTGTAGTTTGCAAAATGGGGTCACTTGTGGGGGGGTTCCACTGTATTGGTGCTTGGGGGGTCTTGCTAATGCGACATAGCACCCACCAACATTCCACCAGAATCTGAGCTGCAAAATCCAAAAATCACTCCTTCCCTTCTGAGTCCTGCCATGCACCCAAATGGTATTTTTTGGTCACATGTGAGGCATTGCCGTACTCGGAAGAAATTGGGGCACAGATTTTGGGGTGCTTTGTCTCCTTCATTCCTTGTGAAAATGAAAAATTTTGAGCCAGAACTGCATTTTTGTGTAAAAAATGTAATTTTTCATTTGCACAGCCCAGTTGTATCAAAATTGGTGAAACCCCTGGGGGTTTGAAATGTACACTATACCCCTAGATGAATTCCCTGAGGGGTGTAGTTTGCAAAATGGGGTCACTTGTGGGGGGCTTCCACTGTATTGGTGCTTTGGGGGTCTTGCTAATGCGACATAGCACCCATCAAAATTCCACCAGAATCTGAGCTGCAAAATCCAAAAATCACTCCTTCCCTTCTGAGTCCTGCCATGCACCCAAATGGTATTTTTTTGTCACATATGAGGCATTGCCGTACTCGGGAGAAATTGGGGCACAGATTTTGGGGTGCTTTGTCTCCTTCATTCCTTGTGAAAATGAAAAATTTTGAGCCAGAACTGCATTTTTGTGTAAAAAAATGTAATTTTTCATTTGCACAGCCCAGTTGTATCAAAATTGGTGAAACCCCTGGGGGTTTGAAATGTACACTATACCCCTAGATGAATTCCCTGAGGGGTGTAGTTTGCAAAATGGGGTCACTTGTGGGGGGCTTCCACTGTATTGGTGCTTTGGGGGTCTTGCTAATGCGACATAGCACCCACCAAAATTCCACCAGAATCTGAGCTGCAAAATCCAAAAATCACTCCTTCCCTTCTGAGTCCTGCCATGCACCCAAATGGTATTTTTTGGTCACATGTGAGGCATTGCCGTACTCGGGAGAAATTGGGGCACAGATTTTGGGGTGCTTTGTCTCCTTCATTCCTTGTGAAAATGAAAAATTTTGAGCCAGAACTGCATTTTTGTGTAAAAAAATGTAATTTTTCATTTGCACAGCCCAGTTGTATCAAAATTGGTGAAACCCCTGGGGGTTTGAAATGTACACTATATCCCTAGATGAATTCCCTGAGGGGTGTAGTTTGCAAAATGGGGTCACTTGTGGGGGGGTTCCACTGTATTGGTGCTTGGGGGGTCTTGCTAATGCGACATAGCACCCACCAACATTCCACCAGAATCTGAGCTGCAAAATCCAAAAATCACTCCTTCCCTTCTGAGTCCTGCCATGCACCCAAATGGTATTTTTTGGTCACATGTGAGGCATTGCCGTACTCGGGAGAAATTGGGGCACAGATTTTGGGGTGCTTTGTCTCCTTCATTCCTTGTGAAAATGAAAAATTTTGAGCCAGAACTGCATTTTTGTGTAAAAAATGTAATTTTTCATTTGCACAGCCCAGTTGTATCAAAATTGGTGAAACCCCTGGGGGTTTGAAATGTACACTATACCCCTAGATGAATTCCCTGAGGGGTGTAGTTTGCAAAATGGGGTCACTTGTGGGGGGGTTCCTCTGTATTGGTGCTTGGGGGGTCTTGCTAATGCGACATAGCACCCACCAACATTCCACCAGAATCTGAGCTGAAAAATCCAAAAATCACTCCTTCCCTTCTGAGTCCTGCCATGCACCCAAATGGTATTTTTTGGTCACATGTGAGGCATTGCCGTACTCGGGAGAAATTGGGGCACAGATTTTGGGGTGCTTTGTCTCCTTCATTCCTTGTGAAAATGAAAAATTTTGAGCCAGAACTGCATTTTTGTGTAAAAAAATGTAATTTTTCATTTTCACTGCCCAGTTGTATCAAAATTGGTGAAACCCCTGGGGGTTTGAAATGTACACTATACCCCTAGATGAATTCCCTGAGGGGTGTAGTTTGCAAAATGGGGTCAATTGTGGGGGGTTCCACTGTATTGGTGCTTGGGGGGTCTTGCTAATGCGACATAGCACCCACCAACATTCCACCAGAATCTGAGCTGCAAAATCCAAAAATCACTCCTTCCCTTCTGAGTCCTGCCATGCACCCAAATGGTATTTTTTGGTCACATGTGAGGCATTGCCGTACTCGGGAGAAATTGGGGCACAGATTTTGGGGTGCTTTGTCTCCTTCATTCCTTGTGAAAATGAAAAATTTTGAGCCAGAACTGCATTTTTGTGTAAAAAAATGTAATTTTTCATTTTCACTGCCCAGTTGTATAAAAATTGGTGAAACCCCTGGGGGTTTGAAATGTACACTATACCCCTAGATGAATTCCCTGAGGGGTGTAGTTTGCAAAATGGGGTCACTTGTGGGGGGTTCCACTGTATTGGTGCTTGGGGGGTCTTGCTAATGCGACATAGCACCCACCAACATTCCACCAGAATCTGAGCTGCAAAATCCAAAAATCACTCCTTCCCTTCTGAGTCCTGCCATGCACCCAAATGGTATTTTTTGGTCACATGTGAGGCATTGCCGTACTTGGGAGAAATTGGGGCACAGATTTTGGGGTGCTTTGTCTCCTTCATTCCTTGTGAAAATGAAAAATTTTGAGCCAGAACTGCATTTTTGTGTAAAAAATGTAATTTTTCATTTGCACAGCCCAGTTGTATCAAAATTGGTGAAACCCCTGGGGGTTTGAAATGTACACTATACCCCTAGATGAATTTCCTGAGGGGTGTAGTTTGCAAAATGGGGTCACTTGGGGGGGGGGTTCCACTGTATTGGTGCTTGGGGGGTCTTGCTAATGTGACATAGCACCCACCAACATTCCACCAGAATCTGAGCTGCAAAATCCAAAAATCACTCCTTCCCTTCTGAGTCCTGCCATGCACCCAAATGGTATTTTTTGGTCACATGTGAGGCATTGCCGTACTCGGGAGAAATTGGGGCACAGATTTTGGGGTGCTTTGTCTCCTTCATTCCTTGTCAAAATGAAAAATTTTGAGCCAGAACTGCATTTTTGTGTAAAAAAATTAATTTTTCATTTTCACTGCCCAGTTGTACCACAATTGGTGAAACCCCTGGGGGTTTGAAATGTACACTATACCCCTAGATGAATTCCCTGAGGGGTGTAGTTTGCAAAATGGGGTCACTTGTGGGGGGGTTCCTAAATTTTAGCATCTTATGGTGCCTAGAAACCTACATGGTGCCTAAAAAATAATCTCATAAAAAGGAGGCTCCAAAATCAAGTAGGTGCTCCTTCTATTATGAAGCCTGTGGTTTGGTCAACGTGCACACTAGGGCCACATATAGGATATTTATGAAAACAAAAGAATTGGGGGAATCAATTTTTAGTCACATTTCTCTAGTAAAATCTACTGTGTTCCTTAGAAAAATGTATTAAAATTGCAAATCTGCAAAAAAAATGAAATTTTGAAATTTCACCTACACTTTGTTTTAATTCCTGTGAAACACCTAAAGGGTTAACAAACTTCCAAAATGCTGTTTTGAATACTGTGAGGGGTGCAGTTTTTGAAATGGCATCATTTATGGGGGTGTCTCACATACAAGTCCCTCAAAGTCACATCAGAACTGAACTGGTCCCTAAAAAAATCAGTGTTTGAAATTTTCTTGAAAATTTGAAAATTTGCTATTCATATTGTAAGCCTTCTAGTGTCCAAAAAAATTAAAAGGAAGTTGAAATAATGATGGAAACATAAAGTAGACATATGGTCTATGTTAGTTATTAACTATTTTGAGTGGTATGATTATTTGTCTCACAAGCAGAAAATTTAACATTTTGCAAATTGCTAAATTTTCCATTTTTTTACGACATTTTGGTATTTTTCACAAAAAAACACAGACTGTATCGACCCAAATTTACCACTAATTTGAAGTACAATGTGTCACGAGAAAACAATCTCAAAATCACTGGGATAAGTAAAAGCAAAAAAAAGTTATCCCCACTTAAGTGATACATGTCAGATTTGAAAAAAAGGGCTCTGTCAGGAAGGCAAAAACATGCTGTGTCAGGAAGGGGTTAAGTATGGCATAAATGGAGTATGGACAGGCGTGGCTTAGAATGGAGTCACAAGTGGTCAGTGCCCCTGGGCTCTCCTCTAGCTAGCCACCCCCTGTGGTTGGCATGTATTTTTGCAAACATAATTGTTGGTTGATTTTGTCTTAATAATGATTTTGTGCATGGGAGTGGGTTAGTGCTGCAGCTTCACCTAACTGGCAATATGACAATGATTTATGGAGCAGACCATCAGCAGCCAAGCCATCCATGATTGCACAAGTGTACTGTGCATTCCTGAGAGTTGACTAAGTCCCATGCCACGTTGCATCAGAGAACAGATACTGAGCGGTTTTTGATGAGTTGTTATTGGTGGAGCTCATTACATGATTCTCATAGCTTAGTCATGGGTGGGTTGGGATTCAGAAGGAGCACTATGACTGTGAGGTCTTCTACAGAGTAAAGGGTAGAAGGACAAAAACAGGCTTTACATTTAGTATGTATGCATGTATGTATATATGTATGTGTCATATATATTTATATATGTCTCTATATACATATATATATATATATATATATATATATACATGTCACCTTGCATTTATTAGATTTATGTATGACTATGTTTAATGTATTCATGAATATCATTACTAATTTTACCCCCTTTAACATGCCCACAGATGAGCCTACCCAAGCAGATGAGGGTGTCCGTGGGGAACTCCTGCAACTGAGGGATCACCTGCACCTAGTCCTGGCAGACCTGCAGGACTTAACAGACCTGCTGCTGTAAAGGTTTTTTTTAAAAATTTTTACTTTTCAATATTTTGTTTAAAAAATAAATAGTTGTTCACAGTAAGAAGTTGTCTGTGTGTTTTTTTGACATTAAACAGTATATGTGTAAATTGTTTAGAATATTTTTCAGTAGCAAAAGGTACATACTGTATATAGATGTATGTTATTGTAGTGTGCACATCCTTGCAATACACAAATGTACTATAATTGTGGAGCAATTAACATTATCCAAACAACAAAATACACACACACACTGTGTTTATAACTGTTGTTAAGTTTCCTTTAGTATGTGTTAGTAATAATTAGCACATTGTAGAATATTGCATTTCACATGCAATTATGATATAATATGCATACATAAAACCTAGATAAAGGGGTGACAATGAATAAATAGCACTTCACATGATGTAAGGGTTAATGTATGTAATGAATGTGGTAGTAATGTGTTTAAGTATCTATTAGGATTGAATTGATTCCAATTCCAAACAAACACTTTTTAATGAGGTTGCCTAATTGCATAAGTGGGTCATGTGACCAATTTGTGAGTTCAGATAATAGTGGTGAGTTTTGCGATAATACACCGCATCGGTGCGTACGGGCAGGTTCCCATCCGTTCTGACGCGGTAAGACCGTGCAGACGCTGTAAGACCGTGCAGAATATGTGTGTGTCCACCGCACATGCAAGGTTTGGATGTTGTCCGTAAACACGCCCTCTTCTTAAAGCGTGAGTCTATCCGAATGCGGAGGACCGGTGGGCGTTTCTTCGTACGATGTCCGCACAGCGTGGCGTGCGGTCCGCTCCGAAAGAATTCGGAAATTTACGCACCAACCAGAATAACCTCCTAAGTGAATGTACGTCAATGTAATTTTTTAACCTCTTATTTCGCTAACAGTAGCTGTCTCCTTATCCAATCTGTTTCAATAAAGATAAAAGGAGCCCCCACTCATTTTAAAATATAGAAAAGGAATATACCCAAAAATTTCCTGATTGTATTTAAGGAGTGCATCCAATACAATTTTTTTTTTCTTGTTGTCTTTGTCCTGATTCAGTACATTTGGGATAGCACCCTCACTAGTGTCCACAAACACTTAGTGGAATACCGCCCATCAATTCTAGGATGTCAATTGAATATTGTGTGCAGAACTCCCAAAACCTATATATCCCAAAGAACAGGTAGTCAGTTGTATATCTTTCACGTATTGTACGTAACATTTGACCTGATGAAAAGACCGGTTCGGTCTTGAAACGTCAATCTTCATGTACCTACTCACTGAATAAAATACCACCTTCGTAAGTCCGTGGAGTGCCGCCTGTCTGTCTTACACACGTTGTGGCTAGTGTGTGACATCCGCTGCTATATTCACCCTTTTTGGGAAGGCCCCCCGGCATTACTGCGATCATCATCCAGAGTGCCAGGCAACAAACATCGATATATATATATATATATATTATATATATATATGAAAAAGAGAGTGAGAAGGGCGCCTCCTAGTGCAATATGTCGGTATGTTTTTTGTGAAGTAACCCTCCACCAAAGAGAAAAACAGCACCCCCAAAAATTTAAGGAGTACCGTGAATAGTGGTATCCAACCACTGTATTTTTAGCCTGTTATGTTATCCTTCTGTGGGCGGGAAATGTTCACACAGGTCCTTTATTCTTCATGTCTCATTTAACATATATATGAAAAACAAGAATATGCAGGAGGCAGGAAATAGTGTAATACTGTTTAAAAATTTAATTAAATTGACATAATGACAAAATAGTTACGCGTACAATGTTAAAAATCATAAAAGCTTATCTGGTGTATGCTCCAAGTTGCATATATGAGCACAGACACCGGTCAGTCGTCAGAGTTCCCTCAACGCGTTTCATCCGTGCCTTCTGGTTGGCTGGACTTCCTCAGGAGTATACCCTGACCTGTTCCCTAACCTCTATTTATACTAGTGCTGGTAATTACCATGTTTGGGGCGGTTTCCCGCCAAAAAACGTAGGACTTGTGTGAACATTTCCCGCCCACAGAAGGATAACATAACAGGCTAAAAATACAGTGGTTGGATACCACTATTCACGGTACTCCTTAAATTTTTGGGGGTGCTGTTTCTCTCTTTGGTGGAGGGTTACTTCACAAAAAACATACCGACATATTGCACTAGGAGGCGCCCTTCTCACTCTCTTTTTCAGATAATTTAAAGGGTTCAATCGGAACTAGAACCATTTGGAGGAGGAACAGCCGCCCTAGAACAAGGGAGAAGTGCAGACGCTTTTGTAGAAAAGAACTCTATAGAACTATTCCTAAACTACTTCACAAACGACTGGGAATCTATCAGGGAGTTTTGGCAGCGCTAGTACCACCACCTACCGTATATATATATATATATATATATATATACAACAAAGATATTGCGAGCGGCACTCAGAGACTGGATACACGAAGTAACACTGCAAATACGTGTTTAATGCAAACTTCAACGTTTCGGGCGCTGGTCCCCTTCGTCAGGATAAACACAAGGTGTCACACACAAGAAATTTATAGAAAAGACTTACCCCCCTTCTAATCACTGCTGCCCCTCCCGCTGCTCTGGGTCACCTGGCAGTGCAGCACGATGTCCATTCCCCCGTACTGCAGTTTCCTGTTTCCGGAGGAAACGTGTCATCCTCTCCCTGCCGGTCACCTGGCAGTGCAGCACGATGTCCATTCCCCCGTACTGCAGTTTCCTGTTTCCAGAGGAAACGTGTCATCCTCTCCCTGCCGGTTCCCATGGCAACGTTCGGGTTAACAATCTGAAATAACCACATAATAAACATTAAAACCGCAATTATATGCTGTGTCATTATTCATTGTTTACAAAGTGCTTAATGTAAGTGATTTGTTGCATCAGTGCTCATGTCTTTACAAAAAGAGGCTGTACTGCTTAAGCCTGGACGATGGCTGAAGTAGCCGATATTGTGCTGAAACAAAACTATCGGTTAGTGCATACATATATATAAATGTTACATTTTGCTTCCCTTATGGTTCCCCTGTTTGGGCTATTCAGTCCCAAATTGGAATATGGTGGGGCCCATCCCACCCGCAACTATTGTGCTGGAGGCATGGTCGACATGCTGTGTCGCCACTCCCCTCCTACACTTGGTGGTTTTCTTTTGTCTACCCCGATTATTTTAAGGGACACACTGTTTATGATCACTGGTGACCAGCTGGCATTTACAAGTGGGGGGACCTGTCAGGGTGAGCATAGAAAGATGGTAATTAGATAAAATTAATCAACCCCAAGTGCTCATTGAGTCCCTTGGGGCGCATGGTACCCAATCTGTAAATCCATCGGGTTTCCAAACGCAATAGGGCTTTTCCTCTGTCACCCCTTCTCAGGCTTGGGGGGACATGGTCAATTATCTTGTATTTTAACATGGCCATGCTATGTTTGGCCACCACAAAGTGCTTGGCTACCGGTTGCTCGCCAGCGCCAGCACTGAGTGCTGCCCTAATTGCTTGTCTATGCTGTGCCATGCGGACCTTAAATTGGCATTCCGTTTTGCCAACGTAGTAAAGTCCGTATGGACACAAAATAACATAGACCACGAAGCGACTGGTGCATGTGAGGGGCTAGTTAATTTTAAACCTTTTCCCCGTGTAGGGGTGTCTGATAGAATCCCCAGTCTCCATGTAACTGCAAGTCGTGCAGTTGATACACTTGAAGCATCCATTGCCCCTTTGCAAAAACCTACCACCGACTGGTGGAAAAAGAGGGACATCCACCCTACTCTAAGACTCACCATAATTTGACGTACCAGCAAAACCAAGCCCTGAAAGACCTGAGCAAAAGGCAGGACATTATTATACGGGGAGCCGACAAGGGCGGCTCCATCGTCATACAGGACACCGCTGACTATGTAGAGCAGGGGTGGCCAACCGGTCAGAGGCAAAGAGCCGAAAAAATTTGTAGTCAAGCTAAAGAGCCGACAACATGCGCGCCAAAAAAGGGGCGTGGTCTATTTGCATGGAAAATTTCCAGGCATACCACTAATCTAGAATAGGTGCGCGCCAGTTGTGTCCAGGTGTGCACCACTGGCGCACTACCTCTAGAGCCCCCCTCCGTCACAACACCCCCCCCCCCTCGAAACTGTGCCTAGTGATAATAACGCCACTTTTTAAAGGAGTTGTGCAGAGTCAATTTGCGATAAGGCTGTCTAAAGAAGCCTCTTACAGCAGCTCCCTCCCCCTCCTCTCTCCCCTTTTGTGTTTGCAAATTTACCCAGAGGAATAGAGACCTTTCATAAGTTTTTTAGTTTAGTGTTAGCACTGCAGTCTGATTTATGAAGCTCTGTCTCTCCCCATTCCCCCTCCCTCCCACTCATCGCTGCTGCCAGGGACAGGAATATACAGCAGGACTTGGGATCACAGGCAGAGTGATTCTACAATAAATGGGGACTTCTTATCTGTGCTCCGTGTCTTGCTTTATATTCCATTATATTCAGCAGTGACGAGGGGGAGGGAGGGGGGACGGGGAGAGACAGAGCTCACCTGCCCCAAACAAAGTGTAGTTTAATTTATAAAAATATATGAGGAGCCTACCTTCTTCTCGCTCCCTTGCAGCTGACACAGCTCCTGCTGCTTTGATGAGGGAGACACCGGCAGCCGTCTGCCCAGTGTGCGGACTATGCTGATAAGAAGAGAGCCCCGGGGGATGTCAGTGGCTGCTGCAGATTCGTGCAGCCAGGACAAGTAAGCAGCAGCCCCAGGGGTGTCAGTGCTGCCAGGACCCGTGTGCCAGCAACCATGGGAGGACACACAGCCTCCTTTCTTGTGCGGTCCCCCCTGTCTGTCCCATCAGTGCCTGGCATAAGCATAACATAACATCAAAGAAGAGCACCGCGGCTCTCTTCTTTGATGTTCTTTGAACAGCGCATGCGCAGTACCTTAAAAATGCGAGATGGACCTGCGATAAAAGGCAGGGGAGGGGACAGGGGAGGCTTCCAGGAGCCGCAGTTAAACAGGGGGAGAGCCTCATGCGGCTCGAGAGCCACGGGTTGGCCACCCCTGATGTAGAGGAATGTCACCTTCTCCTAGGGGATGAGTCGACATATGAGAAACTCAGTGGGGACCCCACGGATGGGTACCAGAAGTCACTGGCGACTATATTGCAGGAGGCCGTCAAGGAGGGTGTAATATCACCCACGATTCACAATAAATTGTACACTGAGCATCCAACAGTGCCTATTTTTTACTCAATACCCAAGATACACAAGCACGCAACGCGGCCTCCTGGTCGACCCATCATATCGGCCAGGGGGTCGCTGTGCGAACCGGTAGCCATATTCTTGGACACATATTTCCAGCCGTGCATCCAGCACACGCCCACCCATCTACGGGACTCTTCCATGCTATTACAAAAATTGACCACCATGCCTGAGGCACCGGTGGACCTCACCATGGCTACCATTGACGTCACTAGCCTGTACACCTGCATCCCACATAGGGAGGGTGTGCAGGCTATGAGACGCCTCATCACGGGGAACCCCCACTACAGGGGCCCAGATGTGGAGTTTGTGTTACAATTGCTTGAATTTACGTTATCTCATAATTATTTTTTATTTGACAGCATGTTCTGGAGGCAGAGGACAGGTTGTGCGATGGGGTCTTCGGTGGCTCCCACGTTTGCGAACACCTACATGTGGGAGACCGAGCGCGACCTGTTCTTTGTCCTCCAGGAAACGGTCCAGCATGTATGGTTATATTTTCGTTTCATCGACGATATTTTGATTTTGTGGCAGGACCCAGTAGAAAGCCTGGTTAGCACAGTCGAGGCCCACAATAGATCAGCCAGTCCCATTAAACTCACCATGCTGCATGACCAAAACAAGATCTGCTTTCTCGATATCAAGATCACAAAAAAAGAGAAAGAATTGGCCACTAGCTTATACACTAAGCCAACTGACCGAAACACCATGCTTAGGCATGAGAGTTTCCACCCCAGGGAAACAGTGAAGGGGTTACCCATGTCTCAGTTTATACGGGTGTGTCGGACCAACAGTGAGGCATCAGAAAGGGAACACCAACTGGATGCCATGACCCTGAAATTCCAACAGAGGGGATACCCCCCCGAGGAGCTTGTAAAAGCATGGCAGCGGGCCAGTGCAAGACCACGAGCAGAATTACTAATTCCCAAAAAAATTGAGAAATCAGAGCCTCCTTATCCATGGGTGAACCAATTTAATATTAACAGCAGACACACATCTAAAAGGGCCAAAGAACTATGGCCAATCATCACCACAGATAGGGATTTAAAAGAGCTAGCCAGTAAACGAATAATGCCCGTTTATTCCAGGGGAAAAAATATACGGGATCTAGTGGTCAAAACAGACTTATCTAAATTTAAGAAAACCAAACCCACCCATTTTTTGCAAAGGGGCAATGGATGCTTCAAGTGTATCAACTGCACGACTTGCAGTTACATGGAGACTGGGGATTCTATCAGACACCCCTACACGGGGAAAAGGTTTAAAATTAACTGGCCCCTCACATGCACCAGTCGCTTCGTGGTCTATGTTATTTTGTGTCCATGCGGACTTTACTACGTTGGCAAAACGGAATGCCAATTTAAGGTCCGCATGGCACAGCATAGACAAGCAATTAGGGCAGCACTCAGTGCTGGCGCTGGCGAGCAACCGGTAGCCAAGCACTTCGTGGTGGCCAAACATAGCATGGCCATGTTAAAATACAAGATAATTGACCATGTCCCCCCAAGCCTGAGAAGGGGTGACAGAGGAAAAGCCCTATTGCGTTTGGAAACCCGATGGATTTACAGATTGGGTACCATGCGCCCCAAGGGACTCAATGAGCACTTGGGGTTGATTAATTTTATCTAATTACCATCTTTCTATGCTCACCCTGACAGGTCCCCCCACTTGTAAATGCCAGCTGGTCACCAGTGATCATAAACAGTGTGTCCCTTAAAATAATCGGGGTAGACAAAAGAAAACCACCAAGTGTAGGAGGGGAGTGGCGACACAGCATGTCGACCATGCCTCCAGCACAATAATTGCGGGTGGGATGGGCCCCACCATATTCCAATTTGGGACTGAATAGCCCAAACAGGGGAACCATGAGGGAAGCAAAATGTAACTTCATATATATGTATGCACTAACCGATAGTTTTGTTTCAGCACAATATCGGCTACTTCAGCCGTCGTCCAGGCTTAAGCAGTACAGCCTCTTTTTGTAAAAACATGAGCACTGATGCAACAAATCACTTACATTAAGCACTTTGTAAACAATGAATAATGACACAGCATATAATTGCGGTTTTAATGTTTATTATGTGGTTATTTCAGATTGTTAACCCGAACGTTGCCATGGGAACCGGCAGGGAGAGGATGACACGTTTCCTCCGGAAACAGGAAACTGCAGTACGGGGGAATGGACATCGTGCTGCACTGCCAGGTGACCGGCAGGGAGAGGATGACACGTTTCCTCCGGAAACAGGAAACTGCAGTACGGGGGAATGGACATCGTGCTGCACTGCCAGGTGACCCAGAGCAGCGGGAGGGGCAGCAGTGATTAGAAGGGGGGTAAGTCTTTTCTATAAATTTCTTGTGTGTGACACTTTGTGTTTATCCTGACGAAGGGGACCAGCGCCCCGAAACGTTGAAGTTTGCATTAAACACATATTTGCAGTGTTACTGTCTCACTATCAGGTTACTGGCGTTCACATCGTAACAGATACTCTACCTCATTGAATCTAATTATCTGTCGAAATAGGATTTAGAATTTTACACACACCTGAGGGGGACCATTGTCTGTCAGGGCACCCTGTGTGTCGACATACAGACGCATTCCCTGTCATCAGTTGGCACCCACAATTTCCATACCTACTGCTATGGACATAAAGGTGGATCAATACTCCCACTGATTCTAACTCTCAGCCTCAGTATCACTGTCATTTAAAGAACACGATTCCATACCACAATAAAGACTATCACCATTTTGGAAACCGCCATCCACTATAAAGGACAGGTGTGTTCAGCTTTTAGATCAATCCTGTTGATTCTTAACTTTTTGTGCATGTATTAAACCCCTGATGAAGTCTTTTTCAAGACGAAACGCGTCGGGTTATTGAAACTGCATTCTAAAGATGAAATCCTGATATGATCATCTAATTTTTAATAAAAAGCCATTTTATATTGTATTCTGTGTTTTTTGCACTGTACATATCATCAAGGTGGTTGGTAAACCTCTGGCGCTCTCCACTCTCTCTTTTCTTCTCTTTGATATATATATATATATATATATATATATATATATATATATATATATATATATATATATACAGTATATATATAGAGAGAGAGAGAGACACTATAAGCTTAATCAGGCTGCCAATTTGTCCCACTGTAGGACAGGCGGCATCTACTGGTTGCAGTACTGGGACCCGTGTAGGTCTGTTCAGGTATACACAGAAATAAATTATTACTTGAAGTCATTTATTAAAAAGTCCATAAAATAATGTTTAATTCCTAAAGTTCTTCACATTCAGTGGAACCAATTCACCATTGTACAGCTACCCGACACGTTTCATTTCACAGAGACTTCATCAGGGGTACAACTTAATAGAGAACATGATGAAATATTACACATTTGTATAAAAAAGAACTGGTACTTATGTAGTAACTGGGCTGCCGATTTTGAAATCGGGTCCATCGCATCGCATCGCACCCGACCATATCGCATGCGATGCGATGCGATGCGATGCGATGGACCCGATTTTTCCATAGGATTCAATGTTAAAATGGACTGAGTCCATTTTAACATGGAATTCAATGGGAAAAAGGGGTCCTTTTCATACCCCTACTATCCAAGTGGGCATGGAGTTGGATATAAACCTGTGGCGAGCGTAGCGAGCCACCGAGCCCGAAGCGTGGCGAGCGTAGCGAGCCCCGCGAGGGGACACAGAATACCGTCCCCTCGCGGGGCTCGCTTCGCTCGCCACGCTTCGGGCTCGGTGGCTCGCTACGCTCGCCACAGGTTTATATCCAACTCCATGCCCACTTGGATAGTAGGGGTATGAAAAGGACCCCTTTTTCCCATTGAATTCCATGTTAAAATGGACTCAGTCCATTTTAACATTGAATCCTATGGAAAAATCGGGTCATCGCATCGCATCGCATCGTATGCGATGCGATGCGATATCGCATCGCATCGCATCTGATTGTATGCCTTAACTTAAGGCATACAATCAAAAAATCGGCAGCCCAGATACTACATAAGTACCAAAGAACTTTGTGTCACATACAAACTAATGTTCCAGGGACAGTGCCTTAAATGTATATGTTGAAAATTAGGGTTTTTTAGGGGTATTCAATACTTGATATAGAGGTGGCTTTATCGCACCTATATATGAAGAAGGACCCCTGCTCCTCCAGTCATCAGTGACTGGCACCTACCACCCGAACAGACCAGTGCAGCATGGCAGAGTGAGAGTGCACACACAGTGAGTTATTTCCCAAGGCTGCTACCCAACACTTACTTGTTATTGCTACTCTCTTCCCACCTGCATCCTCCCCTGGCTCCCTCCATATTGAAAATGTTTCTTTCAAATTTCCACCCCCCCAGTGGCACCCTTGACACCTCTCCTCCTCCTCAATCAGGTTCCGCTCACATCCCCCCCCACACACACACACACACACACATACCTAAGGTACCCTTGACCCACTTTCTCCATTGCCAAATAGATTCTCCTCACTTCTCCAACCACCCACTGCCAGCACAGTGGGAGGGCCCTCTGCACCTGCTGAAATTACAGTGGGAGGGCCCTATGCACCTTATTTTCTAGAAGGTGCAAGAAAAATAGAATCTGATTGGTTGCTATGAGTAATATACCATCTTCAACAGAACTCCCATCTTGGTAAATTTACCTAGTAAAGTCTGGTGCAAGGTGCTGGCATTTCATGTAACAAAATACTTAATTACTGCATCATAAAAAAAAAACAATTTCATTAGGTTGATCACATCTTCCTCGTAAGGTGTTTTTGAATTCACATCTCTGATGACCTGACCTGGTCTGTGAATATTGGGAGCTTGGTTAAAAAGGCTCATCAACGCCTGTTTTTTCTTGAGAGTTCTAAAAAGACACCGCTTTTACATCGGTACATATATTAAAGAACTTCTATTGCTGTGCGATTGAAAGTATCTTAACCAGCTGCGCTAATGTATGGTATGTGAGCTGTACAGTAGCAGATTGGATTGTTGAGACAAAAAGTTGCTTTGTGACGAGCACGTAATATTCTAAAGGATCAAACTCACCCAGCTCAGAGATTGTTCACACTCTTGCCATCCGGAAGGCATTTTAGATGCCTTAATGCTAAAACAAGCAGACTAAAAAATAGCTTCTTCCCAATAGTAGTTGTGGTCATAGGCGAATCTAGAATTATGGTAATGGGTGGTCCCAGATCTAGACATAAAAGAATGGGGATCTTTGCGCGGCTATGCCGCGTGGCAAAAAGGGGGCATGGAATCATGAGAAGGAGGCGTGGCATCACAAAAAGGGGTGTGGTATTACACTTTAGACCAAACACAGTAATGCACATTACACATTTTAGCAAACTCCGTAATACCCATTACACATAAAGCCACACGCCGTAATGCCAATTACACATAAGGCCACACACCATAATGCCCATTACACATTTTGCCACACATCATGATGCCCATTACATACTATATAACAAACCGTAATGCCCATTACATATTTGCCACATTTTGCTAGGGGGTTCTTGCTTGATGGCACCAGAGTACACATTACACATGATGCCGCAAACCATAGTACCCATTACACATGATGCAAGTGGGGAGAAGAATTGTAGCAGAAGCTGCAGGGGTGACAGTCATTGACAGCTGGGCAGAGAGCAGGGGGCTTCCTGGCTGTATTCAGAGCACTGCAGGTCACGGCTGTTTGAAATAATACCCCTTTCACAACAGAAAATGCAGGGATTTACCTGGGAATATGGTCCCAGGATCATGCAGGGACATTCCCAGGCTGACCCCTTATACACCAGCCTAGTCCCTGCATTTTCTGGTGTGAGGGGGAGAGACAACCACTCCCCTCTCCCTACCCCCCTTTAACCAACCAGCTATATCTTCGGAACCAACTGACCCATTTACAGTATCATATTGAAGAACTTTTGAGTTGACTTCGAATGATTTTGGTCCCGTGAAGCTGGGCTGTTTGGTTCCAGGGAAATATGCCCTTAAAGAACATAAACAGTCATGAAATTACATTTAAGAAATAAAAAAAAAACGGTTTAACCTCAATATCCCTGGAACCAATTAACCCACTTGGATCTAGCCTGGTATCAGATTGAAGGCCCAGCGATTTGGGTTCGACTGAGATCAACCTCGAGCTTCAGTGATGCCGAAGGGAGAACTGGCAGCCGTTGAACTGGGTGGGGGTCGGAATTAGCGGGTCTCATGTTATCCTATAGGGAAAACGAGCTGGGCTCGTTGGAAAGCCCCATCCCTCAGCTACAAAAGGCAATGGGTGGTCCGGTGCACCCCTGGACCACCCCCTAGATTCGCCTATGGTTGTGGTATTGAATTCTTGTATCTGATATAGCAGGCCTTAATAATGTATAGTGAGTGGGAGATAAGTTTTATAAATTGCTGTATATTATATTGTGTCTGTTTGTTTTGCTTTATCTCCTCAATATTTTGTATTCCATTTTAACACTAGTAATTCTTGAATTATTTTATTGTATTGAGTCTCAACCATAACTACTGGGGTCCTATACGATAGTTCTATAACCCTTTCAGTGAAAATTTCTTTCTTGTTAGTACCTTTCAGTTATGCTTTCCTATTTCAGTGTGACTCTTGTTCTAGACTTCCTTTTTTTTAAAGTTATCCTACCTGAACTCCAATAATACTTTGATATAGTTGAATGTTTCATATCACCTCTATACCCCCCTCCTGTGAGCTGTACATGTTCAACTATTGAAGTATTTCTAGATACAATAAGTTTGTTTTCTAGCCAAAATACCATTGTCATAGCCTATCTCTGACTTTTTGTTTAGATTTTATTAATATTTTTGTTTTTCTGTTTTGAGGGAAATCATTCTGATATCTTACCAATGACCTACAGTACTATAAAGTGGTAATATAATGTCTACAATTCTTCTGCCTATTATTACTTCATCTTTCTACAACAAATAATGTATTGGCTTTTTCATAGTTTGACCACACTTCTTGTTTACCATCATATTATTTATAACTATCAAACAAGGCCTCTTTTCTCTGTTAAATGGGAATTAGAATAGATGGGGTCTCTGTAGCGCAAGCAGCTTTTATATAAGGTGAATATGGGCAGAAAGGGACCACCCGGCCTTAAGAAGATACGTTTGTGGAAAAAAAATGGCCCTTCACCTACAAAGCGCTAAATACACATTACTTCCCTGGTTTGGGTGAAGGTCTGTTGTAGTCCTTCTGGAATTCTCTTGATGGTATATGAAAAAACAACAAGAGATTGAAGGCCTTGTGAAATACTGATACAACAGCTTACAAATGGTGCCTTAACATCTAGGCTCAAATTACAGGGAAGCAGGAATAAAGTCCGGGAACTCCCCCTTTCAGGGTACTCGCACTAGTGGTGCGGAAAGGTGCATATCTGAAAGTCTCTGTTCTCCACCGGTTCAAAATAAATGTAGGTTTCCACTACAATTGTATATAAAAGATGATCCTTTATTTTACAACTGGGTATAAGTATACAATAAAAAGAGAGCTAGGGTACTCATCTCATGGGTTCAGGATTTCCAGCAGTCCAGATGGTAATGGAAAAAATGGGGCCATGTTTGGTTTGTCCTCCTGGCAATCCTTTAGTCCCACTTGATGAGGTCTGCTGCTCCCATGTTCTAGGTCCACCTGGCTCCCAAGTGCTAGGTCCACCTGGCTCCCATTGTTAATGAGGTAATGGGCATATTTAAAGCTATATGTTAATTTTTACATGAAGAATGTTAGCTGCTAACCCCCCCCCCCCCCCCAAAAAAAAAAAAACATTACAATGCATTGTCAGTAAACATTAACCATAACATGGAGAAGCTTCAATGTGTACATATTTACTTTCCTTTTTTCGTATGTCAAACCTACTATCCTCAAGACAAGCTAAGGATTTTCAATATTTGCATGAGTATATTTTGTAGGATACACACCAAAAGCCTTTAACTGAGCCGCATAGATCTATTGGTTTAGATTCCAATTACAGAAGATAAT
Organism: Crinia signifera; assembly: GCF_055691185.1. NCBI lineage: Eukaryota > Metazoa > Chordata > Amphibia > Anura > Myobatrachidae > Crinia > Crinia signifera. The sequence goes on from NC_139217.1 coordinate 191,337,529, forward strand.
TTACTACGGTACTTGTTTCCTAGCACGGCCACACCGATTTACATCGGGGTGGTCGTGTCGGAAAAATCGGGTCGATCGCATCGCATGCGATTTGGTCGCATGCGATGCGATCGTCGCGACCGACCGATTTTGGACCCGATTTTTTTTTTTAATGAAATGTAAATCGGGTCCCTGGGACCCGATTTTACATTGTATTCAATGTATAAATATTCCCAACCCCCCCAAATTTAACGGCGTACACCGCACCCCACGATAGACGCCAACCCGAAGCGTGGCGAGCGCAGCGAGCCCGCGAGGGGCGGCGGTGCGCGTCCTCCGACCTTTTCATTCCCCTACTATCCACGTCGGCGTGGAGTTGAGAATAGAATAGTGTGGCGAGCGCAGCGAGCCACCGAGCCCAAAGCGTGGCGAGCGCAGCGAGCCCCGCGAGGGGACGCGGATACCTTCACAGGTAAACGCGTCCCTTCGCGGACTTCACAGGTGTCCGCGTCGCCACGGACACCTGTGAAGCCCGCGAGGGGACGCATATAACTGTGAAGGTATCCGCGTCCCCTCGCGGGGCTCGCTGCGCTCGCCACGCTTCGGGCTCGGTGGCTCGCTGCGCTCGCCACACTATTCTATTCTCAACTCCACGCCGACGTGGATAGTAGGGGAATGAAAAGGTCGGAGGACGCGCACCGCCGCCCCTCGCGGGCTCGCTGCGCTCGCCACGCTTCGGGTTGGCGTCTATCGTGGGGTGACGACGGGGACATCTATAATGTGAAATGGGTCATATTGGCCCATTTCACATTTTTCACATTTTTTCACTATTTCAATGTCAAAAAATATTTTAACATTGAACCCGATGGAAAAATCGGGGGCATCGCGTCGTGACCATTGTTAATGGTCCCGACCGACGCGATGCCCCCGATATTTTACCTTTCCCGACACGATTTCAATGTTAAAATATTTTTTAACATTGAAGCCTAAGGGGAAATCGCGGGCATCGCGTCGGTCGCGTCGGGACCATTGTTAACGGTCCCGACCGACGCGATGCCCCCGATATTTTATCCTAGCCGGCCAAATGGACCTGATTTCAAAGGAAATCGGGTCCATCTTATGGATCGTGTACCTTAACTAAAGGTACACGATCCATAAGATTTGTGGCCGTGCTAGGAAACAATACCTTTACTACTTTCCTGGAATGACCCAGAGATTTCTGAATTTCTATTAGCACTACCAGAATCCCAAAAGTAGACGTCCCTCTATCATATTATTTTCTTATGAATTTAGAGTGGCAAGGCCATGATGACCTGACTTGCTGCCTGCAAAAGATAGTATTGCACACCAGCCGGAACTGCAGTGACACTGGTTTTCCATGTGGGATGTCCATACAATATGGTTACAAAGTCAAAAATATCCACTAGATTTCTGTGACCTAACAGAACATTCCATCTGCATTTCTATTCTACCGTGTCATTAAAAATACTCAACTATTTTTTAAGTGATCTGATATATTCCCTCTTAATGATAATAAAATCAATTATTGATTATTTCAATTGATTGAAATTTTGATTCTCATCACTTTCAAAGGAAGAAAAAAGGGAATCAGTTGGGGTAATCATTCCATTCACATTATAGACTTAAAATTACATTTTATTAGATATGTGCACCGGATATTTCTCTGGTGTTTGTGTTTTGGTTTTGGATCTGGACCTCCTTTCCTGTTGGACCATGATTGGTTTTGCCAAAACCACCGGTGTGGGTTTTGGTTTTGGATCTGTAGTTTTTGGGAAAAAAACAACCTAAACAGCTAGAATCACAGAATATGGATTTTTGTTGTTCCTACAATATTATTAACTTTAATAACATTAAATTGAACTTTTTTTCAGTGTAGTATGAACAACTCAAAGCTCACAATATTGTTTTTAGGCTAAAAGATTGCACCAAGGTAGTTGGATGACTAAGCTAAGCGACACAAGTGGACAGCACAAACACGTGGCCCATCTAGGAGTGGCACTGCCGTGGCAGACAGGATGGCAATTGTATAAACAGTGCCAAAAAATGCTCCAAAGAACACATAATGCAAAGAAAAGTGGTACAGGATGGAATTATCATTGGGTTCTCCCACCAACCCTTATGTTGTATTAACAAACAAATTATTTCTGTGACAGAGGGTGCCAGAACTTTGTCTCATTTAGACCCCCACAAAAAAAGTTACCAGATGGTATTGTCCTTGGGCCTTTCCACCCCCCTTTTGTTGTATAAACAGGACATGAACAGTTTAATAAACCAATCATTTCAGCAGCAGAGTCTGCCACAACTATAGCTGAAATGATTGGTTCATTTGGGCCCCCATAAAAAAGAATAAAGATGGGATACTCTGCCTGCTGTATCAGTCCAGGGATTCCCCATTTGCCCAGTATGAATCCAGGGGAGCTGCTAAGTCTGCTGTATCAGTCCAGGGGTTCTTCGTGTTTATAGAAATGGAGGACAATCAATTGAGAGATTGGGAGCCACTTCCTACTACTAGTGCTGAAGTTGCTTCCACCAGTTATGACATTGATGATGCAAGTCCGTCAACGTTGTCTGCTAAGGTGATACCAAATGGCATAGAGGGCATGTAAAATCCAAGAAGCAACATTTTACAGTAATAATCAAAAATAAATTAAAGTTAGCTGATAAGAAATGTAACATTGCCAATATGCCACTCACGACACGAAGTAACATGAAAAAAAGACATACGTCCATCAAGATCAACATTGTTGACCCGTAAGAGTGATATCCCCATTTCAATGTATTTACTTTGTTTGTTTGGGCTAGATTGTGATTATAAGTTGTATCTGTTTTTTTCCCAATAAATGTTTGTCCAACCTTATTCTAAATGTATTCATTGTGTCTGCCCACACCACCTCTTCTGGAAGGGAGTGTATAAGTCCAGCACCCCTGGACTTATACAGAAGATAGGTAGCACCCCTGGACTTGTACAGCATAGGCAGCACACCTGAAGAATCACACAGCAGAAGCACACAGCAGACAGGCAGCACCCCTGGGCTGACAGCACAGCAGACAGGCAGCACCCTGGACTGACACCGCACCCACCCACACCAACTCACAGACAAGCAGACATGGGTCTGTCCTGCTCCCTCTCTAATGCTGGAGTGAAGGTGGGGTTGATCGGTGGGGTTCTATATAGTATCCAACACAGAGGGAAGTGTGTGTGTTGGGGGGTGGGGGTTCTGACCTCGGAGATCCAAACCTACTCATCCCTACTTTTTAATACATATACTTAAAAAGGTATAAATAACCACATTTAGCATATTAAAAGCTTCTTAATTTCAAATGTATTTGTATTCCCTATAATAGGGCTATTAAAGCTAAATATTAAAAAGTAATTAAAAAGGCAATGCAAAATAAATGTAAAAATACAAATTAATCAACAAAAGTATATAACGTTATGAAAGAAAAAAGAAAATAATGTGAATAAATAGTTATTTAAAAACAAGGCTTTCTGTTGTTATTATTCATAGAATTTGGTAATATAATATTCTTGTTATGTCTGAGCTATTAACATTCTTCCACTGCTTTTTACATATATTGTAATACATAGGGCAGATGTATTAAGCCTGTTGAAGTGTTAAAGTGGCCGTTGATAATGCACCAGCCAATCAGCTCCTAACTGTCAAGTTACAGGATGGGTTTGAAAAATTACAATTAAGTGCTGACTGGGCGTTGCATGATCGCCAAATCTCCTGCCCGTCCTTAGGCACCGCGTTCCCTTTGTTGTTCAGCGGTGAAATAAATCAAATGCAGACTGGCTCCCCGCCGGCTACTGTAGACATGGTCCCGGCTTTCAGGCTGGAGACGGAGTCTGTACACTTCACACGGGGGAATAGAAAACAGTGCTGTGGCTTCTTGCGCAGCTTCTTGCACGGCTTCTTGCTGGGTCCATTAAAAACAAAGGTTAAAGTTATAAGTGACCACGCCCACCTGTTCACGCCAAATGGTCTATTTCTTCGTAAGGCCAAATTCGGCCCATTGTAAATTTGCCGTTGTGCAACATTCAGATGCAAATAGGATCGAATGGGTAGGAATGGATGCATTCGTACCCATTTCAGCTGAGTACATTTCTGCCATAAACTCCAACATGAAAAAAAACCACAGACGCTCTTATAGGAAAAACAAACACATACCCGACAACAGAAAAATAAACGCTTATAAAAAGCACCAATAGGAAAAGAACACTCACATAGGCACTTACATATTCACAATAGTACTACACACATACAGTAGGATCCCCCAAAGGAAATAAACACACATACTGTATAGTCAAACTGGATGGTTATATCCGCCAGTTACTCTCCTCCTCCCTGCACCCGGAAGAGGATCAGTGCAGGGAGGAGGTCACAGGTCTGGGCAGCACAGCGCTGTGCTGCCCGGACACAGGTGAGGGGGGAGGGGGCGATGCGGGGCGGCGGAGGGTTGCGGTAGAAGCCCATTGGCTTCTATGGGGCATCGCCAGATTTTTCTGGCGATGCCCCCCGCCGGGTTAATGTGGTAAAAACCCAGATAACGGGGTTTTTACCGCATTTTTCGCTTAGAGAATCTCCCCCTTAAAGTCAGGGGGAATACACAAAAGGAGTGCAGAAGAGGGAAGCGGCAACTTCCCTCTTCTGTGGAAGCTAGAAGAAGCAGCTGCAACAGTAGTTAAGTGAGAAGGGACACAAAGGGGTAGATTTATTATAGCGGTATAACAGTTCCTGCTTCGCCTCAGTAGCGAGGCGAAGCAGGAGGGGACACCGACAAGATCTACTAAGATCTTGCCGCCAAAGCGAGGGAGCGCTAACTCCCCCCTCCGGCGATGTCCCCTCCAACTGTCTCCTTCCCCCCGGCCGGCTGGACTGCGCATGTGCAGGATCTCGCTACTCAAGCGAGATCCCAGCGCAGCTCAGAGCCAGCAGCAGGGACAGCGCTGTCCCTGCTGAAGGCATAGGGCATCGCCGTCTGCAGCTGTCGAAGTCGATAGCTGCAGGCTGCGGAACGGTCAGCTGTGCTATGCTTCCTGCCTCACACCACCGCTCGGCGGTTGTCTTAGATCAGGGGAAGCGCTATCCCCTGCCTTAGCGCATGGGGATAGCGCAGATTCTCCTGATCGCCAGTTAATAAATCTGCCCCAAAGAGTGGAAGGGAGCAAGGATTACCAGCAGCAGCCACGCAGGAGCCAGGAACAGCAGCAATGGCCACCTGATGCATGGCCCAGAGAATAGCTGTGCAGGGCTCCAAAGTGCATGGCTGTGTTAAGTCATACAAGCAGTATTCAAGCCACTTCCCACTGTCCATTCAATTGCTGTATAGCTGCTCACTTACAGACTGTGGTGTAGATGTATGAAACAGTGATATCTTCCTTAGAAGTGAGCCAGAGGAGAAGTGGTTCATGGCAACCAATCAGCACAAAAGTAACAACTGTAATTTGCATAATATAAAATTATACAGAGCAGCTGATTGGTTGCCATGGGCCACTTCTCCTCTGGCTCAGTTTTTCTCACTTATCACTGCTTCATACATCTACCCTTAAGTTCAGTTTCAATCAGAAATGTTTGAGTCAGTGCAAATCAAAGTGCCAGTATGCCAGTATGTCAAATGGGGTGCCAGACGGGGTCCCGACAGTCGGGATCCCGACAGTCATTAACCCGACGTCGGGATCCCGACTGTTAAAACAGACGGCCGTCAGCTATTTTCCCTCGTGGGGGTCCATGACCCCCATAGAGGGAGAATAGAATAGGTGCCTGCAGCGTGGCGAGCGCAGCGTGGCGAGCGCAGCGTGGCGAGCGCAGCGAGCCAGCAAGGGGCTTTGTTGCGCTGGCCACGCTGTCTGAGTCCGGGCAGTCGGGATCCCGACATCTGAATAATGACTGTCGGGATCCCGACTGTTGGAGAAACATACCACACTCATCAAATGATCCAATAAACTAATGATTCTGTGTTGTATCTTGTTGATTGTATATTTTAGTTTGTACTTTGTATTTTCTAAGGTGTCTACATATGCTTTAGATTGTCCCCACAAATGATAAAACTATATAATGTGCCTAAGATGGATGTATTCCTGGTACTCCTTTCCTGATATGTGCAGAGTGTAATATGTAGAACTGATGATTCTGTGGTTATACTGTGTCTTGTATGTTGTGTTGTGTTATTTTCGGCAACTGTAACTATTGCAGTGCACCCAAGACATCTCTCTGCTTTGTAATATACAGTATTTCCTACAAATGTAAGGAACTTTGAGTGCTGTTGGAAAATGTCGCTATATAAATTATTATTATTATTATTATTATTATTATTATTATTATTATTATTATTATTATTATTATTACCTGTATTATATTACTGTATTTCTTGTAAATAACTTTTTAACATCCACATTTATAAGAATTACATCGCTACTACAGGTACCATTTGCACTTATATTAGTGTCCAGTGGTGGTCTATAATAAAAATTGGAAATCAACACAGGTAATACTCACACATACAGGTGGATGATTAACTTGATGAAGCGAATAGAACAATTCTCTTTGCCCTTAGGTGGTATATTGCTGATTTAACATAAGTATGCAATTACGATCTTGCATTTACTCTAATGGCATTTTAATTACATGCTGATTTTAATTGCTTTCAGTTTATAGTTTATTTGAAATATGACTGGAAAAGTCTCAAATTATTTAGAACATTGGTATTATTTAAATATGCTGAAGGCAATTTTTTTTGTTAAGTTTATATTTTGCTAATCTATAAAACAGTTAAGTTATAACATTATTAATACTAAATGGGCCTCTCCAGCTTTATGGTAAATGTTTTCAATTGACCCTTTACTGTATATAGTAATGCAGAATACTGTAATAGTGTGGTTGACTTGTTACGGGTTGGGATGAGAACAACAAAATTGTCAAATTTGCCACTGTGCTCTTCACAGAAGAAAGTATGTTCACACTGAGCACATGTGACAGACATGACAGAGTCTGGAGATGCCAAGGAAAACATTCTACTGCCTGCAACATCCTCCAGCATGACCGGTTTGGCAGTGGGTCAGTAACGGTGTGTGGTGACATTTCTTTGGGGGCTGCACAGCCCTCCATGTGCACGCCAGAGGTAGCCTGACTGCCATTAGGTACTGAGATGTGATCCTCAGACCCCTTGTGAGACCATGTGCTGGTGCGGTTGGCCCTGGGTTCCTCCTAATGCAAGACAATGCTAGACCTCATGTGGCTGGAGTGTTTCAGCAGTTCCTGCAAGATGAAGGCATTGATGCTATGGAATGGACCACCTGTTCCCCAGACCTGAATCCTATTGAGCACATCTGGGACATCATGTCTCGCTCCATCCACCAACGCCACACTGCACCACAGACTGTCCAGGAGTTGGCGGATGGTTTAGTCCAGGTCTGGGAGTAGATCCCTCAATTTACCATCCTCCCCACCTCATCAGGAGCATGTCCAGGCATTGTTGGGAGGTCATACAGGTACGTGGAGGCCACACACACTACTGAGACTCATTTTGACTTGTTTTAAGGACATTACATCAAAGTTGGATCAGCCTGTAGTGTGTTTTTCCACTTTAATTTTGAGGGTGGCTCCAAATCTAGACCTCCATGGGTTAATAACTTTGATTTTCATTGATCATTTTTGTATGATTTTGTTGTCAGCACATTCAACTATGTAAATAACAAAGTCTTTAATAAGAATATTTCATTCATCCAGATCTAGGATGTGTTATGTTAGTGTTCCCTTTATTTTTTTGAGCAGTGTATATATATATATATATATATATATATATATATATACAGAAACAACCGCCCCATGAAAATCCTGTGTTTACCACTGCTGAGGGTGCTGAAAAGCATAAAGACTCCAAAGGTAATCCCTTGTGAGTTTGCTAAAATCAGTGACAGACTTCTTGTACAGAGAAGGAGATACAGGTATAAAACCAGGAGAAGGAATTGCCATACCTCCCAACATGTGAGGTACAGGAAGCAGGACCCTGCGTGTCTTCCCCATGTGCCCAAAATTTTGGGGGTGCGACCTAGTAGAAAGGGGGGGTGGCCTATACTCATAACACAGCTACTCCTACATTTTCATTACTGTTTGGGCCCCCTGCCAATCTGTCTCTGGGAATAAGCACTGGTACCTCTCAACTCCTGTGCCTGGGAGTCTCCAGCAGGGCTCCTCCTCCCTGCACCCAGAAGGGGAAGTCGGTATTCCTAGGCAGTGGGGCCAGTGTGGGTGGTACAGGGGCGTCAGAGGTCAGCAGCAGTTGTAGTAAGAAGCCCATAGGCTTCTATAGGGAAATGGCAGAGAAAGCTTGCATTACCCCCAGCAGCGAAAACTTGTCAGAAACACATAAGGGGTTTTTATTGCACTTTTCATTTGATACAGTAATTCCCAGCCTAAAAGTCTTCCTAAAACAAACAACTGACCTAGGGAGTATAGCCTGTAACATTAAACAATTTACTAATAGATAACAGCAGAGAGAGAGAGAGAGAGAGAGAGAGAGAGAGAGTACATCTTTGAAAGTACTACTGAGAAAATAGGATACTTTTACAACTAAACTCTACAGTACCATCAAGTGCACCGCTGTATATGGCCTTACGCATTGACTAGCAGCGGTAGTTTAGGATACATATGTGTAAGTCAATGTGTATACCCTCCAACATCTGAAGGGCAGAAATCGGTACACATTCAGAAAGGGGCGTGGCCTCATGGAAAGGGGCATGACATAAAAAATGGGCGTGGTATTACACATTATACCACACATCCTAATGCCCATTACACATTTTAGTTTACTATATTGCCTAGTCAGTGTGCACAGTGAATATTGTTAATGATGCGCTCTCCATTTTGTGGAAGAAGTCACCACTTCCCTCCCCCCCAACCCCAATCTTCTACACATTTCTCCCAGGTATGCACCCTTCTTGGCTTTTACCTGACTGGCTGTGGTCTGGGTTTCTCCAGAATGATGCACTGATGCAGCTCTCTTCTCTAGTCTGCACAATACAGAAGGGGATTGGCTGAAACCAGGAGCATGAAAGCCAGGGGCAGCATTTATCTGGTTTTTCATCGGTGGAACCGACCATGATGCACGGACACCCTGACAGCCCTGTCCAGTCCTTCTCTACAGCCAGCGCGGCTTGTCAGTTTTTAATTCTCCCTAGGCTGGACGGCCGCGAGCCAATAGGAGCTCGTGGTCCAGCAGCCAATCATGAGCGGCTGCCGGACTGCGAGCTCCTATTGGCTCACGGCTGTCCAGAATAGGTTGAATTGATTACAGCGACGCACCACGGACCAGGCTGCTGCCGCTGCTTTGAGTATATGGCAGAAACTAGATCCAGCCGGGCAGTGCACAGACAGCTCACTGCCCTGCTGTGAATTTTTTTAAAAAAAACGTTACATTCGGTACAGGTTTAATTTGCCGGTACAGACCATTAAAAAACTGTACTGTACCGGCAAATTCGGTGCTGTTGGAGGGTGTGAATGTGCTCAATTTTTAAAGTGTTTTGTTGCCATATGCAATATATCATTAATTTCCTTATAAAGGGCTATTGCGGTAAATATATTCTATATATCATTTTTATTTATTTACTGTAACTAAGAAATTAGGGGTAGGTGTACTGTATGAAGCAGTGAAAATGGAGAAGAAGTGGTAAAGTGCCTGGTACTTTATCACTGGCCAATCATCTCTTGACTGTTACAGGCTGGGCTTAAAATAGGACAGTTAGGAGCTGATTGGCCAGTGATAAAGTATCACTTCTCCTCCCTTATCACAGCTTCATACATCTACCCCTGAGTTTGGATAAGCTTCTGAAGGTGACAATCTTTATAACTTATATAAGTACAGTATCTAGTATCTTGCTTTTGTGACAGTGAATGATATCACTTGTAAATAGTGTTGATGGTTAGGTGATATGGCAATATTCTTTTTAGCCAAATGAAGTGAAGCAGAACAATAAAACAAAGCTTTGACATAGTCTGATTTTGTGGGTGTCCTGTGGCCGCTGTGCGCGGATCAGTGACGTACATCACTGATCATCTTTTTCGGCACAGGGTTGATCTATTTTTTTTTTTTTTTGGATCAAATTCCTGTTGCCTTTCAGCGCTGTTCAGTGACGGACGTTACTGACCAACATCTGTGCTCAATTTTTGACGCAGGACCTTTTTTTTTTTTTCTTCAAATATACTCTAAATAAAAGTGATGTTTTAATACTGTAAGGCTACATCTTAAAAATATTGGATATATATTGCTAAATTGGTAACAGCAATAGTTGTTCCTCCAATGGGTTTTCCCAAGTGGGCTCATGAATATTTGGGTGGAGGCACTGACATTGATAAGGCACATCCTGGAACAAGAGATTAAGGGTGGGTACGTTTTAGGCATCAAGATAATTGGTAAACTAGAGTCCCTCTATTGGTAAAAGGGGGTTACTTAAAGGGAATTGTTACTTAGTGGGCATAAAGTAATGGGCAATGCCATTGTGTGGGCAAAATGTGTACGGGGCATAATGTACAGTAAGGGGCTTTCCTATTGTGTGTGCATGTATAAGGGGCACTGTTACTACGTGGGCATGTATAAGGGGCACTGCAACTATGTGGGCATGAAGCACAAGGAAACTACTACTGTACATGGTGCAAAATGTAAGGGGCACTGCTACTGTGTGCATTTAATGTATAATGGTCACTGCGTCTTCTACTCTGTGTACATATTTTGAGGGGCATTGTGACTGTGTGGGCATTATGTGTAAGGGGCACTGCTATTGTGTGTTCATAATTTAAGGGGAACTGTGTGGGATGTGGGATTAATGTAAGGGGCACTGCCACTAAGTGGGCATAATATGTAGGAGGCACTGCTACATGGTTCATAATGTACATTGTAGGGCACTGCTACTGTTTGGGCATGTATATCGTGCACTGCTACTGTATGGGCATAATGAGTAAGGGGCACCAAAGTCTGCTAAAGTGGAGGGGTGCAGATCGAGACTGCACAGAGGTCTTCTCTCAAATCTCACATTTGCCCTAGAAAGCAAATCTCTATTTTTAAGAATGCCAACACCAGTTCACTGTATTTTTCCTCCCCAAGACAAGGGGTACAGATGTAGCCACGTTCATCATGGCCACACCAATCATCATTTGTGAAATACGCTGCAATTGACGCAATCCCGTAGCCACTTCTGTACATCTAATTTGCTCCTATGGCTCATAGAAATTCATTGAGCAGTGATGGCGAGGCATAGCAATTTTGAAGCAAAAAATTGTATGTTGCCCACAGAAGTGGAATGTGCCAGTCCTGCACTCCGGCACCTTTGTTACACCCCAGCAACCATTTACTAGCATGATCTCAGGAATTGTATCCATCTTGATAACCAGCTTCTCCTCCTAAATGATTGGCTGCTGGGGAACTTCCAGGATAGGTTATCTGATGCTGCACCAGCATCGCAACACACAAATTCAAAATGTACAGTTCCCTGTTCTGGTCTGAGATGTAATAGCCAAACCTTTTGGCAATGAAGCTAGGAAAAATACGAAAATTGCCAAAGAAAACTCCATATGGAGTAATGTTACACAGAAGGTATGCCTTAATTACTGTCACTTCATGTCATGACTGTCAGTATGTCATTATTTACCATTAATGAGTGATAAAACCAAATGTATTATTTTACAGATTACAATTTATGTACAGATTATATTTTGAAACATTTAAACAATGCAGTAGCTTCATTTGAATAAATTATAAAAATATAAAAATAACATTTAATAAAAAGAGCCCTGCAACATAGGGCTTGTGGATGAACATTTGTGGAAGACTAGAACATACAATACCTGATGGTGACTTTTATAAATGTCATACACTAAGCAAAAAGCTACTGTATGTCACTATTCAGGAACTAATATATTATCTGGTCGGGTGAGAGGTGTATAAGACTGCTCCTAATTGGCTCACCCAGTAACACCTGTTTCCAGTGGTTTGACATGGCAGGTTTAGCCCACACCTGGGGGTCACCTTTAATGCCATGACACCATGCCCTCCTCCCATCCCTGTAAAGCTACTGCCAACTGCCCTCGCTGCACGGCCAATGCCGACTGCCCCCGTGGTGCTTCTAGGTGGAGGAGTGCAGGCTTCTTCAACCCCTCTGGTGGCTGGCAGCCATTTCAAATGCAGCGCCAAACACCAGCAAATCAGAGAGAGCATAGCAGCAGCCTCAGTGATTGGCTGCCGGGCCGAAAGCTTTGAATGCCTCACCAGTCCATATTTGAAATGAATGCCAGAGGTGGGAGAATCCTGTGCTCAGCTCTCCTCTCCTTGCAGTGACCGGCAGCGGCAGGGAACGCGTGTAAGCACTACAGGGGGCATTATATGTAAAAAGCACTACAGGGGCATTATCCTTAAAAGTGACTTTATTGTGGGCATTACCTGTATAAGCAGCACTGCAAGTGGCATTATCTGTAAAAGCAGCACTGCAAGGAGAATTATCTGTATAAGCGGCACTGCAGTGGGCATTTTCAGTAAAAGGAGAACTGCAGGGGCATTATCAGTATAAGCGGCACTGCAAGGGGCATTATCTGTATAAGCAGCACTGCATGGGGCATTATTTTTATAAGTGGCACTGCAAGGAGCATTATCTGTATAGGTGGCACTACATGGGGCATTATTGGTATAAATTGCAATACAGGGGCCATTATCTGTTTAATTGGCACTACAGGGGGCATTATAGATATAAGCAGCACTACAGGGGGCATACATGTACAAGTGGCACTACAGGGAGCATTATGTGTGTAAGTGGCTCTACAGGGAGCATTATGTGTGTAAATGGCTCTGCAGGGTTAATAGTCTCATTGATAAACCGGGATAAGCAGCGGTTTATTTGGGATTAGATTCACCTGCCTCAGGCAGGCAAATTATATTCCCCAAAGTACTGTATTTTGCTGAAAATGGGGCAAAAAACAGGGCTGTGGCTTTGAAAAAACATAGGCTTCACTGAACCTGTGTATCTTCAGGCAGAAACGGGTCTTTTTATTTGGTGATCCAATAGGATAGCCCAAAATATTAAAGTGATGTTTAAGCCCCCTTTAGGATTGGCGTTTGATATTGTCATTTAAATGTGTAATGTTCATTTTTTTTAATCTTTATACCACTATTGCCATTACATTCAGTGAAATAAAGTACAGGAATTATAATTGTTAAAAAAAACTTGTTTGATAATGGAGGAGGTCCATGGGAGAGCACACCATGAGCGACCACTGCTAATGTGGGGGAACCAGTGTACCTAGAGAAAACCCACACAAGCATGGTAGAACATACAAACTCCACACAGTTAAAGTATTAAACCCGTGCAGGAATGGTGACAGGGGGGGGGTAGATGGACAGCCGTCCCAGGCCCCACTAACCTGAGGGGCCCCAAAACAGCCCCCACGACACTGAGTCGCACTGTACTCAGTGCTCGGCTTCCCAAAACCCCCGCTCAGTGGGTGGGGGAGGCTTTGCGGGACTCGATAGGGGTGAAGCTAAACGGGACCTGGTTGGGGGTGGAGCTTCATGGTTTGGTGGCTGCTGCCTGGGCAAGAGGGAAAGGAGAGTAAAGGAGATGCTGCTGCACATCTACAGTTACATGCCTGCCCAGAACCAGTCAGACACTAGCGGGGAGGATCAAAATTAGCCTGTTGGGGGTCAGGACAGAGGGTTAGGGAGTGTGTCAGTGTGATAGAGCTCAGGCCACAGGGTGAGGGAGCAAGTCGGTGTGATAAAGAGCAGGCCACAGGGTGAGGGGGTGCATCAGTGTGATAAAGCTCAGGCCGTAGGGTGAGGGAGTGCATCAGTATGATAGAGTGCAGGCCGTAGAGTGAGGGAGTGCGTCAGTGTGATCGAGCTCAGGCCGCGGGGTGAGGGTGTGCGTCAGTGTGATAGAGCGCAGACCGTAGGGTGAGGGAGTGTGTCAGTGTTATAGAGCTCAGGCCACAGGGTGAGGGAGTGCATCAGTGTGATAGTGCGCAGGCTGCAGGGTAAGGTAGTGCGTCAGTGTGATACAGCGCAGGCTTCAGGATGAGGGAGTGCAGCAGTGTGATATAGCGCAGGCTGCAGAGTGAGGGAGTGCATCAGTGTGATAGAGCACAGACGGCAGGGTGAGGGAGCATGCCGGTGTTATAGAGCGCAGGTTGAGGGAGTGCGTCAGTGTGATAGAAAGCATGATGCTGGTTGAGGGAGTGCTTCTGTGTTATACAATGCAGGTAGCGGGTAGACTTGTTAAGAAGAGCTTATGCCATTATTCACACTGTTAGTATTCACACAGACACCAATGCCCAATTGAAATAAAGTTAGCTGACCTCTAATCTCACTGCACAATTGTTCCTAGTTGCTGCCCACTGGGTGAAGAGTGCAGAAGATGGCATGGGAGGTGGTAGCCATGCAGAAGCTGTAACTGCGGTGCCGCCCCCAGTAGGTGCCCATGCCTAGTGGGAATTCTGGCATTGCCTGAAATCAGCTGAAGTTTTTAAATTAAGTTATGTTGACCCGTTCTAAAGAGTGTTGCAACCATTATATCATTAAGCAAGGTATTTTCGGGATTCTGATGTGCTACTTATATGTACACAAATTTAAAAACATGAAAATTAAAATGTGAATTCCAGTGTGTTATTTATTTTACTAAAAAAAAAAAAGTACAAGCTAAATAACATTAGTTATTTATTTTAGAGCTTGTTTATTGCAATGCTTTTGAACCCAAGAAAGATCTATAGATTTCAGAGCAATTAACCAAGAGGGGCAGGGAGTAAATTGTTATCTGCCCTTGTGACACAGCTGAGGATTAAATCAAAATAATACTAAAATATGAGGAAATGAAGGTCTTGTCTGTAAATCTTTTGCCGCTTATCTAAATGTTTAGACATAATGATGAATTATTGTGAGAAATGAGCTTCTAAAAAAATCCTTACCACACACATGCAGGAAACGTCCCCTCCTCTCAGCGAGGCATACAAAATAAAACCCTTAATGAGTTTGTTTAGTTAACTATATCTAGTTCTTGTTTTTCTTTTAGTGGAAGTGATGATTAAGCTGGTCGGCTGAGGATTATGGTATGTCTACTCATGTTGGCTATGATCATCTATCATATCAAGAGACTAGACAGGTCAGCTGGTCAATATCACTTTGCCATTGCAGTTCTTTGTGCAACTTTTGAGTGCACAGTGTTTGGTTTTAAGATATTTTACAAATAGGTCTGGGTATAGAGGAAGAAAAAATCAATTTGAATGCAGCATTTTCTCTTGACTGAGTCTATTTAATTCATTTAAAGTAGAGATAATTGAATTTTTCGTCACTGTTCCTGCATCCACATGGATTAGTCAATTCTTCAGATGTAAATAAATGTAAGAATGTTGGAAACAAAATGGATGATTAGAAAGTCACTGTGAAAAATTATTTGAGCTTGAAAAAAGAATCCCAAACTTTTGTAAACACCATTGAAGCCAATCATATTCTATAATGTTTATTACACAGACTAAATGAGCCAGACATACATGCATATTTTTTATACTAATGAAGAAACAATTACAAATCCCAGATATGGACAATTGAGAGACACGTGGCTTTTATCAATATAATTTACCTTGTTATTTATACTGAAACAGCCGTTTATGCATGATTACCTCTAGAGTATGGAGGACTTCTAGACTAAGATAATACAAAATGTTGGAGCACTCCCCAAACAATGTAGATGTTGCAGTTGTGTTACTTATCAATTGCAGAAAACTGAACATCTTTATAGCTTGACTGCAGGAATTAACGCCATCTTCAGATAGCATTAAGCTGGGTACACAGTGAAGCGATGGCCCTTCATTGCACAGACAGTGTAAACTTTTACTGTTACTTTTAATCTGCTGCGCTATATAAGAAACTGTAAATAAATTAATTAATACACTTATCAAAGCAGATGTCCTATCAATGTAGGTGTAATAAATACTATTCTTACCAAGATTAGGACTGCTCATTTTCAGGGTATTTATGACTAAATTCATAAATAGGTGACAGTGCATACTAGGGCTTGTATGATAATGTAGCAGATTCAAAACAGTAATGCACTATACAAAATACACCATAGTCCTGTACATTACAATATCAAGGGGGAAATGTAATAGTGTGAGAGAATCAGAAAGTCAGAGATTTGGTAAGAAATCTCCATATTTATTTTAAAGCGGCAATCATTTACACTGCAAAATCAAACTGGATTTGAAGTGCAAATGATTGCCACTTTAAGAAAAATGGAGATTTCTTACCAAATCTCTCACATTGTGATTCTCTCACCCTATTACATTTCCCCCACATATGAATAATACATAATGCAAGTGTACAGTTGGGAACCTGATCCCTAGATGAGTTAATGGGCCATCAAGCCCAAGTGTGGCCATTGGGGGTTTCCCTTGAAAGCCTGTGGGCCACACTGCCTCGAACACAGGAACAAAATGTAGAAAGGAATAACATGTAAAGGAATAATGCTTAATTGTAAACTAAGACTAAGGTAAAGGTAGGATGAAAGAAAATACCTTTATGTATATAGATAATATTTGTCTCCTTGAATATTTAATTACCTACAGTATGTAAACACAAAATAAACATATTTTACTATCAGTGTTCTTAGCACCTAGAGTGTGCATCAGTATTGTTCTTTTTTCCTGTATGGTACTAGAAGCCTTAACTTGGTAGCACCTCTCATTATGTTTAAAAATATGGTGTGCAGTCCAGTCCCCCCTCTTTCCCAAATATTTGTGTATATATTGTACACTGAAGGTAAGGCTCCTTCATTCTGGCACTGGCACCCCTCCCATCTACCCTCAGGTGTTTTAATTAGCACAGGTTCCTACATTGCTGACTGCATGTTAGTATGGGCTCTATTTGAAGGTAAGACCTAGATAAATTTATATAATGTGTTAGAATTAGAAATGTTAGGGACCCATCTAATGAAGTTCACCTGGACGTGGTGGATGGGCCCACATATTTGCGCAAATGGTATGGTACTAGAAGCCTTAACTTGGTAGCACCTCTCATTATGTTTAAAAATATGGTGTGCAGTCCAGTCCCCCCCTCTTTTACAAAATAAACATAAACTGAAGAACACTTAGGGGCATGTAAATGTAATCGAGAAACTAGTTTTAAATTCTTACTTTACATTTCACATTTTTTCATAATCCATCATGCCTCTTTAGGTCCATAAGGACTTCCATAAATTGCGCATGCAATGCCACTGTTGGCGCCTTTAACCTTGCTCAGCTACTAATCCTACAGCTGTAACCATTGACTACCCTGTCACCCCAATGTGCCGTGGGTGCCGAACGACTCGCCGATAGTTGGGATCCAAACAGTCAGTATACCGACGCTGAAATTCTGACTGTTCAATTGTCCAACAGTCACGATCCTGCCCAACAGGGGCTATTCTCCCTCATGGGGGCCCACAACTCCCACAGAGGGAGAATAGAACCTGTGGTGAGCGAAGCGAGCCACAGAGCCCACAAGGGGCTTTCTTGCGCTCCCCCTTGTCGAAATACTGGTGACTCCAATTCCAATGTCGGTATATTGTCGCAATCCTGACCATCGGCAAGTCATACCGAGCCCACATGCCTTGGTTGAATTTCCCCTTATATGCTTGAAAACACTACGTAGGCATTGTACCCTTCTGCCATGTGCATTTTAAAATTGTAAAATAAACAATGGGTCCAATAGGCAATCTTGCAGATTTGGATACAGTTAATATTAAGGAAGGGTAAAACTCAACATAATATAGACAATAACAATATAGACTTACGTAGCAATAACAGTTTTATTTCAGCAGAGGAAAGTCATTACATGACACATGATGCACATCATTGGAGACTCGCTTTATATCAACATGTATGAAACTGCAATAAATAATGGAAAATGCATACACTTATTTCGTGACTGAGAAAGAATAGTGGCATTCTGCGTAGCATCAATAATGCAACTATGAGAAATGTTATTATTAATGTTATTATAAATATTACTAGGCTATTTGTGCTGCCTGTCTTTTTTACAGCAGCAAATTAATTTTTAGTTTCAATGTAGCTACTGCTACATGAATCATGGATAATAGTTTTTACTAACTTATTTGTAAATAATTTACCATGAGAAGATAATTCATTCAGGCAACTTCTTTTAATGAATTGATTTAAACTAAAATCAATGTAAATTGGGGGAAGTGTTTGGACGTAATTAACTACTAATTTGTATTACTTAGAGCAGGGGTGTCCAAACTTTTTGCGACGAGGGACAGATTTGATGAAGTGTAAATGTGGGGGGGGCCGACCATTCAGCCTGACATTCTTTGAATCATTAATCACATCAGAAGGGTTCCCCACTCTGCCCCCATTCACTCTATGTCCACCAGCGTGCCCCCATTCATTCTGTCCTCCAGCCTGCCCCCCTTCTCTTAATGCCCATCAATGCCTCCATTCATTGTATGTCCCCAAGCCTGACCATCCTTCACTGTATGACTCCCATTCACTGTATGACCCCCATTCACTATGTACCCCACTCTGCCCCCATTCACTGTATGTCCCCCAGCCTGCCCCTGCTCCCCCTTCCCTGAATGGCCATCACTGCCTACATTCACTGTATGTCCCCCAGCCTGACCCTCCTTCACTGTATGTCCCTGACTCTGCCCCCTCTCTTCTCTGTATGTTTCCCAGCCCCTTGTGTGAGCCAGAGGAAGGAGAGGCAAAGCAGGCACTGCAAGGACAGGAGATGCTTGGGCTCCCACTGCTGCCATCCTCCGCTCTGCATGTTACGGGAGCAAGCTTCCCCCTTGCTGCCCCCCTCCCCAAACACTGCTGTCACTTTGATTGTGGAGTAGGGTTATATACGATTGCAGCACCAGGGGTAGGACGCGAAACACATCTGAGGCACTTCCTCACTGCAGCAGACAGCAAGGTAAAGACGCGCTCCCCGGGGCCCCACCTTTAGTGTCCTGTACTGTGCTTCCCACATCTGATGCTCTGCCCGCTTCCAGCTGGAGGCTGCGGGCCACTTGAAATGAAAGCACGGGCCGCAATTGGCCCCCGGGCCTGACTTTGAACATGCCTGACTTAGAGGCTTAATATTTTATTTTCCAGGCCCATATTCTGGATTAAAGTTGAGCAACAAATCAAGGGTAAAGCTGGGCTTTACCTGGGGCAAAGACTCAGCTACTGAGAGCATCAGTGAGCAACATATGATATGGAGATCTTCAGTCACTGCCAAATAACACAGATATATATATATATATATATATATATATATATATATATATATATATCATTAGTGTATTTTTGATCTCACAATAGCATTTACAAATCAATCATTCACCCCTCCTTTAAAAACCATTAGCTATTTAAGTGTCAAGGTTATTTAGTATAACAAATATAAATGACCTCTATAATCATTAACTTCTTGATACTTATTATTAGCCCATTCCATTTTTGTATATATTTTTAAATTTAACTCTCTCCCGGTGCAGTGATCAGTGGTGTTCCAGTGCTTTCCTCCAGGGTTCCAGTCATGTGATCACTGGCTTCTGCACTTTGACCCGGTCATCTGCCGTTTACCGCCTCAGATTACCTGGGTCACAGTGCAGGAACCAGCAATTACCTGGTCAGAGCCAGAGAAGAGCATCGTGGTGCAGGAGGAGGTGTAGTCGCTACGGGGAGATGCAGAAGTAGAAGAGAAACATCATGAAAAATACCAAGATAAGGCTGCGGAGGCCATTCCCGGGGACAAATCTTTCTCACAAACTCTGTACCTGCATGCAATACATTCATGCAATATAATCAATTAACATGTCGCAGATTGGCCAATAATATTGCATCCGATCCTCAGATTTGGCTGGTGATAAATCAGTCCCTAAATTTTTATGGTAATGTGTATATTGTTTGAAATAGATTCACTATAGCTTAAATATATGGGGTAATCATTCAGGAGCTTGATTTCTGAGTAAAAAACAAGGGCCAAGTGTAATAGGGTGTACGAATCAGAAAGTGAGATATTTTGGGACAGTTTTCCCATTTTTTAAAGACGCAATCAATTACATGGCACAATCAACCTGGTTTTTCAGTGTAAATAATTGTTGCTTTAACCCCTTCCCGACATTTGACGTACATTTACGTCATGGTCGGGAAGTACTTCCCGACACATGGCGTAAATGTACGTCATGGATTTAAACTGTCACCGCGTCTATAGACGCGGTGACAGTTTAAACATGTCTGCTGTCCCTGACAGCAGACATGTCCCTGCATGCCCAGGGGGGGCTGCGATGCCGCCCCCCCCGTCGGCGATCGCTGTGATTGGCTGTTCAGTGTGAACAGCCATTCACAGCGTTTTCTGTGTCACCGGCGAATAACGTTCGCCGGTGACACAGGGATCGGAGGTGATTGGTGCTGTAAAGTACAGCACCAATCACCGCGGGGTGTAAGGGTGACACTGGTGTCACCCCACCTCACCCTGCCCGCCCCCAAAGGCCGTGATTGGTTCGTCGGACCGACGGACCAATCACAGCCATGGATGGGGGGTTTAAACTAACGGTGACTGCACTGTAGACGCCATTCCGGTCTGGAATTGCGTGCAGTGCGGTCACCGTGCCTAGCTGCCGCGATATACTGACCTGAACCTTGCCAAATACTTACCTGATCACTGCCTGGATCTTGCTACTTCTTGTGACTTCCTGTGCTGTGTTGTGCTGTGTTGTGCTGCTGCAGTGTCATCGAGTTATAGATAGAGAGAGAGAGATAGAGAGAGATAGAGAGGGCTAGTGACAGAGAGTGCTATATTTTGTGCTGCTGCAGTGTGATAGAGTTATAGATAGAGAGATAGAGAGAGATAGAGAGAGATAGAGAGAGATAGAGAGAGATAGAGACAGATTGTGCTATATATTTTTTATATAACTGACTGCTGCCCCCCCTTTTGTGCTGATCAGTATAAATTAACTGATCAGCAACTTTTTGGGGGCGCAGGTTTTTTTTTTATATATATATACCTGTCAGTGCTGCTGCTGCAGTGTCATAGAGTGATAGATAGTGAGAGATAGAGAGATAGAGAGAGATAGTGACAGAGAGTGATAGAGACTGCTATATTTTGTGTCTGCTGCCCCCCTTTTGTGCACCCCCAGCAACTTTTTGGGGGTGCAGGGGTTATTTTTCATATATATAACTGTCAGTGCTGCTGCTGCAGTGTCATAGAGTGATAGATAGTGAGAGATAGAGAGATAGAGAGAGATAGTGACAGAGAGTGATAGAGAGTGCTATATTTTGTGTCTGCTGCCCCCGCCTTTTGTGCTGATCACTATATCTGAGGTGATCAGCAACTTTTTGGGGGTGCAGAGTTTTTTTTTTTATACATACCTGTCAGTTGCTGCCAGTTGCACTGTCAGTTGCACCAAAGGTTGTGCACCTGCTGCCCCTCACTGGTAATCAGTGTCGCATCACTGATCACCTTTTTTTTTTTTGAGGGTGCTGTGGGGTCTTTTTTTAATTTTTTTTTTACACACACTGTGATTTTGTGGGTGTCCTGTGGCCACTGTGCGCTGATCAGTGACGTACATCACTGATCAGCTTTTTCGGCACAGGGTTGATCTATTTTTTTTGTTTTTTTGATCAAATTCCTGTTGCCTTTGAGCGTTGTTCAGTGACGGACGTTACTGACCAACATCTGTGCTCAATTTTTGTCGCAGGACCTTTTTTTTTTTTACCCCTTCAATTTTTTTTTTTTTTAACCCCTTCAATTTTTTTTTTTTTTTATTGGGATCAAATTCCTGTATAAAGTATTTTTTTTTTCTGCACTACATACACACTACACACTACATACCCCCACGGGTTGAAATAAAGTTTGTACCCCCCCCTACACTATACACGTGTTGAAGCATTTCACTACCAGTAACACAAAAATAAAAATGGCATCCCAAATGTCATCCCAAATGTCATCCCAGTCATCCAGAAGAATGTATTCAGCGGAGGAGGCATATGCCATGCTTGCCTCTGACTCTGACACAGCCAGTGAGGCAAGCGGGGAATTTGAAGGATTCGTCTTAAGCTCCTCTTCCTCCTCTGGAGATGAGGGACCCCCTCAAAGACGCCCCCGTAGAGCAGCTGAGACCCCCCCCCCCCCAATAATTGATCTCGTATGGACCCCACCACCAGACAATTTTGAGCCCCAGGTTCCTGAGTTTTTGGCCATGCCAGGAATCCAATTTGATTCCACAGGTCTCAGAGAAATTGACTTTTTCAAATTATTTTTCTCTGATGATTTTATAAATTTAATGGTGGACCAAACTAATTTATATGCCCAGCAGTTTATTGCTCAAAACCCCACGTCATCATTTGCTAGGTGGACCCCTGTAGATGCAGTAGAGATGATGACGTTTTGGGGTCTGGTGTTTCATATGGGCATAGTAAAAAAGCCACAAATTAGGCAATATTGGAGTACAGATGTTCTGTACAGCACCCCATTTTACCGTATGGCCATGACCCGGGCTCGATTTGAGACGATCCTTAAATTTTTGCATTACAACGATAATGCACAGTGCCCACCCAGAGATGATCCCACCTTTGACCGGCTATTCAAAGTCAGGCCGGTCATTGATCATTTTAGTGCCAAATTTGAAGAGATGTACATCCCAGATAAATTCATTTGCATAGACGAGTCCCTTATACATTTTAAAGGAAGGGTTAAATTCCGCCAGTACCTTCCCAGTAAGAGGGCAAGGTATGGCATAAAAATGTATAAGCTGTGTGAAAGCACCTCAGGGTACACTCACAGGTTTAGGGTATATGAAGGGAAGGATTCAAGAATTGAACCGCCAGAATGCCCCCCCTCCCTCGTAGGTGTTAGTGGAAAAATTGTCTGGGATTTAGTGCACCCCTTCCTGGATAAAGGTTATCACCTCTATGTGGATAACTTTTACACTAGCATCCCCCTGTTTAAGGCCCTTGGTTCAAGAGGTACAGCAGCTTGCGGTACTGTGCGCAAGAACCAAAGAGGCCTCCCAAAAACGCACATTGCCCAAGTAATGAGAAGGGGTGAAAGCAGGGGAATATGCACCGAAAATATGTTGTTGGTCAAATATAAGGACAAGAGGGATATCCTTATACTGACAACAATTCACGGAGACAGTACCACCTCCGTCCCTGTACGAGGTACCAGTACCCACACCTCAAAACCTAATTGTATCCTGGATTACAATAGGTACATGGGCGGAGTGGATCTTTCAGATCAGGTACTGAAGCCGTACAGTGCCCTGCGGAAAACAAAAATCTGGTACAAGAAGCTGGCCGTGTATATCATCCAGATGGCACTGTATAACGCTTACGTGCTATTCCGTTCTACCGGCCAGAGGGGGACATTTATGCACTTTCAAGAGGAAGTCATAAAGGGCCTAATATTTGGGAACCAGCAAGCAGAGGGCCCCAGTACTTCTGGTACTGGCCCCCGTATTGTACCAGGGCAGCATTTTCCTGATGAAATCCCCTCCACTGGAAAAAAGAGCAGGACACAAAAAAGGTGCAAAGTTTGCTATAAAAAGGGAATAAGAAAGCAAACTATTTTCCAGTGTGACACTTGCCCCGACAAACCCGGCCTATGTATAAAGGAGTGTTTTAAAATATACCACACATCTATGGATTATTAGGTTCATAATTTCACCGTGCTTCGGGGGTCTTGCTAATGCCACATAGCACCCACCATTCATTCCACCAGAATCTGAGCCGCAAAATCCAAAAATCACTCCTTCCCTTCTGAGTCCTGCCATGCACCCAACTGGTATTTTTTGGTCACATGTGAGGCATTGCCGTACTCGGGAGAAATTGGGGCACAGATTTTGGGGTGCTTTTTCTCCTTCATACCTTCTGAAAATGAAAAATTTTGAGCCAGAACTGCATTTTTGTGTAAAAAAATGTAATTTTTCATTTTCACTGCCCAGTTGTATCAAAATTGGTGAAACCCCTGGGGGTTTGAAATGTACACTATACCCCTAAATGAATTCCCTGAGGGGTGTAGTTTGCAAAATGGGGTCACTTGTGGGGGGGTTCCACTGTATTGGTGCTTTGGGGGTCTTGCTAATGCGACATAGCACCCACCAACATTCCACCAGAATTTGTGCTGCAAAATCCAAATATCACTCCTTCCCTTCTGAGTTCTGCCACTTTTTGGTCACCCATGAGGCATTGCCGTACTCGGGAGAAATTGGGGCACAGATTTTGGGGTGCTTTTTCTCCTTCATACCTTCTGAAAATGAAAAATTTTGAGCCAGAACTGCATTTTTGTGTAAAAAAATGTAATTTTTCATTTTCACTGCCCAGTTGTATCAAAATTGGTGAAACCCCTGGGGGTTTGAAATGTACACTATACCCCTAGATGAATTCCCTGAGGGGTGTAGTTTGCAAAATGGGGTCACTTGTGGGGGGGTTCCACTGTATTGGTGCTTTGGGGGTCTTGCTAATGCGACATAGCACCCACCAACATTCCACCAGAATTTGTGCTGCAAAATCCAAATATCACTCCTTCCCTTCTGAGTCCTGCCACTTTTTGGTCACACATGAGGCATTGCCGTACTCGGGAGAAATTGGGGCACAGATTTTGGGGTGCTTTTTCTCCTTCATACCTTCTGAAAATGAAAAATTTTGAGCCAGAACTGCATTTTTGTGTAAAAAAATGTAATTTTTCATTTTCACAGCCCAGTTGTATCAAAATTGGTGAAACCCCTGGGGGTTTGAAATGTACACTATACCCCTAGATGAATTCCCTGAGGGGTGTAGTTTGCAAAATGGGGTCACTTGTGGGGGGGTTCCACTGTATTGGTGCTTGGGGGGTCTTGCTAATGCGACATAGCACCCACCAACATTCCACCAGAATCTGAGCTGCAAAATCCAAAAATCACTCCTTCCCTTCTGAGTCCTGCCATGCACCCAAATGGTATTTTTTGGTCACATGTGAGGCATTGCCGTACTGGGGAGAAATTGGGGCACAGATTTTGGGGTGCTTTGTCTCCTTCATTCCTTGTGAAAATGAAAAATTGAGCCAGAACTGCATTTTTGTGTAAATAATGTAATTTTTCATTTGCACAGCCCAGTTGTATCAAAATTGGTGAAACCCCTGGGGGTTTGAAATGTACACTATACCCCTAGATGAATTCCCTGAGGGGTGTAGTTTGCAAAATGGGGTCACTTGTGGGGGGGTTCCACTGTATTGGTGCTTGGGGGGTCTTGCTAATGCGACATAGCACCCACCAACATTCCACCAGAATCTGAGCTGCAAAATCCAAAAATCACTCCTTCCCTTCTGAGTCCTGCCATGCACCCAAATGGTATTTTTTGGTCACATGTGAGGCATTGCCGTACTCGGGAGAAATTGGGGCACAGATTTTGGGGTGCTTTGTCTCCTTCATTCCTTGTGAAAATGAAAAATTTTGAGCCAGAACTGCATTTTTGTGTAAATAATGTAATTTTTCATTTGCACAGCCCAGTTGTATCAAAATTGGTGAAACCCCTGGGGATTTGAAATGTACACTATACCCCTAGATGAATTCCCTGAGGGGTGTAGTTTGCAAAATGGGGTCACTTGTGGGGGGGTTCCTAAATTTTAGCATCTTATGGTGCCGAGAAACCTACATGGTGCCTAAAAAATAATCTCATAAAAAGGAGGCTCCAAAATCAAGTAGGTGCTCCTTCTATTATGAAGCCTGTGGTTTGGTCAACGTGCACACTAGGGCCACATATAGGATATTTATGAAAACAAAAGAATTGGGGGAATCAATTTTTAGTCACATTTCTCTAGTAAAATGTACTGTGTTCCTTAGAAAAATGTATTAAAATTGCAAATCTGCAAAAAAAAAATTTTTTTGAAATTTCACCTACACTTTGTTTTAATTCCTGTGAAACACCTAAAGGGTTAACAAACTTCCAAAATGTTGTTTTGAATACTGTGAGGGGTGCAGTTTTTGAAATGGCATCATTTATGTGGGTGTCTCACATACAAGTCCCTCAAAGTCACATCAGAACTGAACTGGTCCCTAAAAAAATCAGTGTTTGAAATTTTCTTGAAAATTTGAGAATTTGCTATTCATATTGTAAGCCTCCTAGTGTCCAAAAAAATTAAAAGGAAGTTGAAATAATGATGGAAACATAAAGTAGACATATGGTCTATGTTAGTTATTAACTATTTTGAGTGGTATGATTATTTGTCTCACAAGCAGAAAATTTAACATTTTGCAAATTGCTAAATTTTCCATTTTTTACGACATTTTGGTATTTTTCACAAAAAAACACAGACTGTATCGACCCAAATTTACCACTAATTTGAAGTACAATGTGTCACAAAAAAACAATCTCAAAATCACTGGGATAAGTAAAAGCAAAAAAAAGTTATCCCCACTTAAGTGATACATGTCAGATTTGAAAAAAAGGGCTCTGTCAGGAAGGCAAAAACTGGCTCTGTCAGGAAGGGGTTAAAAAAATGGGAAAAATCTCAGAAAATCTTGCACTTTCTGATTCTCACACCCTATTAACAGTTGGCACCAAATGTCGAGCTGTCAGTCTTTTTTTATACCCCAGCAATGGATTAGACTTAATTTCTTATTTTGTCATATGGGTATAATACTATAGACCAGGCATGTCCAATGTTGGCCCTCAAGATGTTGTGAAACTACACATCCCAGCATGCTTTGCCACAGTTTTGCTATTAGAGAATGCTAAAACTATTGCAAAGCATGCTGGGATGTGCAGTTTCACAACATCTGGAGGGCCAGCGTTGGACATGCCTGCTATAGACAGTATAGCTGTTGTTTTGTTTTTATCAGAAATAATTCCCAGTTGTCTGCTACAGTATCATATTTGGATTTTTTACAGAGAAGCCATTCTTGTGTAGTTATATTGATATTGTAGAGCTAGACAGATGTTTTCTGTAAACAATTTATTTTATTATCAATTTTTGCTTTTGCGGTAATGTACAGCTCAGGGACTGCCTTCCAGCTCCTATGGCCATGGAGGTAACATTTGCACTGCTCAACTCACTATACAAACTGGGTTGTTATTGGTTTGTTTGTTTTTTATTTGAAGAATTTGCTTTAAATGTTTCTCTTCCGCTAAAATCTATGACAGCGATGGACAGTCACATGATTGACAGCTTTGACTAGTGGATTTAAAGCAGCAACAGAAATAAATGCTAAACCAATCAGGCTTTGAGAAACATGTGAATAGTAAATCTTGCTCTTAGTAGCTCTGAGATTTGATGAAACCATATTGAAAAGCTGTGGCGATATCATTATTACTTTGGGACTCATTTATGGCTTACTCTTTTTGTGGAATATTAGGTTCACATGTTATGGTTCAGTGTTCTCTCAGGACTTACATGGAAGTTTACCAGCAATGATGTTCAGTTTCCTGCAATGAAACTTACAGTAGTACCATGTGTCCACATCTGATGCAAATTTTCCCAAAGTGTGTTAAATATCATGAAGGCCATGCAGGGTTGAGTGAATAGTAATATGTATATCTCAGGGATAATAATGGTTCCTATGAGACTATTTGATCCAGTAACTTGTAGATGTATTGAGGTTCAATTCATCATTTAGTGCTATGCCAGTACCCTAAATACCCTATCACAGCACTGTTTGCCCACATGTACTGACCAATTGCCTAACCTCACAGTATGTTTTCATTGATAAAACTAAAAATAGAATCAGCAAAGGCAAAAATATATAACTTTAGGTATCTTAAACATTTCTGTATTTTATAATTATTATTCATAAGCATAAAAACCAAAGTAAACTAAACATTATATGTCTGACGTTATAGAGAAAAATGTTGCAAACTTCATTAACCCATCTTGCTGTTCACTGATTTCCAATGTTGTCACTTGTGTTGAGGCCGTTTCCAGCATTCTAATTGCTGTGCAACTGGAGTGGTTGTATGTATGCAGTGTGCATCAACTATAATATGATAGGGAAATGTTTGCTTTAAATTGTACTAAAAGGATAAACAAGAACATTGCAAAAAATACATTTAAAGTGGGTCAAGAAAAGGTTTAATTACTTTTTTTTAGTAAATTGTGTTGGGAACCTGGCAGTGACAGAGCGGTAGATGTTAGCAGTCTGTGTCCGGCATGATCTTGAGGACTAGCGGAGGAGCTATCTAGCTGTCTCTATTCCTACCTGATATCCTCTGACAGTGGAGTCATCCAGTCGCTTTGTGCACCCAAACTGGTTAATTTTTCTCCTTCTCCACCGGCATCTTCTATCTGAAACCGGAAGATCACGATTGCCTTCATGTCACTTCTGGTAGACTCGGCATGTGTGCTCCCATTACCAATGTGTTTCAAGTAGAACGCTTTGTCAAGGATACTGAACACTTGGTGAAGTCTTTATGTACAGGCCATCATTTTATTTATTATTTATTTACTAACCGTTTCTTACTGTATATAGCGCATACATATTCCCCAGTGCTTTACAGAGAATATTTGAACATTCACATTAGTCCCTGCCCCAGTGGAGCTTATAACCTACAGTATATTCCCTACCACATGTACACACAGACATTCTAGGGTTAATTTTGTTGGGAGTCAATTAGACTACCAGTATATTTTTGGATTGTGGGAGGAAACCGGAGTACCCGGAGGAAACCCACGCAAGTACGGGGAGAATATACAAACTCCGCACAGTTAGAGCCATGGTTAAAAAAAAAGTTTGAAAAGCTTTATAGTGAAAACATAAATCATTTTGTAATTGGCGGCATGAACATGTCTTGTAGGTAAAAGAGAGTGTATAGAAGTGTGTTGAATAAAATAATTTCAATATATGGTATGTGTGTGAAAGGAGGGGGTTGTGCTCAGAGCATTTGATTCAAGAAGCACATTAAGTTCTATATGTATTGCACTGCTGGTTGTAATGTTCTTAGCTGATATATTCAGTTTGTTTCACATTTTCTTAGTTCTGTGACGAAACACTGCTCCGCCGCTGATGGATTCCCACCAATGTTCCCTCTAATTTTACGAAGGCTGTGTGCGGCAAAAGTTTTTGGCTGTGCAACTTTGGAAGGAAATTTAAATTTTTGTGCGTCACTTATATATAACTGGAAAATGACGTTCAGCATTTATGTTAACTTTACTTCAAAATGATATTAAACATTTAAACATTCAAAACACAGCACACAATGTAGTTAATGGGTGAAACACACATTAATTGAGTCCACAACTGAAAAAAGGGACCACTGCTGCTTTGTGCGCTATGTTGTAATGTCTGTGCGCACGCTCGTCGATTTGTGTGCGCGCGCACGTGCGCACAGCTTAGAGGGAACACTGATTCCCACCACAATTTTCTCAAAAAGAGCTGTCAACATTAACAATATTTCATTCATGTTCATGTCTTTTAAACTTTACTTACTTTTAACTTATTTGTAATCATTTTCTTGGTTATCCTTTCAGTACAATTTAAACTGAGTATTTCCCTTCCATATTATAGACAACACCCATACACCTACAAGCACTACAGCATTATTAGAAGAGTCTCTCGTGGAGCTGCTCTACCGGGACAAGCACACTTCCGTCTTTTTCTCATATATCATTCTCCAGCATTGTCTCATTCCATTATCAATATCACTGATTTTTTAATGCATACAGATTACACCTTTTTAAGAAGATTTAGTAGTTTCCATAAATACAATTACAGTAATCTTTTTACTCGTTTTACAAGTCAATTTCTCTTTTATCGTAATTGGCTAAAAAAAAAAGATGTTTATTGAAATTTTTGGTAACCAAAAGCAAATTGATGTATTTTTTGTCTTCAGCAAACACCACAAAGAAATATACTGTAGTTCTTGTTTTGCCAATAACAAAATAGAAATAAGTAGGATGACATGTGTAGGTTTTGATAAAATAATCTGCACTTCAAGTGAAAATGCATTTTTACTGTATCAAATTTAAGGCTTCCTATTTGTACAAAGAATATAGTATTTCAACAAGGTCAACCATTCTATAAAACTAGAAAACATACTGTACTACATTAAATGAGGGACCACTTTTTTATTTGAGCCTAGATGGGAGAGATATGTGGCAATCCGAGTTTGTCTGAGGCAAAGGTTGCCAGGGAATTCTGAGATTTTTCTAATGCAGCTAACATTTACAAGGCAAAGTCATACCTCATAAATGAATGCCACTTTACTAAATGTAAAAGTCCCTCCAGTAACGCGCACAGCCAGCGAACTTGAACTGTATTACATCCTGCCAATGGACTTAAGACAGCCCCCCAACTGTGAAATTATTTTGTGAATGTGGCATTTACCAGATAATAGCTACTAATTGTCACATGCCTATAGAAAGAGGGTGCCTCGATATGCGTGCAGGCTAGTATTGAGGTGACAGGGCACAAATATGGGTAACCACAAAGCTGTTGTGATGGATGCGAGAAGGCTCAAGTATCCTTGGTGCAAATGATCTATCTCAAATTAAACAGATTTGAGTATGTACAGTAAGCTCTGCATCACTCACAATATGCCCACTCAGTGGTGTAAGTTTGTTCAATGTGCCCGGAGGCAAGATAAATATTGGTGCACACCGCCCCCCCCCCCCCACCACCACCACCACCACCACCACCACCACACACACACACACAGCATCATTTCTAAATATATGTATGTATGTATGTATGTTATGCATATTATATTTAAAATAAAGAGACTGTGACATCTAAAGCCCTGTTAGGAGAGGAAATCAGCCACAGAAGCCATATCGATGGCTTTCACTAAGCTGATTCAAACTAACAGGGAAGGAGAGGTGCCCCCCTGGCAGCAGGAGCCGGGCTGCAGATGATTCCATTGCCTCCCAGAGTTACGCCTCTGTGCCCACTTATCCTTGACGCATAGGTACACCCTGGATGGAAACGAAAACCTAAGATGCATAAATATATAAATTACTCATAGTAGCTTAAAAATAGCACATGCTCGACAACAGAGCTTGCACAATGCAAAAAAAGTAGGTAAACTTGCATGAAGCTCTGAATCAGCCTCTAACTCTAAGTGTTTCCTTTACTATCTGAGGCAGTGGTCGAAGTGGGGCGTATACGGCGGTATGCCACTTAAATCCCTCTGACCACTCAGCAGTGCGTCCTGTGCCTTTATGCTTCAGCTCCACTCACTGGCAGAGGAGGACGGGGAGTCCATTCTGACTGCTGGTCTTCCACACCTCCTCCTCCCTGCCTGACCCTTCACCCTGGAACCGGCACATCTTTACTCAATCAGCGGCGCAGCGGGGGAGCCAGCTGCACCGTACCTACAGTACTCGCCCACCAGGTGCACAGCGGGAGGGCCCTCATACAGTGACTGCAGCGGCGGCCCTCACTGCTATCCAGAGAGGAGTCACAGTCTGGCAGCTGCACACATGAACCTCAGCATGCACCCAACAGTGGTGAGCATAACAGCCTGCGTCTGTGGGTTGGCGGTCGGCTCGGGGTTTGGGACTATCATTAGCTAGTATGTGTGTGCGGGCAAGGGGGACTTTCACTAGCCAGCATGTGTGTGGGGGTGAGGGGAGGCAAAATGGGAAGGGTGTGGGGGGACTGATATTTTGTTCTATAATATCATATAGGATGGTGTGCATAAAATCTTTGACTTTCTGTGGCAAAGGAGTGTGCAACCATCTTCTGCCTGGTGTCCCCCCTTCTCCATCTCCCTACTCCTTCTTATTCAGCCTAGTGCTATGTAGCCACTGCTGCCTCTCCCCGACAACCACTTTCTTGTGCCCTCTCCCTGGCATCACCCACTACCTCACCCTGTCCCTCTGTCGCCCTCTCCATGGCATCAACCTCTGCCTTTCCATGTTACTCTGTTGCCCTCTCCCTGGCATCATCCACTGCCTCTCCCTGTCACTCTGTTGCCCTCTCCCTGGTGTCACCCACTATCTCTCCTGGTCACTCTGTCACCCTTTCCCTGGAGTCACCACCTGCCTCTAACCATCATCCCCTACAGCATTGACTGTCTCCCCTGGCATCACCCACATCCTTCCATTGTCACTCATTCCCTGTAGTCATCCTCTGCCTCTCCCCTGCGTCACTATATCTCAATCACCCTTTCTCTCGTCACTCTCTGTCCCTGTATTTTTGCTCATTTTGTTAGAAGTATGCATCATTCCGGGTGTATATGGCATGGTACATTACACTTAAGGTCACACCCCTTTTGTGTAACCACACACCCTTTGTGTGGCCACACCCACTTTTCTGGAGCACTGTTAGGTTCACTCTTTACTTTTCCATACCCACACTTCAAAATTTCCACTTTGTCCACTGATCTCAGGTAATAAATAAGTAACCTGTGCTCAAGTATGGATATACTGTACTTAGAATATAAACTGTAAAGGTACCTTAAGGACCAGGATATGAAGCACTGCCCAAAGTTGATTTCACTGGCTTGCTATTGTTTTTCAATACACATTAATTTTCATTTTTCATTCTATAGAACCTTTCACCTGTGCATATAACTGTTTATAATGATTTCAATATATACAATAACCAGTGAGATGCAATGGTGGCTGTGTTCAGAGAGGCTCTGTCACTCACCGTGGACACCCCTCCCACCTCCCGCTCCAACATAAATATAGGCCCACCATCATGGCAGCAAAATGATGACCAGTTGCGTAAATCATAAATATTAAACATTTATTTTTAGTTTCACAATTGTTTGTGCATAAGCTGATTGGGTATGGGTGTACACATACATGTGGTTCTGGCCACATCCAAACAGCACTGGTCACAGCTCCTTCCCTACTCAGTATAGCATACCACCCAACAATTGATTATAAAATCAGCACCTGCTGCACAACCAGCCTGAAAAGGGGTGGGGCTACTGGCAGGTGGGTGTGGCTTGAGGCAGGTGGGCATAGCCTAGTGCCACAACCCCCCTTTTTAGGGGTGTGCCCAATACGCCCCTAGAAGCTGTGCACTTCCTCCCTCCTCCCTGCACTGAATTCAGCGATCACCACTGTTCAGCAGAGGAGAGCAGCAGTGATATCCAGCTCCCCCCTATTGCTCCCGCCCTCCCCACGGGCCATTGCCACCCATGGGAGGGACAGTCCCCAAATAGCATAACTTAAGCTGGGCATGCCTGACAGAAGCTTTCTATAACCTACACAGAAATGGAAAATCTTAAATGATATGAAGCTGCATAGTGTGTAGGTCATATACTAATATTAGGCCACAGTATATTATACAGACATTTTCCTGTTTAGTTAAAATTTGGGCTAATGATTTGCCCCTCTAATGACTAGGATTAAGACTAATGAGTCTTTGTTGAAGTTAATATTAATTTTGTCCTTACCTAAGTTAAATATTTACCCGTTAAATATGTTACTAAAACCATTATTAGTGCTAAGAACAAACATCATGTTTGGAATGGAGGGCATTTTATATTACTATGGAAGAAACAGAAACTGTTTTTGAGCCTCAGTTTTTGTTAAAATGGAAAAATATACAACCATTTTTAAATATACTTTCCAGCGACTTGTAGAATAATGTTTTAACTTTTTCAAATGTTACAAAGATCTGCACATGTCAAAAGGTTTTTCAAATATCCAGAACATTCTCTAAACAATCCTGCAACCCTTTGCCGTGTCTGAAACTTAGTTTTGCTTTCAGTGCAGTCTTTGGATATTTTTATCCACAAACCTTTTGAGTTGTCTCATTTGTCTCTAGTGCTTCTGTTCACCAGCAAGCAACTGACTGGTGCTAAGCCCTCAAGCTGTTATAGCCAATTAACCTCCCTCTCTCACAGTTATAAAAATATCCCTTTTCAGTTGCTGAAGCAGTTACCAAATAACACATTAGTTATAGTAAATATATACTATAAAATCCTATTAACTTAGGTGTTTACGCAATAGTTTTGCTTGTTGGTTCCCTCCTGAAAATCAGTGACATAACTAAAGGTCTTTTGCTGTACAAATCTATTAATTTATCATCTCGAAGACAAATTCTACATATATAGAATAAATTAAAGAAAAGATTAATTGCACTTGTGATGAGTGGGTTCGGATTTAGGAAATCTGAACACCGCCGAACATCCCCAATCTGAGCCCGGACCCGAGCACTGCTCGGGTATTCCCCCCAGATTTGCGCCTCAGAACAAGGCAAAACATCATCATCCCGCCGTCAGCACTCGCAAGATCCGGACTCTATATAAGTCCCCCACTACCACCGCCATCTTCACTTCAGCATTGGAGAGGGTAGAGGGAGGGAGGATCTCCGTTTCTCTGATGGTCTGTTGAGCGTGTGGTTGGCAACCTGGGAAAGCGACCTGGTGCTGTTCAGTGGTGATATTCTGTGCTCCCATAAGTCTTGGAAGTTGTGGTTCTGCTGTATAAGTCCATTCCTGTGCTGCTGTGCTGCCTAGTGCTGGTGTTTTGTGCTGCCATAAGTCCAGTCCTGTGCTGCTGTGCTGCTTAGTGCTGTTGTCCTGTGCTGACATAAATCTAGTCCAGTGGTGCTGTGCTGCCTAGTGCTGGTGTCCTGTGCTGCCATAAGTCCATTTGTGCTGCTGTATAAGGTCAGTCCTTTGGTGCTGTGCAGCCTTGTGCTGGTGTCCTGTGCTGCCTAGTGCTAGTGTCCTGTGCTGTCATAAGTCCATTGGTTCTGCTGTATAAGTCCAGTCCAATGATACAGCTGTATACATTCAGTCCAGTGATACCGGTGTATAATTCCAGTCCACTGGAATTACTGTTAAAGTCCAGTTCAGTGATACTGCTGTATAAGTTCAGTCCGGTGGTACTGCCTTTTAAGTCCATTGGTACTGCTGTATAAAACCAGTCCAGTGATACTACTGTACAAGTCCAGACCAGTGATACTGCTCTATAAGTCCAGTCCAGCGAAACTGCTGTATAAGTCCAGTCCAGTGGTACTGCCATTAAAGTCCAGTGGTAATGCTGTATAAAACCAGTCCTGTGATACTCCAGAAAGATAATGGAGAACAAAAATGTGGAGGATAAAATAGTTAAAGAACAAGAGCCACTTCTAGTGCTGGACACCTCCTAGTGCTGAAGCTGCTGCCACTAGTCATGACATACAGTAGATGATAAATTGCCATCAACATCGTCTATCAAGACCAAAGCCCAATATCATCGTAGAGGGCATGTAAAATCCAAAATGCCAAAGTTCAGCAACACTAAGAAAAAAAATAAATGCAAATTGTTTGAGGAGAAATGTAAGCTTGCCAATATGTCACTTACGACATGGCCTTTGTTAATGACTAGTGGTTCAGCTTCACACAACAATCTAAGCCCTCCTCCGCCCCCTGATAGAAAATTTAAGAGAGTAAAGCTGTCTCAAAAACACAGCAAACAACTGTGCCTTCTAAAGACATTGGGTGGTATTCAATGTGAATACCTGCGAGGTGCAGCGAATCCTTTTTAGGATTCGCTGCACATTCGCCACGTTCCGGAGCCAGCGGGCTCCGGTATTTAACGTGCCAGGGGCTCGCTGCCTCTGACTGGCGAATATGAGCTCCTGCGGCGAATGTCACAGGAAGCCTGAGGAGGGTGCCAGGCAGAGAGATGGAAGTCTCTCTGCCTGTCCCTGAATGTTTGTGGGGGGCAGGTGGGCTCCCCGGGTGCCAGGCAGCACAGGCTGCCCCCCGGGGGGGCCAGCAGGGGAGCGTATATTCACTACAAACGATCATAACGATCGGGTGCAGTGAATATATGAATATGTAATGAGCGGCTCGGCTCCGGCGCCCCCTGCTGGCTGCTGTGTAAAAAAAAAAATATATATATATATTTTTTTTTAAATTAAATATATATTCATGTGCTTACAGCACATGAATAAAAGTAGCATGCCCCTCCTCAGAATAAAATTCCTGATTTTTAGACACCAAATGTAAAAAACAAAACACTTTATTTTAAAAGTTCACATTCCACTTCTCCATAAAAAGATAGCGATTGCTACTCGGTGAATCATGGTGAAAAAAACCTTCAAATGTATTCGCCATGTGGTCATTGAATAGGGTGATTCACCGTTTTTGTCAGAAATTCGCCAAACAGCACAAATTCGCCATAAAAACCTGGCGAATCAGGCTCATTGAATACCGCCCATTGTATCACAAATCCCCAAGAAGAGCCCACGGGTGTTGATGGTTGCAATGCCTGACCTTTCCATCACTGTACAGGAAGAGGTGGCTCCTAAATTTTAACACTCTCAGTGGAAAATGAATTTCTCAATTGCATCCTAGAAAATAATAGACAGAATCTGATTGGTTGCTATGGGCAACATCACCTCTTTTCATTTTTAGAAGCTTTAGTAAATTTACCCCTCAATATATAGACTTTCTCCAGACATTAGGGCTGGACCCATACTCCAACTGTACTGTATCTAGACTTCCACTGGAACATCACATTCCACCTCCTTGACAGCTTACTCACAGGCTACAGTACATCATTGTCTCAACCCCTCGAATGGCAGATTCTGATGGCCATTTACGTGTTTATTGAGGTGAAATAACAAACATACAGTGTGGCATACACAATTTTACAGGGACATCAAAAATATAAAGGATTTTAAGACAAAAGAAATGTATAGTCCCATGCAAGAGTAGTAACAGGATGAATGTATAGATAAAACAAAATTACAATGTAAGGTAGTTTGTTGTATAAGTATTATACAGAAACACAACTAAAATCAACAGAACGAATGGAAGACAGATAGAGAATAGAGTAGGAGTTAATCCTGAAGGAAGGAAGAAAAGAGTATTTTTTAGATTTGTGGGACAGACATAGATAGGGGTGTATTAATATACAGTTGGAGCCCCTGTCAACTTTGTTCCTCACCATGGCTAGCCATGGCTATCCTATTGTTCTCAGCAGCAATACAATACATAGAACAATACAGTAGGGGATTATCATAGTAATCCTATTACAGGTTGAGTATCCCGTATCCAAAATGCTCGGGACGAGGAGAATTTTGGATAACGGATTATTCCGTATTTCGGAATATTTTAATATTTCAATGATGTATTTTGAAGTATCTTGTATTTATGCTGTATAAACACATAATATACACACAAATATATTTTATTACCACATAAAATACACTCAAACATATTTTAATTGTTCAAAAAACAAGGTTTCAAAACGTGAAACAAAATGTGTGTACTATCTCAGCACTGAATTTGAATGCCAAGCAATCATTGTCTTGCACATATATAGTGCCAGTTACATATCATGTCCAGTGTTCCCTCTAAGCTGTGCGCGCGTGCGCGCGCACACAACTCGACGAGCGTGCGCACAGACATTACAGCTGAGCACACAAAGCAGCAGTGGTCCCTTTTTGCAGTTGTGGACTCAATTAATGTGTGTTTCACCCATTAACTACATCATGTGCTGTAATTTGAATGTTTAAATGTTTAATATCATTTTAAAGTAAAGTTAACGCACAAAATTTGAAATTTCCTTCCAAAGTTGCACAGCCAAAATCTTTTGCCGCACACAGCCTTTGTAAAATTAGAGGGAACATTGATCATGTCCCCAGTGATGCTGTTACATATGTCCCCAGTGAGTTTTTATAAAAAAAAAAAAAAAATTTCACTTTCTGGAATGTCCGTATTTCGGAATAATTCGGATAACGGATATTCGGATACGGGATACTCGACCTGTACTCACTTAGAGCGAGATGTACTAAGCTTGAAAAGTGATAAAATGGAGAATGAAAAACCACCCGGCAATCAGCTACTACCTGACATTTTTCAAACACCGCCTGTCAGATGACAGGTAGGAGCTGATTGGCTGGCTGTTTATGACTCTCTATTTTATCACTTTTCAATCTTAGTACATCTGGTCCTCTATCCAATTAACAGGCTAAATGAGGAGGGCTCCATCTGTATGAAGCATATTCAGAGCTTTCTTTAAATGTCAACCATGAAGACCAGTCTCTAGTAACTTGACAGCTCTCCCTGTAATATTGGCAGCGCTCTTTGTAAAACTTGCAGCTCTCTCTGAAAGAATTGAAGCTCATTCTATTGGATTGTTTTTCATTCTCACTGTTTTCTAACTTGCCTCTTCTTGTAACATCATTCGCCACAGTAATCAGTCAGTGACTCTCAGTATCCCTGTCAGGATCAGTGGAAATTGGCTGCTATGCTTTTTCTCCCTCTGCCGGTTCTTCTTGATTAGTCTGCAATGCTAATAATGACTGCACGTCCATTTTCTGATGCTACTTGTGCATGCCACTGAGGAAGTAATAAAGTATTCCCAGAAAGAGGCTCCTTTGAGGCTTAGCCCCCTTGTACAGCTCAGTATTGTGATGAATAACGGAGTGCCTGCAATAGGCATGCAGTGGGTTAAACATCCCCAGCTGGTGTCATTCACTGCATGCATGTGACTCGGGTTATCCTATGGGATAAGGGGGTTTGGCTAACTGCTAGGGAATGTAGGGACAGGAAGGGGAGGGGGCTCCCTCTTCTTCCTGCAGAAATTCCAGGGTGCAGACGTGTCCAGGGTCTCTCCCGTTTTTGATAAATAAGGTACCTGTGTTCCCTCACAGCATGGCTGCCTCAGCCCCAGCCTCAAGGCCCAGGCGCTCCGCTCGCCGTCCCGCCCGCTTCTCGGGCGGTGACAGCTCCGAGATGGTCGATGTCCCCCTCCTTTCAGTTCAGCCGCCCGCCGCTCGCCGCGGGTCTCGTGGGGTGACGCGCTCCGGTAGAGGCACTGTGCCTGATCCGGACGCGCAATCACCGTTGCGGCCTGTGGTGGGGCGTGCGGGCCGCGCGCGACGGGGCGGGGTGACGTCATCGGGACGCGCCGGCCGGGTCTCCGGGTCCGGCGCGTCAGGCAGCGCTGGGGGATCTGCCGTGCCTCGCAGTGCGGAAGTGGCCGGCGAGGCTGTGCGGCGGGCGGCATCACTGTCCCCGACGCCAAGCCGGGCTTCTGACGCGCATGCGCGGCGCGGGGGGTCAAGGGGGGGCGACAGGCAGGTTGCTGCTGGGGGCAGACAGAACAGGAACCCGGCTAGAGGACGTGCTGCGTCCGGCCGGGGAGGAGGCAGGGGGAGACAGAAGGGGGAACGGTCCCAGGCGATCCAGTCTGGATCAACATGTGGATGGGGGGGGCGGAGGCAGCAGGGCACCACGGGTTAGCCCACCACCGAGGGACAGTAGGGAGCATGGGGACAGAGGGGGGAGAGCTGGCAGGCGGCGGGGGTATGCAAGCCGTGCGGGCCGCTCGGAATCTGTAGAGGGTTCTGGGAGAGGCCGCTCGCGGGCTCCCCCTGCTGCTGCTTTTGACCCCTCACTTCTGTCCACTGCCCTCTCCTCCATGGCCAGCGCCTTAGGTCCCCTGGCTGATAGCCTCTCCCCAGACAGCAGGGACTCCGGCAGTAGGAGGGATAGGGGGTCCAGGGCCCAGGGAGAGCCCATGCCGGGCTGCTCCCAATTTCTACAGGCTGTCAGGGATATGGAGTCGGCCGTAGCAGCCATAGAGGGCCGGCACCCCGCGTCTAGGCGCTCCCAGCGTGCCACGGGTGAGGGTAGGAGGTCCAATAGGCCGAGGCGTGGGTCTCCCGGGCCCTACCTCAGCGACTCTTATCTGAATATGGAAGAAGAGGCCGACGCCGTCGACACCAGTGAGGGTACGGATGATGACGACACGTGGGCAGCACAGCCGGAATCCTCAGGTGAGGCCTCGTTTGAGGATGACAGGGGATCATATTTGGGGTCCTCCTCTAGCGGGTCACGGAGCAATCGCTCTTCCTCCTCCTCTTCCTCGTCAGCGGGCGGGTCTGATGTTGGGAGCTCCGCTAAGGCACGCAAGCGCGCAGCTAGGTACGCCAAGAAAGAGGCAGGGAGGAGGGCGCGTCAGTCCAAGCGCAGGAAGGTGTCAGCTATGTCCCGTAGAGAGAGGAAGAGGCGGAATTTGCCCGCGGTTGTTCACTGCGATTATACCGCTGTGTGTAGGGGTTTGCGCGAGAGTTGCAGGAAAAAAATTGAGAAAGGGGACTACGTTGATGTTTTTAGTCTGACCGAGGACTCCAAGAAAGCATTCAAGGCAGCCAAGGAAAAGGGCGGTATTGGCTCTGAGGCCTATAGGTCTTATGACAATTGGCTGGCAGGTTTTTGCGTCTTCGCAGCCTGTTACTTGGAGGATCGGCCTGACGAACACATGAACGTGATACGGTATATTCACATGGTCCACGAGATGCAGCGTACCTATGGGGGCACGGCTTGGCGTACGTATGACGAGCAGTTCCGGCGCAAGCAGGACTGCTTGTTCATTCTGGACCTGGGATGTAAGGATGTGGAGATATGGATGGGGCTCACGCGCGTGGGGTCGGGGGCGATGGAGGCTGCCTCTGTACTCCCGACTCCTCCTGTTGCCGCTCCCGCCTCTCAGCGGCCGGCGCAGGAGGCCCTTACGGCCCGACGTTTCACGGCTGCAAATAGACCCACGGCTGTGGGCGCGTCAAAGGGTAAATGCTTTGCGTTTAATAACTCCGCCTGCCAGATGGGCCAGCGTTGTCGCTTTCGCCACATCTGTATCAATTGTTCGGGGAACCATCCCGCCTCTAACTGCTTTCGGGGTCCCCGCCCCTCTAGAGGGGCGGCAAATGTCACACCCAGAGCAGCTACAGGTGGGAATCCTAGATAAGGCACGTTCACCGGTGAACGTGACAGCCATGGCCGATTGGCTTCATCGCTACCCAGATAGGACGGTAGCCACTTTTCTGTTTGAAGGTTTTAGCGTTGGTTTTGTGTTACCAGTTCAGGGGGAGGTGCGGGGCGGGTCTTATCGCAACCTGCAATCCGCTCGTTCCCTCCCTGATGTTTTGAGGGAGAAGGTGGACAAGGAGATTCAGTTGGGGCGCATGGCAGGCCCTTTCTCACACCCTCCTTTAGAGAACCTGGTTATTTCCCCAGTTGGAGTAGTTCCCAAGAAAGCCCCGGGGAAGTTTAGGCTCATACAGCATCTGTCTTACCCAGCGGGTTTCTCTGTCAACGACGCCATCCCAGAGGAATATTGTTCGGTGACTTATCAGTCATTCGACGATGCCCTGGCCATGGTACGGTCGTTTGGATGGGGGGCACTCATGGCTAAGATAGATGTTGAGTCTGCTTTTAGGCTGCTCCCCCTACACCCCAGTTCATTTAGGTTTATGGGCTTCCGCATCGGAGAGGAGTATTTCATCGACAAATGCCTGCCGATGGGGTGCTCCGTATCTTGTGCGTTTTTTGAGAAGTTCAGTACCTTTCTGCACTGGTGTGTTGAGAGTTCATCTGGTGGGGGCGGGCTCGCCCACTACCTGGATGACTTTCTGTGCATCGGGCCGGCTGGCTCCGATCGCTGCGCCAGCGTCTTGCTTAGGATCCAGTCACTTTTCCGGCAGTTCGGGGTCCCCATCGCTGACGACAAAACTGAGGGCCCTTGTACTTGTCTGTCATTTTTGGGCATCCTAATAGATACCGAGCGGGGCTGTTGCAGCCTGCCGGCAGATAAGGTGGTCAGGCTCAGCGAGGCCATTCAGCAATGCGAGAATAGGACTAAGATCCCCCTACGCCAGGCTCAATCGATTTTAGGGCAGCTCAACTTCGCCTGCAAGGTAATTCCCATGGGAAGGCTTTTTTGCAGGAAGCTGGAAAGGGCCACGGCGGGAGTGAACAAGCCGCACCATTTAGTTTGCCTGTCCGCCGAAATTCGGAGGGACTTGGCGGTGTGGTCCTCGTTTTTAGAGGACTTCAATGGGGTGCGGATTTGGCTTGCTCCAACCGTGGCCAACGCAGAGCTTCAGTTGTACACGGATGCAGCCGGAGCGGCTGGCTTCGGCTGCTTCCTGGATGGACATTGGTGCGCCGAGGTGTGGCCACGGGAGTGGTCCTATCAGGGCCTCACCCGGGACCTGTTGCTATTAGAACTTTTTCCCATCATGGTTGCCATGGAGATCTGGGGCCCGCGCCTGGCGAACAGAAGCTTGCTCTTCTGGTGCGACAATTTCAGCGCAGTGCACGCTATTAATCACCAGAAGGCCAGATCCCTCTTAGTGTTGAGAATCCTTGCGCAGCTTTCCCTGCAGTGTCTGCGTCATAACATTTTGTTTAGGGCTCGCCATGTCCCAGGCGTTGCTAATGAGATAGCCGACGCTCTTTCGCGTTTTCAGTGGCAGCGTTTTAGAGATCTTGCTCCCCATGCTGATATGATTGGAACGCCCTGCCCCTCTTATGTTTGGCAGGTGATCGAGCCCGACTGGAGGGGCTAGCGGAGTCCTCTTTAGCCCCCGCTACACTGCGAAGTTATCGGCAAGCCTGGGCGGAATGGGAATCGTTTTCAGGAGGGGGTGCGCAGCCAGGTAGGCGGGGTCAGCAGCGTCTGTTATCTTTCCTTTGGTCTTTATATAGCTCTGGCAAATCCAGGGCAGTGGCGACTCGTTACTTGGCAGGCATATCTTTCTTTGCTAGGCTCAAGGGTAGGCCAGATTTCACTAAGGGTTTCCTAGTAGCTAAGGCCATGAAGGGCTGGGCCCGAAAGGCGCCGGCCCCTCCGGACTGTCGTCGGCTGATTGATGCCTCTCTTCTTCAAGATTTACTGGAAGGAGTGGGGCATTGCGCTAGCTCTGCGTTCGAGACGCTGCTGTTTAGGTTGGCCTTTTCCATGGCTTACCACGGCGCTTTTAGGATATCGGAGCTAGTTGCCCCTTCGAAGTCTAGAGATGCGACCCTTCTGCTCTCCGACATACGCCTAGAGGGTGGGGCATTATGGTTTAGGATTAGGAGGTCCAAGACCGACCAGTCAGCCAGGGGCAAATGGTCATCCATGGCCCCCGTTGCCCCCGATTCAGTGTGCCCAGTATCATTGGCTACATTATATATGCAGGTGAGGCCACGCTCCGAGCGATCCTGGCTTCTACACTATGATGGCTCTCCCGTGACGTTGTATCAGTTCCGATGGATGCTGGGGCGCTGTCTGTCTCGATTAGGGCTGTCCCCAGGGGACTTCGGCACACATTCATTTCGCATAGGTGCCGCTACTGCGGCGGCTGCGGCTGGCTGGTCGGTGGCGGACATTAAATCCCTAGGTAGATGGCGCTCAGCGAGCTATAAGAAGTATATCAGGCCCCATCTGCTGCCATGAGCGTTGCTGTCTTTGCCTGTTTGACTGTCGTGATTGTTTGGATGGTCATCTGTTTACCCTACCCTATGTCCACCCTACTCGGGGCTTAACTACGCTCTGCTCTTGGGCCAGCGTCCGGAGTTTTGTCGCTTTTTTGCCTGACCTGACGGACTGAATCTGGTGCTCATCAATTTGGCTATAGTCTAATTAAGAGTCCCTCAGCAGGTCTAGTCGTTTTTCTCCGGCCGAGTACACCTTTCAACCCTTTCCTTTCCAGTACCCCACCCTTTACCCTTGTTTGTCTCTTTCCCATTGTGTCCTGGTATGGCTTCAATCGTGATTGGAGCATGTCTACAGGCACTGTTTTGATTGTGCCTTGAATTAGTCATATCAAATTTGTTTTTTCTTTTTGGCAGATCCTCCTAAATAAATAAATAAAGGTGCTCCCATTTAAACAGTCCATTCTAACCCCTATTTCATTTCTCTTACATCTCTCCCCTTTAGGTCGGGGAATCGATAGGCTCCGAGTGTGGGTAGTCGGTCACTCATTCGTTTATTGGGCGGCTAGACTAGCTAGCGCGGGTAAGGGTCCCCCCTCTGCCTGCATCCGATTGATTAGGTGGTTAGGAGTACGGGGCATGTCCTGGGGGGCCCTTAAGGAATTCCTTTTGATCTGGGTACGCAAGTACGGATTACCATCAGTGCTAGTGCTTCATCTAGGAGGTAATGACCTCGGGAAGGTGCCTCAGTTGGATCTGCGTAGCTGGATCTTGGACGATCTTGCCGCCATTAGCGCGGCCTGGCCCGACTGCACTATTGTGTGGTCCTCTATTGTTCCCCGGCTTAGTTGGAAAGGGGTTAGGAATCCTAGGGCAATTGATGAGTCCAGAAAGAAACTTAATGCTGCAATAGCTCGGTGGGTG
The DNA here is from genome assembly GCF_055691185.1 of Crinia signifera. Taxonomy (NCBI): domain Eukaryota; kingdom Metazoa; phylum Chordata; class Amphibia; order Anura; family Myobatrachidae; genus Crinia; species Crinia signifera. The sequence goes on from NC_139217.1 coordinate 191,381,547, forward strand.
ATGGCTTCAGGAGGGGCAGTGGTCTCTCATGAGAGGATCAGGTTTGGGCATAAGCACCTATTCCGACCTGATGGGGTTCACCTGGTTGATGAGGGCCTCTTTATTTTCCTGGAGGGTCTGTTAGTGGGCATTGAGTCAGTGGTTTAGATGGTGGCGGTGCGGGGTATTCAGTTAGACACCCCGCTTTGGCGGGAAAGAACGGCAGTTTTTAATAAATTAGTTATATATATAGGTGTTTGAGTTTTGCGTACATGGCTTGTTTTCGGTGCACTCACCTCTCATTGGCTTAGGCCTGTTGCTGTAACACCCGTGTCGGGGTCAGCGACCTCACCCGGAGGGGTGGGTAGTCAAGACGACAAGGTTGAGTTGGATACCGCTTGTTATGAGTTAGGCCAGTTACGTTTGTAGTTGGGGTGGAGTTTAGTTTAATAGCCGTTCTTTCTTGGCCACCATTAATTAATCAATCAATTCAACAACAAAAATTAGTTTAAAAGTTTACAAATAAATCAGTTAACAAGTTCTGCCAAACCTAAGTCTCCGAGTCATTATTTCAGGTTTACATAGTAATAAGGTTAAAGTGTTAAGTTTGAACATGCTGAGGAAGAAGGGTAAGATGATGGGATGTTTAGAATAACGGAGTGCCTGCAATAGGCATGCAGTGGGTTAAACATCCCCAGCTGGTGTCATTCACTGCATGCATGTGACTCGGGTTATCCTATGGGATAAGGGGGTTTGGCTAACTGCTAGGGAATGTAGGGGCAGGAAGGGGAGGGGGCTCCCTCTTCTTCCTGCAGAAATTCCCGCCCTCCCTCCCCATTGGGTTAGTTGTGAGGGTGGTGGTTTTTTGGTTAATCGCGTTAGCTGATAGGCGGGAAAGAACGGCAGTTTTTAATAAATTAGTTATATATATAGGTGTTTGAGTTTTGCGTACATGGCTTGTTTTCGGTGCACTCACCTCTCATTGGCTTAGGCCTGTTGCTGTAACACCCGTGTCGGGGTCAGCGACCTCACCCGGAGGGGTGGGTAGTCAAGACGACAAGGTTGAGTTGGATACCGCTTGTTATGAGTTAGGCCAGTTACGTTTGTAGTTGGGGTGGAGTTTAGTTTAATAGCCGTTCTTTCTTGGCCACCATTAATTAATCAATCAATTCAACAACAAAAATTAGTTTAAAAGTTTACAAATAAATCAGTTAACAAGTTCTGCCAAACCTAAGTCTCCGAGTCATTATTTCAGGTTTACATAGTAATAAGGTTAAAGTGTTAAGTTTGAACATGCTGAGGAAGAAGGGTAAGATGATGGGATGTTTAAGAACAAGAATTTTACCAGACAGACGATGTAGTGAAGAGATCCTGTTACATGCTTACAATCTATGAGAAAATAGGAGTTTTATACATAAGGTTAAATGCCACCTTGGAAAATATTTTAAAAAATAAATAAAAAATAGGGCCTACACATGGAAAGATGTGCTGATGAGCGTTCTGAGTAATGCTAGATCGCTCAGAATGCTCAGCATCGCTCAGCACACAGCGCTGCACAGCGATGTGCTGCTGAACGATATTTCAGGGCCAGTGTTCTCCGGTAAGAACACCGGCACCAACACCAGCGATCATAGATTTATCCAGCATGCTGTATATTAATCGCCAGGTGATACTGCCGCGTGGGATGCACATCGCTATCGCTACACACACGGAGCGATGCAGGGTCATTTTCTAAGTGATCTAACGAGATATAGACAATAAATATATATATATATATTATATATATACATGTTGGTTAAGTTTTGTGAATGCCAATTTTATCACAGGTCCTCTAGGTCCAGAAGAAAGGGGTCATGTCACACAAATGTGGCTCCCATAATACAGATAAGGGAGTGTGGCTCTGCATTTTATTTTTTAAATTAAGTCTGTGGAGGCTGGGGCGTAACTAGAACTTTGTGGGCCACATTGCATTATACTCTCCAATATTCCCCAAAATTACATTATAATCCCCACCATGCCCCCAAATTACATTATAATCCCCCACTATGCCCTTAAAAAGCATCATATGCCTCAAGTTTTACCACATGTGAAAATGTCCCTCAGCTCTATTATGCTGCTATTTCAAAGCCAGCGTGAATGTACCTCAGCCAGTGGTTATAGTGACTACAACCCAGGGAGCTTGTATCTGAAGAGGAGAAGGGAGTGTAGCTACAGGTCTGCAACTTGAAGCTGACTACCCGGCAGACAGCAGTGGCTCCTTCAATGCTCCTCTAGTCTGACTTGGCCGTGGCTAGTGCACCGTCATAAACAAGCACTGCGCTGAACTCAGCTGCTCAGCCTCTGACTCTAGTGTCAACGCCAGGTGACGCGGTAACCAGTAGGAGGGAGCAGATCCAAGCCAGCCACTGACCCACCATGTAGCTTGTTCCTGGTGGCGGCTGCCCATTTTAGTACGTGATTGGGTACAGGGGGAGCGGTGGGCCCCTGGAGGCAGCCAGGAAGGCCGGGCCCCATAGCAGCTGCAACCTCAGAAGTTATGACAGTGTGCAGAAGAAATATCCTTTGTACATTGCTAAAAGTATAAATCATACATTAATCTCTTTGAAAGTAAAACATTCGTAATTGAACAGAGAAGCAGAATTGATCAAATAAATGTCAAACTGCTTACACAAAATTGTTGCTAAAGTACAGGAGACAGATATGAGAGAAAGCAACATCCTCTTACTTGTGTATCATTAGCTAAGATAGGTCTGTCCTGAGGAACATTGGAGCAAGAAAAGTGAATCTGAGAGCTGATGTGTCATTTATTTTATCCTTGAAAGATTATCGCCTAGCTCCGCGCAGTCCCTGTACTGAAACTAATGGAATTGATTACTGTTGTAAACTGAGAAAAGAAAGAATACTTATGTCTTGAATAAGACTAAATGAAAACATTTTCTGAAAAAAAAATACACAATGTTACATTATTACAGTTGCACTAATGCAGCTATAATTGCTTTTTACAAGTATCAAAATACAATATCTCTTCTATGTTTTATGTATGAGTTTTGTTCCCAGTGTATTTTTCTTGTATATTGACTGGTGTGAATGAAAGCATAATGGGCTAAGAGAATAAAGTAGAGCCCCGTACACACGGGGGGACATATCGTTGAGTGATATAACGCTCGCGATGAGCGATATATCGCTCAGTGTCCCGTTTGCATCAGCGACCAGAGATGGTCGTCGATAAAAAAAAAAAACTGCCGGGGGAGCCCGGCAGTGGAAGTCAGCTGGTCCTGTGACCAGCGATCACTACGGGGGGAGAAAACGGGAGCGTGCACCCGGCGATATATCGCCGGTGCGCACTCCCATCGCGGGCAAAATGGTCGCTCAATGACCATATTGCCCACGATATTAGACAAAATCTCCCCCGTGTGTATGCACCTTAAGACTGATAAAATGCCTCCATAGTAATGATGTGTGAATAAGCATCACCGCTGTCATTCCTTAGAACACGATTTATGTGGCAAATATAATGATCATGATATAGGCTTACCTGTCTGACTTAACTTTGCCTAAGTATTGCTCACAAAGATATATTTGGTAATAATGATACATTTATATAAAATGCTATTTTTGTCTAGAATCTTGTGTTGATAATCAACAGAACACAAACAAAGCTCAGAAATAAAAAAAAATGAATGCGATACAGTAATTTCCTGGATGCAGACAATGACAGATGATTGCAATTATTATTGCAATATAATAATCAAACAGAGGATAGATACATGCTGTATGGATTAGTGGCATATTAACCAACTTGTGCACTTTATCTCATATTAGATAAGCACCACATTAATTAATAAACCCAGATCATTTAAAAAAAAAAAAAAAAACAGTACGTGATATTACAAAGAGTATGCTACTGAATGAGTTGTCCTCCACAAAACCACAGTGTATAAAGGATAAAGGTTATCTGCCTGGATGGCTGTTTATACATTTTGACAACCCTAATTCATTATTATTTTAAGTATCACCTTGGGTAGCGGCAATAAGGTCATATCTGGTTTCTGATGCTGGTTTCATTTTGGCCTCATTCCAGTCTTGGGCAAATCTTGACTATTACTACTGATATCAGTTGACAAACGGTTGACGGGCAGAGTTTTCAAAGGAATGTTATATTTCTTTCTGTCTTTTCCAGTCTGATGTTTGACTGCACAGTCTACCTGATGGCTCCTACTAAATAAGACTAAAATTGTGTTTATATAGGAACAAACATCATCTGGTTGGAAGTAAATGGAAGGCCATGGCTCTAATTGGTCTATCAATTGTTATAAGAGATTAAATGAAAAATATCACAAGCCAATCATTTTTAATTATTTTTAGCTAAGAGACAGTCAGGAAAAAGAAGAAGAGGTGGGGAAAATTTGTGGTGGTGAATAGAGAAACTGGAGAGACAAGGAGAAAATACCGGGGAGAATCAAAGATAATTGGTGTAGGGAATGAAAGAGATGAGAAGAGATGGAGCAGCGCTGCCCCGGTGGGTGGGCTTTAGGGCTTTATACGGCATTTTCGCTTTAGAAGCATCTACCCTAAGAACGTCATCAGCTCCGCAGTTCTGACCAGCAGGCACTGTAATCATGTTTATTACTTTACAAGGGATACACAATGGGGATTCCCTCAGTAAAAACACTGATCCCGGCATCCCGATAGAGAGAATCCCAGACAGGGGCTCTGTAAGTGTTCTTACCCTCTCCTCCTACCCCCTAACCCTCCCATGCAACAGTCTAACCCTCTCTCCTTGTAGCCAGGGCCAGATAATAATGGGGCGTATGGAGCTGCAGCTCCAGGCCCCCACATAAAATCAGGCCCATCATCATGATGATTACCAGACACCAGCTGGCCACATTGTATTGTAAAAATTGTATCTCTATTTACACAATTATGCAGATGTTTTTACTTTTATATATTTAGGGAGACATATGGGCTTATAGTGTGTGGGTTCTGCATGCCTACATGGCATTGGCATCACCGCCCCACTTCTCATACTAGGTCTTTGAACATTTTCAGCTCCACGCCCATAGACCCTTGACCCGGCCCTGCTTGTACCCAGACCCTAAACCTCCCCGCTAGTGCCTAACCCTAACCTCTGCACCCCGACGCCTAAACATTCCTCCCCACCCTGTAGAGTTACCCTAACTTCCCTTCTAAGTGCCTAAACCTAAGTCCCCTCCCCGCAGCCTAACACTAACTTCCCACGCAGTACCTATAACTGTGGGTACTGTATGCAGAAAAATATATACTGTATAAAGAAATATATATATATATAAATCAGGCGCACTGTATGCGGCACCAGTCCTGTGGGTATTATGTGTGAAGAATTGTAGTAAGGGTCTCACCTTAATTGATCTTTTTTAATATGTTATTATATCAATAAGTTTGACTAGAGGTGGCGTAGATGGGTATACTGCCACTGCTGGAAGACACCACTTCCAGTGAACCCTTCCCTCTAAACTAGCCGCACCTATTTAATTGCAGAGACATCTTAAGAAGTGTTTACATTGCAGCAGCTACAGTACATAGCAATATATACAGTAAAAATGCCTGCTATATGTGTGTATAATTCCATGTCCAACATACAGTATCTCCCCTGAAACCCCCACCTTCCCTTCCCCAGAGAATTCAGGAATTTGTTCTTCTTTAAATAGATTTCCTGTGCAGTGACAGTACATTATGTAATTGTATATACCTGACACTACCAATTTCTGACAGTAGAACAACATTGACAGTTTAAATATGATCACTGCTACTCATATGACAAACACAACCTCTGAAAAAACCTTCTACTGTGATTGATTTTTAATTCAATGAAGTAATATTTCCAGGTAGAATAATTGTCATGTAAGAAAGAGATACTGTACGTTATATTTGACGGCATTGCAATGCCAGTAAAGCATGCAGTGATACCAAATACATTTATTTTACTTTTAAAATAAAACAATCATTTCATTTACACAAAGAACAAGTAAAAACAGAGCACATTACTTATTTAAAACATGTTTCAAATCAATTCATATGTTTTAAAATAAATATTTGCTACACACACCAGAAAATACATCACTAATTTGTATTGCAGTGGACAAATAAAATATTAAGGGGGTAATTTACTAAGCATCCGTATATGACTATATCTACATATATATATATATATATATATATATATATATATATATATATATATATATATATATATATGTACCTGTACATATATATATATATAACACTATATACATTGTTTTTTCCACATTTTTAAAGCAGTTTGAACATGCTTAATGTCTCCTGTCCCCGATGGATCAATGATCATCATTGGCTGCACATTGAGTCGTTAACTCAGCAGTTCATGTGTGCAGATTTATGGGATTTATGGGAGGCATTTCTGTTGCCGATCCCTGTTATCATCTACATTTTCCTGTTATGTTCTCCCCTTGACCACTGCCACTCTCTGTCAACCTCTCCCCATCACTCACCTACACTCCATGTCAACCTCTCTCTCTCTCTCCCAGTCATCCACTGCCTTTCCTTGTCACACTCTACCCATCACCCTCATCCCTTTAACCCTCTCCCCTTCACCAACTGCCTCATCACCCACTACATTACCGTGTCACCCTCTCCCCCTCACCCACTACCTCCCCTTGTAGTCTTCTCCCTGTCTTTAACTAACTCTGCCTGTCATGCTCTGCCTCTCCCTGTCACTCTCTCTCTCCCCATTACTCACTGCCTCTCACTGTTATACACTGCCAAGTGATATATGTGTTTTGCACCTAAACCCACTAGCCACAAGATCCACTACTGATTGCCCCTGATTTATCCCTGACATTGCACAAGGTGTGTCAGACACTTGCATCTGAAAAAAGAGCTCCAGAATGTGTGCATACAGGGTTGGATTGATGCTTGAGTATGCCCTAGTGCATCTGACTTGTAGGGCCACCAACAATACAATTTCAATATAATATAGTAGCAACATAATGTTGTAAATTTATTAAAGCTTCTAAAATTTAAGAAGTGAAGTTGCCCACAGCAACCAATCAGATTCTGTCTATCATTTCTCTATTGCATCCTAGAAAATGATCAGAATCTGAAACCTGTTTTCATTTTTAGAAGCTATAATACATTTACTCCAATGTGCACATTGTAGTTTCCCTATTCTGATCATGCCACAGTGCCCTACAATTCATATTATGCCATTATCCCCTCAATCCACATTATGCAAAACTGTGGTGCTTTCAGTTCACATTGAGCCACACAGAACTCACACTTCCACATTATGCAACAGAGTTCTTCCATTCACATTCAGGAGTGTTGCGTGGGGGGACTGTACTAAGTACCTTAACCTGTTGGAGGGGCCTGTGGACAACATCATCTACACCAGCGGTTCTCAAACTGTGGGTCCTGACCCCAAAGTGGGTCCCCACCTGCTTAACATGGGGTTGCGACTCCATGTTAGTGACCATCAGACTGATGACTTTTCTAATCTCAGTCAGTGATTCAAGGAGACTGAACAATCTATTGAATTGTCTGGTATATTAGACTCCTCACATCACTGTGTGCCTCCACAATGCTGCATGGTATGTGCTGTCTGCCGACTACACATGTGATGTGATGGGTTATGGTATATTAGACTCCTCACATCACTGTGTGACTCCACAATGCTGCATGGTATGTGCTGTCTGCCGACTACACATGTGATGTGATGGGTTATGGTATATTAGACTCCTCACATCACTGTGTGACTCCACAATGCCGCCATGTATGTGCTGTCTGTCACACATGTGATGTGATGACCTTCTGCAACAACTTGCTGGGGTCCCGTAAATATTTTTATTGTCTGATGGGGTCCCAGAGCAAAATAGTTTGAGGACCACTGATCTACACCAAGCGGTAGGAATGAAGAATTTGTATATAAATCATTTCAATGTTAAATGTATCAAATATTTTTTTTCTATACCCACATTAGAGGCAATCATTTGTTAGCATGTTTATGAGAATAAAGCTTGCCAATTTATTACAAGCCAGGGAACTAGAAAACTGAGAGTGTGTATGCCTCCACGATGTCACTTTTTCCCTATGAATTGATGCCAAGTATGGTCATATTGACAAAATGGCTGCCTCTGGAATACCCAGTCATAAATTCAGATGTGTGTCATTATGTATA